>NC_083828.1:9310436-9580436 GCF_015708825.2 Lethenteron reissneri | reverse complement strand
GCGTGGAAGAGTAGGCCAAACACTCCTCTGGAGGGGCTCTAGAGCTCGTTCCTTTGGAGGCTCCTGCCAGCGGCGGTGCGAGCGAACAATTGCAGGGCTGCGCCTTTGGCCTATACACAAACGAGTTGGGTTCCAGAGTTCTAGATTTGAAGCTTTCGTGACTGCAAGGATTCATATTCTTATGTTTTTTCGGTAAAGTCACGTAGGTAAAAAATTTAAATTAATAAAAGTAAAATAAAATCACGACGTTTCGGAGGCAACACAAGCTTCCGTCTTCAGGTGGAACCGTCACAGCACGACTGCTGCATCAAGTAAAGACGGAAGCTTGTGCTGCCTCCGAAACGTCGTGATTTTATTTTATTTTTATTTAACTTTTATTAATTTTAATTTTTTACCTACGTGACTTTCCAGAGGTCTGTTCATAAGCCGATTTGTTCGTAAGTACAACTTTACTCCTGTCGATTGCAAACGTGGTGTACGGCATGTGCACGAAACACGCGGAATGGCTTTTAAAGTTGTGTAATCTCCTGTAGATGCCACTGGTTCTTCACGTTCTGTAGATGCCACTGGTTATTCATGTTCTGTAGATGTAGATGCCACTAGTTCTTCATGTCCTGTAGATGTTGATGCCACTATTTCTTCATGTCCTGTAGATGTTGATGCCACTGGTTCTTCACGTTCTGTAGATGAAGATGCCACTGGTTCTTCACGTTCTGTAGATGTAGATGTCACTGGTTCTTCACGTTCTGCAGATGTAGATGCCTCTGGTTCTTCACATTCTGCAGATGTAGATGCCACTGGTTCTTCACGTTCTGCAGATGTAAATGTCACTGGTTCTTCACGTTCTGCAGATGTAGATGCCTCTGGTTCTTCACGTTCTGCAGATGTAGATACCACTGGTTCTTCACGTTCTGCAGATGTAGATGCCACTGGTTCTTCACGTTTTGCAGATGTAGATGCCACTGGTTCTTCATGTTCTGCAGATGTAGATGCCACTGGTTCTTCATGTTCTGCAGATGTAGATGCCACTGGTTCTTCACGTTCTGCAGATGTAGATGCCACTGGTTCTTCACGTTTTGCAGATGTAGATGCCACTGGTTCTTCATGTTCTGCAGATGTAGATGCCACTGGTTCTTCACGTTCTGCAGATGTAGATGCCACTGGTTCTTCACGTTTTGCAGATGTAGATGCCACTGGTTCTTCATGTTCTGCAGATGTAGATACCACTGGTTCTTCACGTTCTGCAGATGTAGGTGCCACTGGTTCTTCACGTTTTGCAGATGTAGATGCCACTGGTTCTTCACGTTCTGCAGATGTAGATGCCACCATTGCCATCTATTGCGCGGCGGTTGAACTTACGACTCTGAGTCCGAACAGGCAACTGGACTTACGGAGAGGTTTGTTCGTATCTCTGAAAGTGTGCAAGTCGAGGGGCCCCTGAATGTTTATCGCACGGGAATTAATTAGTTGAGAATGAATTAGTTGAGAATGCGTGAACGATGGTTGGTACCCGGCTGGTAAATCTTCGATGGAGAATTTAATTTGATCGGCGTCTCTCTTTGTTTTGTATGCGCTTAATAATATATATTAGAATAAAATAAAAATCCGCGTTAAATTGCAGTTTGGAAAGATTTTTAAAAGTCACATTTTTTTATTCCTGCGCCAGATTGTTGCCGTTTCATCGCCGAGGAATAAAATGTCGACGCGTCGAGATGGAGCACGGAGCGCGCCCAACGTCGCCAACGTCGCGCCAACGTCACCCAATTGCGCTTAGCGCCGCGTCGTAACCACCCGTCCCGTCCGTGGTGTTTTTGGAGATCACTGTTTATCGTATTGGGGGGGGGGGTGCACGCGCGCATTCGCAAACGCCAGCAGAACGCGCTCCGCGTCATTTTAATAAAATTAATTTGATCGTTTTTTTGTTTCATGGACGCTCAAATATCGCCGGTTTAAATCCCCACCATATCCCCGCCCCAGCTAATGGGGGGGGGGGGGGGGGGGCGGCATTAACGCGCGTGGCCGTGACATTAATTCGGGCTGATTTAACGAGCAGCCGGGCTGGCTCCGACCGTTAAAGTTTGGCCGTTTTTCACTCTTCCCAAGTAGGGCGCACACACACACGCGCACACACACGCACGCACACACATGCACACGCACGCACACGCACGCGCGCGCACGCACGCACACACGCGCACACACACGCACGTGCACGCACGCACACACGCACACACACACACGCACTCACACACACGCGCGCACTCACGCACACGCGCACACACGCACACACGCACTCACGCACTCACGCGGCGCTACCGGCACTGACAAGTGCCGTAATGCAGCACGCCGACCGTTCGTCTTGCCGATTAGCTCTGCGGGAGGGTCTGTCGTGTCTGTCGTGTCGGCCTCTGCTGGGGCTGCTCGCCGATTGCCCAACCGCCCCCCCCCCCCCCCCCCGCGCACCACCGATTGGCACGGTTGTATACCTATGGTGCAATAGAAGTTGGACATGCACACATACACCGCACCTCCGCTGAGCAAGGTTGGCTACGTAGGGTGCGAAAGAAGTTCAAAATGCATACGTACTCCAAACGCACGTTGATTCTAAATGTGGAGGGGAAAACCGGAGAAAAATCCATGCGACCACCACGGGGAGAAAGAGAGCGAGAGAGAGGGAGAACGAACACGCTTCCTCCAAATATACAGCAGCAGGCGTCGGGGTCTGGGTCGGGATCGAACCCAGGCCCTCCTGCAATGCCGCTTGTGCCGCGCGCGACATTTCACGGGCGTCATGAATGAGCCGCGCTCGGTGCCAATCCGAAGCAGGACCGATCGCCGTTGCTGGCAGAGCGGCCTCCACTAGGAGGGGTCGGCCCAGAGAGCCACCGGCGCGCGACAACCCACGCGTTACCCCACCGATGTACCGGAACCTGAACCCGTGGCTTTGCCGCCCGCAGACGGGAGCAGCGACCTGAACTCGGAGCTGCAGCGCGTGCTCTCGGGCCTCGAGAGCGCCGTGTGCGGCCGCAAGAAGAGCGGCTGCAGCATCTCCGCCGCCGAGGTGGAGCGGCACATGGACCAGCTGACGGCCGCCAGCGAGCACTGCGACCTCGCCATCAAGGTGCGACGGCGGCGTGACGTCGGCGTGACGTCGGTGTGACGTCGGCGTGACGACGGTGTGACGTTAGTGTGACGTCGGTGTGACATCGGTGTGACGCCGGTCGTTGTGACAGCGAAAACTTTCACAGCGCAAATTTTTTTTTTGGGGGGGGGGTAGTGCCTTGATCATCATCAGCAGCATCGCGACGTCGCTTGGTTAATTCTACAGCCGAGGCGTCGTTCAAACAACAACAACGTGGACAAACGTGCGACTGTGATCTGAGACGATAGAATCAAACGAGTGGGGAGGGGGGAGGGCCCCCCTTGGGGGTGCTCAAGGGAGCCGGCTTCGGTGTCCCGCTTGCCCCTCTCAGCTCGTGAGAGAGAGGTACCGATTCATCGCTCTGCCGAATGATGAGAATAGGTTTTCCCCTTTTTGCTGGTGAAAAAAACAGCAGTGTCAAGATGTTAAAACACCAAACTGAAACCTTTTACAATGAATCATGTCTGCATTAACCACAATACTTGTGGTCAGAATGCAAACAAAAAACATGCTCTGACAGTATATGCATTGTCCTTGAAGCTGATTGGTCCACACCAGAGACAGCTTTCTTTTGAGCCTCGTCTCAAAAAGGCGTTAGACCAGATGACGCGTTGTGGAATTGCTCAGCCCCTCCCCCCACCTCCCCCTCCCACCCCCCCGCCAGGAAAATCTAAAAATGTTTTTCTGCATCGATGGCGCCATCCGCCGCTCACTCCGCTCATCTCGGGCCGCTCGCGTGAAAAAAAAAGTTCGGATTCACGCCGCGGTCAAACATCGCGAGTCGCCGGGCAGAAATTGGCGCAGCAGAATTATCGTGGCCAAGGAGACTAGGGGCGGGGTGTGGGGGGGTGGAGAGTGGGGGGCGGGGGGGGGCGGGGAGTTCCAGGCACTGATCGACCACCCCGCAGGTGCTGCCTATTTTATCACCCGTGTAGGTTGTTGTGAGCCGGCCGGCCACGAACTGTGGCGTGCGCCCGCAGGTTCCGTGTCACTGAGGGAGTCGGCGCCGGCCGTCGTGAACAATGGAACTTTATTTTGTTTAATTCCCGCAGCATGCCGCAACCACCACCAGAAACCTTCACCACCCTCTCACTCACCACCACCCACTACACTCACCACCCTCTCCCACTCACCACCCTCTCCCACTCACCACCACCCTCCCACTCACCACCACCCTCTCCAACTCACCACCACCCACTCACCACCACCCTCCCACTCACCACCACCCTCTACACTCACCACCCTCTCCCACTCACCACCCTCTCCCACTCACCACCACCCTCCCACTCACCACCACCCTCTCCAACTCACCACCACCCCACTCACCACCCTATCCACTCACCACCACCCTCTCCACGCACCACCACCCACTCACCACCCTCCCCACTCACCACCCTCTCCACCCACCACCACCCTCTACACTCACCACCACCCACTCACCACCACCCTCTCCCACTCACCACCACCCTCCCCACTCACCACCACCCTCTCCACTCACCACCCTCTCCACTCACCACCACCCACTCACCACCACCCTCTCCCACTCACCACCACCCTCTACACTCACCACCACCCTCTCCACTCACCACCACCCTCTCACCACCACCCTCTCCCACTCACCACCCTCCCCACTCACCACCCTCTCCCACTCACCACCACCCTCTCCACGCACCACCACCCACTCACCACCCTCCCCACTCACCACCCTCTCCATCACCACCACCCTCTACACTCACCACCACCCACTCACCACCACCCTCTCCCACTCACCAACCACCCTCCCCACTCACCACCACCCTCTCCACTCTCCACCCTCCCCCACTCACCACCCTCCCCACTCACCACCACCCTCTCCACTCACCACCACCCACTCACCACCACCCTCTCCCACTCACCACCACCCTCTACACTCACCACCACCCTCTCCACTCACCACCACCCTCTCACCACCACCCTCTCCCCTCACCACCCTCCCCACTCACCACCCTCTCCCACTCACCACCACCCTCTCCACGCACCACCACCCACTCACCACCCTCCCCACTCACCACCCTCTCCACTCACCACCACCCTCTACACTCACCACCACCCACTCACCACCACCCTCTCCACTCACCACCACCCTCTCCACTCACCACCACCCACTCACCACCACCCTCTCCACTCACCACCACCCTCTCCACTCACCACCACCCTCCCCACTCACCACCACCCACTCACCACCACCCTCTACACTCACCACCACCCTCTCCACTCACCACCACCCTCTACACTCACCACCACCCACTCACCACCACCCTCTCACCCTCACCACCACCCACCCCACTCACCACCACCCTCTCCACTCACCACCCTCTCCCACTCACCACCCCTCCCCACTCACCACCACCCTCTCCACTCACCACCACCCATTCACCACCACCCTCTCCCACTCACCACCACCCTCTACACTCACCACCACCCTCTCCACTCACCACCACCCTCTCACCACCACCCTCTCCCACTCACCACCCTCTCCCACTCACCACCACCCTCTCCACGCACCACCACCCACTCACCACCCTCCCCACTCACCACCCTCTCCACTCACCACCACCCTCTACACTCACCACCACCCACTCACCACCCTCCCCACTCACCACCACCCACTCACCACCCTCTCCACTCACTACCACCCTCTCCACTCACCACCACCCACTCACCACCCTCTCCACTCACCACCACCCTCTACACTCACCACCACCCACTCACCACCCTCCCCACTCACCACCACCCACTCACCACCCTCTCCACTCACCACCACCCTCTACACTCACCACCACCCACTCACCACCCTCCCCACTCACCACCACCCACTCACCACCCTCTCCACTCACCACCACCCTCTACACTCACCACCACCCACTCACCACCCTCCCCACTCACCACCACCCACTCACCACCCTCTCCACTCACTACCACCCTCTCCACTCACCACCACCCACTCACCACCACCCTCTCCACTCACCACCACCCTCTACACTCACCACCACCCTCTCACTCACCACCACCCTCCCACTCACCACCCTCCCCACTCACCACACCCACTCACCACCACCCTCTCCACTCACCACCACACTCTACACTCACCACCACCCTCTCCACTCACCACCACCCTCTCCACTCACCACCACCCTCTCCACTCACCACCACCCTCTACACTCACCACCACCCTCTACACTCACCACCACCCACTCACCACCACCCTCTCCACTCACCACCCTCCCCACTCACCACCCTCCCCACTCACCACCCTCTCCACTCACCACCACCCTCTCCACTCACCACCCTCTCCACTCACCACCACCCTCTCCACTCACCACCACCCTCTCCACTCACCACCACCCTCTCACTCACCACCACCCTCCCACTCACCACCCTCCCCACTCACCACCACCCACTCACCACCACCCTCTCCACTCACCACCACACTCTACACTCACCACCACCCTCTCCACTCACCACCACCCTCTACACTCACCACCACCTACACTCACCCACCACCCTCTACACTCCCACCACCCTCTCACCACCACCCTCTCCCACTCACCACCCTCCCCACTCACCACCCTCCCCCACTCACCACCCTCTCCACTCACCACCACCCTCTCCACTCACCACCACCCTCTACACTCACCACCACCCTCTCCCACTCACCACCACCCTCTCACCACCACCCTCTCCCACTCACCACCCTCCCCACTCACCACCCTCTCCACTCACCACACCCTCTCCACTCACCACCACCCTCTCCACTCACCACCACCCTCTACACTCACCACCACCCTCTCACCACCACCCTCTCCCACTCACCACCCTCCCCACTCACCACCCTCTCCACTCACCACCCTCTCCACTCACCACCACCCTCTCCACTCACCACCACCCTCTACACTCACCACCACCCTCTCACCCCACCCTCTCCCTCACCACCCTCCCACTCACCCCTCCCCAACTCACCACCCTCTCCACTCACCACACCCTCTCCACTCACCACCACCCTCTCCACTCACCACCCTCTCCACTCACCACCCTCTCCACTCACCACCACCCACTCACCACCACCCACTCACCACCACCCTCTACACTCACCACCCACCCACTCACCACCACCCTCTCCCATTCACCACCACCCTCTCCACTCACCACCACCCACCCACTCACCACCACCCACTCACCACCACCCTCTCCCACTCACCACCACCCTCTCCACTCACCACCACCCTCTACACTCACCACCCTCCCATTCACCACCACCCTCTCCACTCACCACCACCCACTCACCACCACCCTCTCCCACTCACCACCACCCACCCACTCACCACCACCCACTCACCACCACCCACTCCACTCACCACCACCCACCCACTCACCACCACCCACTCACCACCACCCTCTCCCACTCACACACCACCCTCTCCACTCACCACCACCCTCTACACTCACCACCCTCCCATTCACCACCACCCTCTCCACTCACCACCACCCACTCACCACCACCCTCTCCCACTCACCACCACCCTCTCCAACTCACCACCACCCCACTCACCACCCTCTCCACTCACCACCACCCTCTCTATTCACCACCACCCTCTCCCACTCACCACCACCCTCCCACTCACCACCACCCTCTCCAACTCACACCACCCCACTCACCACCCTCTCCACTCACCACCACCCTCTACACTCACCACCACCCTCTCCACTCACCACCCTCTCACACTCACCACCACCCTCTCCACTCACCACCACCCTCTACACTCACCACCACCCTCTCCCCACTCACCACCCTCCCCACTCACCACCCTCTCCACTCACCACCACCCTCTCCACTTCACCACCACCCTCTACACTCACCACCACCCTCCCCACTCACCACCCTCTCCACTCACCACCACCCTCTCCACTCACCACCACCCTCTCCACTCACCACCACCCTCTCCACTCACCACCACCCTCTACACTCACCACCACCCTCTCCCACTCACCACCACCCCACTCACCACCCTCCCACTCACCACCCACTCACCACCACCCTCCCACTCCCACCACCACCCTCCCACTCACCACCACCCTCCCATTCACCACCAACCCACTCACCACCACCCTCTCCCACTCACCACCACCCACTCACCACCACCCTCTCCACTCCACCACCACCCTCTCCCATTCACCACCACCCACTCACCACCACCCTCTCCACTCACCACCACCCTCTCCCACTCACCACCACCCACTCACCACCACCCTCTCCACTCACCACCACCCTCTCCCATTCACCACCACCCACTCACCACCACCCCTCTCCACTCACCACCACCCTCTCCCACTCACCACCACCCACTCACCACCACCCTCTTCCACTCACCACCCACCCTCTCCCATTCACCACCACCCACTCACCACCACCCTCTCCATTCACCACCACCACCCCTCCCATTCACCACCACCCACTCACCACCACCCACTCACCACCACCCTCTCCCACTCACCACCACCCTCTCCCACTCACACCACCCCTCTCCACTCACCACCCTCTCCACTCACCACCACCCTCTCCCACTCACCACCCACCCTCTCCACTCACCACCCTCTCCACTCACCACCACCCTCTCCCCTCACCACCACCCACTCACCACCACCCACTCACCACCACCCTCTCCACTCAACCACCACCCTCGCCCATTTCACCACCACCCACTCACCACCCACCCACTCACCACCACCCTCGTCCACTCACCACCACCCTCTCCCACTCACACCACCCACTCACCACCACCCTCTCCACTCCCACCACCCGCTCGCCACTCACCACCACCCCCTCACCACCACCCTCTCCACTCACCACCACCCTCTCCACTCACCACCACCCTCTCCACTCACCACCACCCTCTCCCACTCACCACCACCCACTCACCACCACCCTTCACTCACCACCTCCACTCACCACACCCACATCACCACCACCCAGCTCACACCAACCCTCGCCACTCACCACCACCTCTCCCACTCACCACCACCCACTCACCACCACCCTCTCCACTCACCGACCACCCTCTCCACACCCACACCCTCGTCCACTCACCACCACCCACTCACCACCCACCACTCACCACCACCCTCTCCACTCACCACCACCCTCCTCCCACTCACCACCACCCACTCACCACCACCCTCTCCACTCACCACCACCCTCTCCCACTCACCACCACCCACTCACCACCACCCTCTCCCACTCACCACCACCCACTCACCACCACCCTCTCCACTCACCACCACCCTCTCCACTCACCACCACCCACTCACCACCACCCTCTCCCACTCACCACCCTCCTTCCACCCATCTCCATCGAGGGGGGCAAAGTTCACGGGGGCGATGGGGGGGGGGGTGATGGGGGGGTGGGGGTGATGGGGGGGTGGGGGTGATGGGGGGGTGGGGGGTGGGGGCGATGGGGGGAGGGGTGTTTGTGAACTTGAGCGGGTATCAAGAAAGGAGCCAAGAGGCCCCTGGGAAGGAGCCGCCCTTTCGATACGGCACACCGAGCTCGCTCGCTCCCCTTCACTCGGCGAGTAATGCTGTGTAAGAATCACTCCTGGCTCCGCTCGCTCCTCGCTCTCTCGCTCGCTCTCGCTCGCTCGTGAGCGCGAGCGCATCGATTTGGGAAGGGATTTTTTTGCTTTCGTCTAATGGGCCTATGCACCCCCCTCCCCTCCTTCCCCCTCCCCACTCCTCCTTCTCCCTCCTCCTCCCTCTGGCCACGGATGCGTTGCCCAAGCGTCAAGAAGCCTTGAGCTGCAGCCGTTACTTTGAGAACGGGAACCCCCAGCACCACCACCCCCCCCCGCTCCCCCCTTGCACGAGACGATCAAGAGCGGGTTTCTGCAGCGTCTGAATACACGGGCCCACGTCGCAACAGGGTGGGGGGGGGGTGTGTGGGGGGGATGGTAGCGGTGGCCGTGGTGCTGGGGGGGGGGTAACGACGGCGTGCAGGATTCTTCGAGCGGCCTACCGGAGCGTGGATCTTCAGGTCGCGTGCGTGAGGATTAATGCTTCTTTGATTCGTGCGTCCGTGCGTGTGTAATGGGTTCACGTCACCCCTGTGGACCACTCGAGGTGCCGCCATTCATCACGGTGTACGTTTAGTTTAAAAAAAGAATAATTTATTGAACGGGAATAGCCGTCCCGGATCACGACATTTCATTGAATCGCTGGGCAGGGTTGAATGGTTTTACCCCCTACGCTGGTGGTGGTGGTGGCGGTGGTGGTGGTGGTGGCGGTGATGGCGGTGGCGGCGGCGGTGGTGGTTGTGGTGGTGGCGGTTGTGGTGGTGGTGGTGGTGATGGCGGCAGTGGTGGTGGTGGTGGCGGCGGTGGTGGCGGTGGAGGTGGCGGTGGAGGTGGCGGTGGCGGTGATGGCGGTGGTGGTGGTGGTGGCGGCGGTGGTGGCGGTGGAGGTGGCGGTGGCGGTGATGGCAGTGGCGGTGACGGTGGTGGTGGTGGTGGTGGTGGTGGCGGTGGTGGCGGTGGTGGTGGTGGTGGTGGTGGTGGCGGTGGCGTGTGGTGATGGCGGTGGTGACGGTGGTGGCGACGGTGGCGACGGTGGTGGTGGCCGTGGTGGTGGCGGTGGTGGTGGTGGTGGCCGTGGTGGTGGTGGTGGTGGTGGCGGTGGTGGTGGTGGTGGTGGCGGTGGTGGCGGTGGTGGCGATGGTTACGGCTACGCTGCTGCACGTGGTTGCTGCCTGTAATCCGGCAAGCGCTGTGGAAGCGGCAGCGAGGGTTGGTCGATCACCACACGGATGATGTTGTTGTTGTTGTTGATGTTGTTGTTGTTGTGAAACTGCCTTCGCCGTGGGCTTCGAGGAGGGGAAGGGGGAGGAAGGAGGAGGGGTCCCTGGCTCGCCAGGTGGAGGCAGTCACGGCAACAATGGTGGACTCCACCCGTTCCTTCTGCACGGGATCGAGTGTTGCGCCATCGCGCGCCCGTTTCCCCCCCAACGTGTGAACGCTTCGTGAATTGATGGACAAATGACGAATGGGCTTCTCTACCCACCTCTGGCAAGAGAACAGGAGGCGTTAAGATGTTCAAGCGCCAAATGTGTTAACCAGACGCAACTTGCGGAAAAAAAATGTGCAAACGAGCACGCTCCGATAATGTTGCCAGAAAAGGCGAAACTTATTCTTGTTTTTTTTCCCCATCATTTTGATACCTGCGAGAAGGTCCTCACAGACATAATCGTTAATTGGCAGAAAACGCCGTCTCTGTGGTCACGTGAATTTTCATCGCTGGGTCTGGTTTGTTTTCCGTCCACGTTTAGAATCGGAGTATTCGAGCTGCTAGAATTTGGCTGCTATACATTTCCACGTGATGATCCAACTTCGTTGAGCTATAATTCGTGGACAGGTCGCTGCTGAAAAAACGCTACGTAGCTCAGTGGGGCCTTACCTGGTAAAATAAAATACAAGTTGTTTATTTCTAACAGTGCCTTTGCCTCCGTCGTGACGATTAGCCGCGCGTGCTAATGTGCACGGCTTAGCGCTCTGCCACATTTGTTAATGCGGCGATTCGGGAAATTTGTGTCCGCTCTCAGTCTCGTGACGGCGCGCGCCGGCGACGTTGAAAGGGACCGCGTCTCATCTGCCGTGCGCAACCAACGCAGAAGCGGCACACACACACACACGCACGCACACACACACGCATGCACGCACACACGCACACACACGCGCAACCAACGCCGAAGCGGCACGCGCACACACACGCACACGCACACACACGCACACACACGCACACACGCACACACACACGCGCACACACGCACACACGCACACACACGCACACGCACACACACGCACACACACACACGCACACACACACGCACACACACGCACAACCAACGCCGAAGCAGCACGTGCACACACACGCACACGCACACACACACACACGCACACACACGCACACACGCACACACACACGCGCACACACGCACACACGCACACACACGCACACGCACACACACGCACACACACACACGCACACACACACGCACACACACGCACAACCAACGCCGAAGCAGCACGTGCACACACACGCACACGCACACACACACACACGCACACACGCACACACACGCACACACGCACACACACGCACGCACACACACGCACACACGCGCACACACGCGCACACACGCGCACACACGCACACACACACGCACACACGCGCTGATTCAGACGCTTCTGCAATCGTGTGCGTGAGAAAACTATACATGCGTGTGTCTGTTATTACAAATGAAACATTCGACTCGCGAAAATGATTGGACGTGAAAGCAAATCGAATGATTGATTGCTGTTTGGTATACTTGCCGTCTCTCTCTCTCTGCGCGTCTTGGCGAAGGAAGGCGCTGCTGATGATGCTGCTGCTGCTAATACTGCTGTTGCTGATACTGCTGATACTGCTGATACTGCTGATGCTGCTGATGCTGCTGCTGATACTGATGCTCCTGCTGCTGCTGCAGCGTTCCACAGGCACGGCCTGCGGTAGTTTCACAGGCGGTATGTAGTAGTATTATTATATTTTTTTTTTCTACCACAGTTACAATTTTTACTTAAAGCTTTCGTGACTGCAGGAATTCAGATTCTTTGGGTTTTTCGGTAAAGTCACGTCGATAGATTCAAAGGAAATATTTAAAAAGCTGATGACGAACGCTTGTGTTGCGATCGAAACGTCGTAGTTTTTTGTTATTTTTTGTTATTTTCTTTGAACCTATCTACGTGACTTTACCGAAAGACCCAAAGAACACAATAATTGTTTTATTAATCATTTATTTAATTTCGGTCAACACGCGCGCTGCATTAACTGGGGGGGGGCAGCCTGTCTAACCCCTCGAACCTCTGCGACAATGACGACGACGATGACGACGATGGCGACGACGATGACGACGATGGCGACGATGGTGACGATGGTGACGATGTCGACGATGACGACGATGGCGACGATGGTGACGATGTCGACGATGACGACGATGACGACGATGACGACGATGGTGACGACGGTGACGATGTCGACGATGACGACGATGGTGACGATGTCGACGATGACGACGATGGTGACGATGGTGACGATGTCGACGATGACGACGATGGCGACGATGGTGACGATGTCGACGATGACGACGATGACGACGATGACGACGATGACGACGACGGTGACGATGTCGACGATGACGACGACGGTGACGATGTCGACGATGACGACGATGGTGACGATGGTGACGATGTCGACGATGTCGACGATGACGACGACGGTGACGATGGTGACGATGGTGACGATGTCGACGATGACGACGATGACGACGATGACGACGATGACGACGACGGTGACGATGTCGACGATGACGACGACGGTGACGATGTCGACGATGACGACGACGGTGATGATGTCGACGATGACGACGACGACGATGACGACGATGGTGACGATGACGACGATGACGACGATGACGACGACGGTGACGATGGTGACGATGTCGACGATGACGACGACGACGACGACGATGACGACGATGGCGACGACGATGACGACGATGGCGACGATGGTGACGATGACGACGATGGTGACGATGGTGACGATGGTGACGATGTCGACGATGACGACGATGGTGACGATGGTGACGATGTCGACGATGACGACGATGACGACGATGACGACGATGACGACGACGGTGACGATGACGACGATGACGACGATGGTGACGATGACGACGATGGTGACGATGGTGACGATGGTGACGATGACGACGATGGTGACGATGGTGGCGATGACGACGATGGTGACGATGTCGACGATGACGACGATGACGACGATGGTGACGATGTCGACGATGACGACGATGGTGACGATGGTGACGATGTCGACGATGTCGACGATGACGACGATGACGACGATGGTGACGATGTCGACGATGACGACGATGGTGACGATGTCGACGATGACGACGATGACGACGATGGTGACGATGTCGACGATGACGACGATGGTGACGATGTCGACGATGACGACGATGACGACGATGGTGACGATGACGACGATGGTGACGATGGTGACGATGTCGACGATGTCGACGATGACGACGATGACGACGATGGTGACGATGTCGACGATGACGACGATGGTGACGATGGTGACGATGACGACGATGGTGACGATGTCGACGATGACGACGATGACGACGATGGTGACGATGTCGACGATGACGACGATGGTGACGATGGTGACGATGACGACGATGGTGACGATGGTGACGATGACGAAGATGGTGACGATGACGACGATGTCGACGATGACGACGATGACGACGATGGTGACGATGGTGACGATGACGACGATGGTGACGATGGTGACGATGACGACGATGACGACGATGGTGACGATGGTGACGATGACGACGATGGTGACGATGGTGACGATGTCGACGATGACGACGATGGTGACGATGGTGACGATGACGACGATGGTGACGATGACGACGATGGTGACGATGTCGACGATGACGACGATGACGACGATGGTGACGATGTCGACGATGGTGACGATGGTGACGATGACGACGATGACGACGATGACGACGATGGTGACGGTGGTGACGATGACGACGATGACGACGATGGTGACGATGGTGACGATGACGACGATGACGACGATGGTGACGATGGTGACGATGACGAAGATGGTGACGATGGTGACGATGACGACGATGACGACGATGGTGACGATGTCGACGATGACGACGATGACGACGATGACGACGATGGTGACGATGTCGACGATGACGACGATGGTGACGATGGTGACGATGACGACGATGACGACGATGGTGACGATGTCGACGATGACGACGATGACGACGATGGTGACGATGTCGACGATGACGACGATGGTGACGATGGTGACGATGACGACGATGACGACGATGGTGACGATGGTGACGATGACGAAGATGGTGACGATGACGACGATGTCGACGATGACGACGATGACGACGATGGTGACGATGGTGACGATGACGACGATGGTGACGATGGTGACGATGACGACGATGACGACGATGGTGACGATGGTGACGATGACGACGATGGTGACGATGGTGACGATGTCGACGATGACGACGATGGTGACGATGGTGACGATGACGACGATGGTGACGATGACGACGATGGTGACGATGTCGACGATGACGACGATGACGACGATGTCGACGATGACGACGATGGTGACGATGGTGACGATGACGACGATGACGACGATGACGACGATGGTGACGGTGGTGACGATGACGACGATGACGACGATGGTGACGATGGTGACGATGACGACGATGACGACGATGGTGACGATGGTGACGATGTCGACGATGACGACGACGGTGACGATGGTGACGATGGTGACGATGTCGACGATGACGACGATGACGACGATGACGACGACGGTGACGATGTCGACGATGACGACGACGGTGACGATGTCGACGATGACGACGACGGTGACGATGTCGACGATGACGACGACGACGATGACGACGATGGTGACGATGACGACGATGACGACGATGACGACGACGGTGACGATGGTGACGATGTCGACGATGACGACGACGACGACGACGATGATGGTGACGATGACGACGACGACGACGACGATGGTGACGATGGTGACGATGACGACGATGGCGACGATGGTGACGATGACGACGATGGCGACGATGGTGACGATGGTGACGATGACGACGATGGCGACGATGGTGACGATGGTGACGATGACGACGATGGTGACGATGGCGACGATGGTGACGATGACGACGATGACGACGATGGTGACGATGGTGACGATGACGACGACGACGACGACGACGGTGACGATGGTGACGATGGTGACGATGACGACGATGGTGACGATGACGACGATGGTGACGATGTCGACGATGACGACGATGACGACGATGGTGACGATGTCGACGATGGTGACGATGGTGACGATGACGACGATGACGACGATGACGACGATGGTGACGGTGGTGACGATGACGACGATGACGACGATGGTGACGATGGTGACGATGACGACGATGACGACGATGGTGACGATGGTGACGATGACGAAGATGGTGACGATGGTGACGATGACGACGATGACGACGATGGTGACGATGTCGACGATGACGACGATGACGACGATGACGACGATGGTGACGATGTCGACGATGACGACGATGGTGACGATGGTGACGATGACGACGATGACGACGATGGTGACGATGTCGACGATGACGACGATGACGACGATGGTGACGATGTCGACGATGACGACGATGGTGACGATGGTGACGATGACGACGATGACGACGATGGTGACGATGGTGACGATGACGAAGATGGTGACGATGACGACGATGTCGACGATGACGACGATGACGACGATGGTGACGATGGTGACGATGACGACGATGGTGACGATGGTGACGATGACGACGATGACGACGATGGTGACGATGGTGACGATGACGACGATGGTGACGATGGTGACGATGTCGACGATGACGACGATGGTGACGATGGTGACGATGACGACGATGGTGACGATGACGACGATGGTGACGATGTCGACGATGACGACGATGACGACGATGTCGACGATGACGACGATGGTGACGATGGTGACGATGACGACGATGACGACGATGACGACGATGGTGACGGTGGTGACGATGACGACGATGACGACGATGGTGACGATGGTGACGATGACGACGATGACGACGATGGTGACGATGGTGACGATGTCGACGATGACGACGACGGTGACGATGGTGACGATGGTGACGATGTCGACGATGACGACGATGACGACGATGACGACGACGGTGACGATGTCGACGATGACGACGACGGTGACGATGTCGACGATGACGACGACGGTGACGATGTCGACGATGACGACGACGACGATGACGACGATGGTGACGATGACGACGATGACGACGATGACGACGACGGTGACGATGGTGACGATGTCGACGATGACGACGACGACGACGACGATGATGGTGACGATGACGACGACGACGACGACGATGGTGACGATGGTGACGATGACGACGATGGCGACGATGGTGACGATGACGACGATGGCGACGATGGTGACGATGGTGACGATGACGACGATGGCGACGATGGTGACGATGGTGACGATGACGACGATGGTGACGATGGCGACGATGGTGACGATGACGACGATGACGACGATGGTGACGATGGTGACGATGACGACGACGACGACGACGACGGTGACGATGGTGACGATGGTGACGATGACGACGATGGTGACGACGACGACGATGGTGACGATGGTGACGATGACGACGATGGTGACGATGACGACGACGGTGACGACGGTGACGATGACGACGATGACGACGATGGCGACGATGTTGACGATGGCGACGATGTTGACGATGGCGACGATGGCGACGATGGCGACGATGGCGACGATGGCGACGATGGCGACGATGGCGACGATGTTGACGATGTTGACGATGGCGACGATGGCGACGATGTTGACGATGTCGACGATGTCGACGATGTCGACGATGGCGACGATGGCGACGATGGCGACGATGGCGACGATGGCGACGACGGTGACGATGACGACGGGCAGCAAGCCGCTCGGCCACGTCGCCCCTCGTTCTGCGCGTACGGTCTTCTCTCCTGTAACGCCGCGAGCGCTTTGTTTCCGCAACGCGAGTTGGATATGCAACGCGATCGAGTGAACGGAACTCCGTCATGGCGCGAGGTAGCAACGAGCGGTCCCACGGCTGCCTCGGCGTAGCGTCACCGCACGGGGCGGACTGCCGCCGGACGCTTCTCCACGCGTCGCGCGCCTCGGTCTGGTCCGGCCTGCGTCACGCGTCTCGCGCGCAGTCGCGGGCCGCGCTTCACCGCACGATGTCTTCGGGAACGCGACCGCTCCCGCGTTATAGGAGAAGGGACCGTGGGTCGCGTGGGCGGCCGATTTGGATCGTCCGCGGTCGTTCGGCACGCGATGCCAACGGACGCCTTCTCGCCATCCGGCGCCGCAGACTTCTTCGGAGAATGCCGCGTCCGCGAGCGGCCACCCGCCGATCGAGAGCTCGGCTCGCGGAGCGAGGAGACGCCGTCTTGACGCGCAAACTCTGGCGACGAAAGTGCGCTCACTTTGGTTGGCGGTCGACGTTCGAAGCGGTGACCCGCGACCCTCAAAGGCATGGCAGCCGCCCTCCCCGTGGTAGTCCCCCCCCCAGCCCCCCCGTCCCCAATGTGATCCATGGATCAAACAAATCACTGGAGAAGCCGGCGCACGGCAGCGAGAGCCGTTGTCGCGAGAGATGTCACGCGTTGGGAGCAACGCTCCTTCGCCGGCCGTGCGTGGTGGATGGGCGAGTGCTTAGTCGTCCCCGCGTCTGTCGCAGCTTGAGTTGACCGCTTGTGTCACCGCTTGTGTGACCGCTTGTGTGACCGCTTGTGTGACCGCTTGTGTCACCGCTTGTGTCACCGCTTGTGTGACCGCTTGTGTCACCGCTTGTGTCACTGCTTGTGTCACCGCTTGTGTGACCGCTTGTGTGACATTGGGCGTCGTCGGCAGTGACCAGTGTCGCGCGGCGCGAGTTCGGCGATCGTGGCCACGCGGCGGTCAACGAGCGTCGCTCCCGTGTCGTACGAGACCGCTGGCTGCGACACGAGACGGCGGTTTTGTTCGCTTTCCGTTGTGAATGCGGTCCCCGGTTGGGTGCAGCGAAATATTTAACGTGTGTTAGTGTGTGTGCGCGCGTGTCTTTGTCTGTGCGTGTGGGGAGCGGGTAGTGTCGTGGTTAGCTCGCCGCGCTACGAACCCGGCAACCCGAGTTCGATTACCGCTCACGGCCAACACCGGTGACGATTATCAGAACCGGTTCTGGGCCTCCCCTAGGTCGACTCAGCCTTAAATGATTACCTGGTGCGGTGTGTAAACGTCGTGCTGTTACGGCCTTTATTGATGCTCGCGAACAGCACTTGCCTCAACAGTCTGTTCAGGCTATATGGGGGATCTTTGTCTTTGTATGTGTACGTTGACACAATAGGGGTCACAGGTGGTGCATCGGCCACTCATCTCGGTCAGTCGACCCGTGGCACCTCCTGCGTCTGTCCCGTGACCTCCTGCCGGCGGGCGTTCTAAACTTCACGTGGCCTCAACGTGCACCTAGCCTGGCACAAGTACCGTGGCGACATCACCGCCACTTAGTGGCGAATGGCGGTTATTGTTGTTGCGTACGTTGAACTTATGTCGCGCCGTACGAAGCCAACCGCGCCAATCGGAGGTCCGGGGGCTGAGGACGGCGCTTCCCTGCGCGCTCCCTGCAGTTTGTCCCCATGCTCGTTGTCGACAATCCTCGGTGCCGATCCGCGTGGCACGGAACAAGCCGCAGCGTCGTCGACGCTGCGGCCTGAAAAAGGAGATGAAAACGGAATGTCGCAGACGCCGGGACGCTGCGTTGGGCTTCCTCGAAGCTGCTGCGACGTGACGATGTTGAACCGCCCTCACGCGTTGAGTTTTGCCCGGCAAGGTCACGCTACGATTTGGCCGCGACCAGCCTTGCGCGCCAAGGTCCACGCGACCGCCGTCTCCCCCTGATGCGTCCTCCCCCCCACCCAGCCCGGCGCTGAAGGGCGACTTCCACGGTTGTTGGATTTCTTTTCGCGCCGTACGCGTCGTAGCCGTGCTCACCGGCGTTACGGGAAGAGAGCGGAGGCCTCGTGAAAGCTGCTGTCCCCCCCCCAGTGATGAGAGACCCTCCGCTCTGAACTCCGGCGCTCGACTTGTTTTCACTTCCAAGCGTTTGTCCTGTGGGTGACCCCACCACCACCACCACCCCCACCACCCCATCTCGCTCTCTCAAACGAGTCTCTACCCTGGTCTCTCGCGTTGAACAAATTCAACGCGACTCGGATTCAGGCGACGAACTCTGGATGACCCCCCCCCCACTGCCCCTCCTCCGGAACGTCCCAGACGGTGGAGGAGCTGGAGGGCGAGCTGGGCCAGGACGTGTACCCGAGCGTGGCGGAGGAGCGGGCGCGCTGGGAGAAGGAGCTGGCCGGCCTGCGGGACGAGAGCGCCGGCCTGGCCGCCCGCCTGTGCAGCAGCGAGGACGAGCTGGGCCGCACCCGGGCCTCGGCAGCCGCCGTGCGCGAGGAGCGCGACCGCCTCCGCCGCCGGGTGAGCCGCACGCTCGCTCTCTCGCTCGCTCACTCACTCACTCGCTCGCTCGCTCGCTCGCTCGCTCGCTCTCTCTCTCTCGCTCGCTTGCACGCTCACTCTCACTCTCGCTATCTCACTCACTCACTCACTCGCTCGCTTGCACGCTCACTCTCACTCTCGCTATCTCACTCACTCACTCACTCGCTCGCTCGCTCGCTCGCTCGCTCGCTCGCTCTCTCTCTCTCGCTCGCTTGCACGCTCACTCTCACTCTCGCTATCTCACTCACTCACTCACTCGCTCGCTTGCACGCTCACGCTCACTCTCACTCACTCTCGCTCTCTTTCACTCGCTCTCTCCGCTCGCTGTCTCTCGCTCACTCTCGCTTTCGCACTCGCTCCCTCTCGCTGTCTCACTCGCTCTCTCTCGCTCACTCTCGCTCGCTCTCTCTCTCTCTCACTCTTTCGCTCTCTCACTCACTCTCTCTTTCGCTCTCCCGCCCTCTCTCTCTCTCGCTCTTCCTCGCCCTCTCTCCCACACTCTATCTCGCTCGCTCTCTTTCTCTCGCTCTATCTCGCTCTCTCGCTGTCTCTCTCACTGTCTCTCTCTGTCTCTCTCTCACTGTCTCGCTGTCTCTCTCACTGTCTCTCTCTGTCTCTCTCTCACTGTCTCGCTGTCTCTCTCACTGTCTCTCCCTGTCTCTCTCTCGCTGTCTCTCTCGCGCTCTCACAATCGTCCGCCTGCCTCATTTTCCATCCTCCTCTTGCCGCTCCATCCTGAGGTGCCATGGCGGTGAGATGTTAACTACCTCGCTTGGTACGCAGGAGGTCGTGGGTTGGATCTTGACCCTGATGCCTTTATGTATTTGTAGTTTGCGTCTCTGTCTCTCTCCCCGTGGTCGTGTGGATTTTCCTCCGGGTCCTCTGGGTTTTCTCTCCACATTTAGAATGAACAACACGAGTATTTGGCTGCTATAAATGTCCACATGATGACGGTAATCAACTTCGTTGGGCTATCATTTCTGATAGCCAGGTCGCATCTGAAAAAGAGCCATGTAGTTTAGTGGGGCCTTACCTGGCAAAATGAAAAAAAGGTTTTTATTTTTTACAGTTTATCCCCATCCTTCTCATTCTCATCCATCCTCCACCCCCCTCTCTTCACTCCCTCGTCCTCCTCCTCTACCTGGGTGTGTGTGAAGCTCCGCTCATGGTCCTCCTTCTCCTCTTCATCCTTAAATTTCGATTTAAAGCTTTCGTGACTGCAGGGCTTCATCTTCTTGGTTCTTTCGGTAAAGTCACGTAGAATGGAATAATAAAATAATACAAATATTATATTATTTTATTATGTTTTATTTTTATTACTTTATTATTTCCATTCTACGTGACTTTACCGAAAGAACCAAGAAGATGTCTCTTCATCCTTCTCCTGCTCCCCATCTTCCCCTCCATCATCCTCATCCTCCTCCATCCTTGTCACCAAACCCGCCCTTATCCTGCACCTCGTCCTCCTCAACCTGCCGCTTCCTCTTCTCCTCTTCCTCATAAATCTCTTCCTCCTCCTCCTCCTCCTGATGATGATGATGATGACGATTGTCCTCCTCGTCTTCCTCCTCCTCCATCTCATCTCCGTCTCTTGTCCACACCTCTCTACGCCTCTCTCTCATCTCGCCTCCTCACTCAGCCCCTCCGTCTCCCTCCCCGCGTCCCTCCCCGCGTCTCGACACACCGGCTGCTTGCGTCCCACATTCGCCCTCCCCGCCCTCCCCGCCCTCCCGGCCCTCCTCGCCCTCCCCGCCCTCCCCGCCCTCCCGGCCCTCCCCGCCCTCCCCGCCCGCGCGCCTCGCCACGTCTCTCCATCGTCGGTCGCCTCGCTCAGCAATTTGTGAATTTTAACGGCCGTGGATCCGCCTCGGTAACACAAAAGAAATAATGTCCGCTGAGTGGCCCCGCTACGATCGGCTGGCGGGAGGGGAGAGGTGGTTGGGAGGGGGGCGGGGGAGGGGATGCGGCCCTCTTCCCCCCCCCCCGAGGCGAGGATTAAGCGTTCAGATTTGCCCCCCGAGATGTCAATTTACTTCTGATGTGTAATTGCGCGCGATTCGAAACAGCACGCATGCATACAAATGACCCGTAATTACAATTCCTTGCGCCCCCCACCCACCACACCCCCCCCCACCCACCCACGCCACCCCCCTCACCAGGCGCCCCCCCCCACCCCGCTCCCTGGAGCACGAGCGTTATTATCTTAGCCGAGCAGTGCGGTGTCCGTGGCAGCGGGGGGTGGCGTAGCGCCTGCCTGGTGGATCGTCGTCGATGTGTCGGACGTATCCTCTGTAAGCCGTTTAGCCCGTGACATTGCTTTCTGAAAAGCTGAAAGAATATACGCACGCACGTACACACGCACGCATTATATGCTTTGCACGTACACGGCAAACACGTGAAAAATCTCGACTTAAAGCTTTCGTGACTGCAGGAATTCATATTCTTAAGCGATCGTCATCCTGATGATGACGATCGCTTGCGTCGCGATCGAAACGTCGTCGTTTTTTTGTTATTTTCTTTGAACCTATCCACGTGACTTTACCAAAAGTCCCAAAGAATACACGTCAACAATCTCAAGCTTTGCGGAGTCTTCTGTGAAACCGGCTTGGCCTTAGAAAGGACCCGTGGCCGTGGTAGGAGTGCGAGGAGCAATGTGGGTCGTTTTTTTTTGCGTTAGCCCAGGAATGTTGAACATTTTTTTGTATTGGCTACGGAAACCTTAACGCTTTAAGTGAGACGTGCATTTTTACATTGCGTTATTGTATCGCTATATATTGCGTTTATATAAGCAAGCCGCACCCGCCTGAACATTGCCTTGAGACTCAGTGAGGCTCTTTTCTGGATAAAGTAAATTATTATAATTATAATCATTATTATGATGCATTCTGCCTCCTCGCCCATTAAAAATCCCGCGTCCAGTGGGGAGATGGAGTGTTGAATTCGGCTCAGTTGTGGGAGACGGTGGCGGTCGCTTCATCCAGCACCATGGTGGCGAGATGTTAACTACCTCGCGAGGTATACAGGAGGTCGTGGGTTCGATCACGACCCTAACGCTGGAGTTTGCGTGTCTCTCTCCCCGTGGTCGTGTGGGTCTGGTTGTTTCCCTCCACATTTCGAATCGACATCGCGCGTTTAGAGATGATTTGGCCGCTCTACATTTCCATGCGACGACGATGGTGATGATGGTGAAGAGCCCACTTCGTTGAGCTAACATTTGTGGCATCCACGTCGCTTCTGAACAAGAGCTCCACGGATCTTACCTGGTGAAATAAAAAAAAAAGTTGTTTCGTTTTAGTTGAGATTGACCGTAACTCACGACGACATTTTAAGTGGCAGCAGCTGCCCACTTTACCCCCCCCCACCGACACGGAGTGCCTGCGCGTCCGTTGAGTGCGCCGCGTGGATAATCAAAATGATGAGAGAGAGAGAGAGACACGCAGACTCCAAATATACAGCCGGCGTCAGGGTAGGGAGCGAACCCACGACCTCCTGTACACCAGGCGAGGTAGTTAACATCTCCTAGCCACCGTGATGATGATCACAGAGAGAGACACGCAGACTCCAAATATACAGCAGGCGTCAGGGTAGGGAGCGAACCCACGACCTCCTGTACACCAGGCGAGGTAGTTAACATCTCCTAGCCACCGTGATGATGAGAGAGAGAGACGCAAACTCCAAATATACAGCAGATGTCAGGGTCGGGATCGAACCCACGACCTCCTGTATACCAGGCGAGGTAGTTAACATCTCCTAGCCACCGTGATGATGATCACAGAGAGAGACACGCAGACTCCAAATATACAGCAGGCGTCAGGGTAGGGAGCGAACCCACGACCTCCTGTACACCAGGCGAGGTAGTTAACATCTCCTAGCCACCGTGATGATGAGAGAGAGAGACGCAAACTCCAAATATACAGCAGATGTCAGGGTCGGGATCGAACCCACGACCTCCTGTATACCAGGCGAGGTAGTTAACATCTCCTAGCCACCGTGATGATGATCATAGAGAGAGACACGCAGACTCCAAATATACAGCAGGCGTCAGGGTAGGGAGCGAACCCACGACCTCCTGTACACCAGGCGAGGTAGTTAACATCTCCTAGCCACCGTGATGATGAGAGAGAGAGACGCAAACTCCAAATATACAGCAGATGTCAGGGTAGGGATCATACCCACGACCTCCTGTACACCAGGCGAGGTAGTTAACATCTCCTAGCCACCGTGATGATGATGACAGAGAGAGAGAGACACCGCAAACTCCAAATATACAGCAGCATGCGTCAGGGTAGGGAGCGAACCCACGACCTCCTGTGTACCAGGCGAGGTAGTCAACATCTCCTAGCCACCGTGATGATGAGAGAGAGAGACGCAAACTCCAAATATACAGCAGATGTCAGGGTCGGGATCGAACCCACGACCTCCTGTATACCAGGCGAGGTAGTTAACATCTCCTAGCCACCGTGATGATGATCACAGAGAGAGACACGCAGACTCCAAATATACAGCAGGCGTCAGGGTAGGGAGCGAACCCACGACCTCCTGTACACCAGGCGAGGTAGTTAACATCTCCTAGCCACCGTGATGATGAGAGAGAGAGACGCAAACTCCAAATATACAGCAGATGTCAGGGTCGGGATCGAACCCACGACCTCCTGTATACCAGGCGAGGTAGTTAACATCTCCTAGCCACCGTGATGATGATCACAGAGAGAGACACGCAGACTCCAAATATACAGCAGGCGTCAGGGTAGGGAGCGAACCCACGACCTCCTGTACACCAGGCGAGGTAGTTAACATCTCCTAGCCACCGTGATGATGAGAGAGAGAGACGCAAACTCCAAATATACAGCAGATGTCAGGGTAGGGATCGAACCCACGACCTCCTGTACACCAGGCGAGGTAGTTAACATCTCCTAGCCACCGTGATGATGATGACAGAGAGAGAGAGACACCGCAAACTCCAAATATACAGCAGCATGCGTCAGGGTAGGGAGCGAACCCACGACCTCCTGTGTACCAGGCGAGGTAGTCAACATCTCCTAGCCACCGTGATGATGATGACATAGAGAGACACGCAAACTCCAAATATACAGCAGATGTCAGGGTAGGGATCTAACCCACGACCTCCTGTACACCAGGCAAGGTAGTTAACATCTCCTAGCCACCGTGATGATGAGAGAGAGAGACGTAAACTCCAAATATACAGCAGGCGTCAGGGTAGGGATCGAACCCACGACCTCCTGTATACCAGGCAAGGTAGTTAACATCTCCTAGCCACCGTGATGATGAGAGAGAGACGCAAACTCCAAATATACAGCAGATGTCAGGGTCGGGATCGAACCCACGACCTCCTGTGTACCAGGCGAGGTAGTTAACATCTCCTAGCCACCGTGATGTTGATGACAGAGAGAGACACGCAGACTCCAAATATACAGCAGGCGTCAGGGTAGGGATCTAACCCACGACCTCCTGTATACCAGGCGAGGTAGTTAACATCTCCTAGCCACCGTGATGATGAGAGAGAGACGCAGACTCCAAATATACAGCAGGCATCACGGTCGAACGACCGACCTCCTGTACACCAGGCGAGGTAGTTAACATCTCCTTGCCACCGCGGAGGGCTGTAGCGTCGCGGCGTCGAACGGACGGGCGGTGCTAAAGGGCTGGGTTGGTCGTCCTCTCTGTCCCCCCCCTCTGTCTCTGTCTCTCTCTCTCCGTGCGCGGGCTGGGGGAGGTCCAGGTGCGCGAACTGCAGACTCGCCTGCAGAGCGTTCAGGCGGCGGCGCCGGCCAGCCCCGGCCGCCTGGGCCCCACGAGCCGAGCGGTCAACCCCAGCACGGGCGAGCTGAGCACGAGCAGCAGCAGCAACGACCTGCCCGTCGCCAAGGCAACGCACGCACGCGCGCACACACGCACACATACACACGCACGCACACGCACGCACATGCACACACACGCACGCACACGCACGCGCATTTTTTTCGGTACCGTGGCACCAACGGGACCAATGCGAGATGGGGGGAGCGGCTTTTGCGGCACAGTTTTTGGCGCCAGCTACCGCAGAGTTGCGGCGGCCGTGGCCCTACGGTTCTCCGCGGTTTAACCGAAGTGTCTTTTAAAATAAATAAATCTATATCAACGGCGCAATTTACTTCGGTCGGCGGTCGGCGTCCGAAGCGGCAGACTGCGGCCCTCAAAGGAACCTGATCGCCCACACCACCACCACCACCGCCCCCACCACCACAACCACCGCCACCACCACCGCCCCCACCACAACCGCCACCACCGCCCCCACCACCACAACCACCGCCACCACCACCGCCCCCACCACCACCGCCACCACCGCCCCCACCACCACAACCACCACCGCCGTCACCACCACCACCACCGCCGCCAACACCGCCACCACCACCATGATCCACGGATCAAACAAATCACTCGACACACGCCGGTGTATGGCAGAGAGAGCGAGTCGATGCGAACGCTGTCGCAAGAGGTCACGCGACGTTTGGCGCGGCAAGGGTCCTCCGCCGCCCGTGCGTGCCGAACGAGCCGAGGCCTCTCCAAGCGAAGTGAACGCCGAGCCGCTGGCGTGCGCTCCGAGGTTCGGCGGACGATGCGTCTCCTCCTCTGTCATCCTTCCTCCTCCTCCTCCCGCCTCTCTTCACGCGCAAGAAACTGAAGCGTTTCTGGCCCATCCCTCCAGCGCTTCCTTCCGGGGAGCGCTGCGACATCAACAGCGTTTTCGATTTAAAGCTTTCGTGACTGCAGGGATTCATCTTCTTGGTTCTTTCGGTAAAGTCACGTAGAAGGGAAGTAATAAAATAACAAAAATAAAACATAATAAAATAATTCTCACGACGTTTCGGCCACAACGCAAGCAGCCGTCCTCAGGTGAAGACGCTGTCTCCCCGACAGACCTGGTCTTCACCTGAGGACGGCTGCTTGCGTTGTGGCCGAAACGTCGTGAGAATTATTTTATTATGTTTTATTTTTATTATTTTATTACTTCCCTTCTACGTGACTTTACCGAAAGAACCAAGAAGATCAGCAGCGTTGTTTCGAGGCTAAACCTCTGGAGCCGTTTCGACGTGCAGCGTCTCATCGGCAGAGCCGGCCTGGTCTTGAAGCAACGCCGGCCAACCGCCGACCTCGCGGTCAACGGCTTCATCTCAATTACAATCGATTTGCACTCTCTCCATGAACGCGTCGATGCGGATCGATCGAACCGATCGATCGATTGATCGATCGACGGACGTGAAATTTACAACCGCGCCGCGATTCAGCGGAAGCCCGGAACGGAAGCGCGGACGGCGGAGGGAGCGGCACGAGGACGTGCAGTGACGGTGCGCCGGAGATCATCCGCGGCCAGTCGGGGCCACCGCTGCCGATAATGACAATCTGCGGTCGCGCAGCGGATCGTCAGAGTGGGTTGCGCCACGAGGCTGCTCTTGGTGAAGCGCGACACCAACCGGCGTGTCACTTGTCTGTGTGTGTGTCTGTGTGTGTGTGTCACGTGTCTGTGTGTGTCGCGTGTCTGTTCGTGTGTGTCTGTGTGTGTGTCGCGTGTCTGTGTGTGTCGCATGTCTGTGCGTGTGTGCCTGTGTGTGTGTCGCGTGTCTGTGTGTGTCACGTGTCTGTGCGTGTGTGTCTGTGTGTGTGTCACGTGTCTGTGTGTGTCGCGTGTCTGTGCGTGTGTGGCTGTGTGTGTGTCGCGTGTCTGTGTGTGTCGCGTGTCTGTGCGTGTGTGGCTGTGTGTGTGTCGCGTGTCTGTGTGTGTCGCGTGTCTGTGCGTGTGTGGCTGTGTGTGTGACGCGTGTCTGTGTGTGTCGCGTGTCTGTGCGTGTGTGGCTGTGTGTGTGTCGCGTGTCTGTGTGTGTCGCGTGTCCTGTGCGTGTGTGGCTGCGTGTGTGTCGCGTGTCTGTGTGTGTCGCGTGTCTGTGCGTGTGTGGCTGTGTGTGTGTCGCGTGTCTGTGTGTGTCGCGTGTCTGTGCGTGTGTGGCTGTGCGTGTGTCGCGTGTCTGTGTGTGTGTGCCTGTGTGTGTGTCGCGTGTCTGTGTGTGTCGCGTGTCTGTGCGTGTGTGCCTGTGTGTGGTGTCGCGTGTCTGTGTGTGTCGCGTGTCTGTTCGTGTATGTCTGTGTGTGTGTCGCGTGTCTGTGTGTGTCGCGTGTCTGTGCGTGTGTGCCTGTGTGTGTGTCGCGTGTCTGTGTGTGTGTCACGTGTCTGTGTGTGTGTCTGTGCGTGTCTGTGTGTGTGTCACGTGTCTGTGTGTGCCACGTGTCTGTGTGTGTCGCGTGTTTGTGCATGTGTGTGTCGCGTGTCTGTCACGTCTGTCTGTGTGTGTGTCGCGTGTCTGTGTCTGTGCGTGTGTCTGTGTGTGTGTCGCGTGCGTGTGTCTGTGTGTGTGTCTGCGTGCGTGTGTGTCTGTGCGTGTGTCTTCGCGCGTCAGGTGGCGGAGCGAGTGAAGTTGTCCAAAACGCGTCTGGATTCCGGCTCGCCCGCCGACAGGCCTGTGCTGGGCTCCGAAATCAGCAGCATCGGGGTGAGTGCTCCAGCAGTGGATTGAGCCTGGCTGATGACAGTGATGATGATGATGATATCGGTGCTGGGCTCCGTGCATGTATTCTTCAGACCGCTGTAAATAGAATCGTCCGACTCGCATTCCGTGCCACATTTTGTGACGCTTGTCTTCACGCAGTCTCAGTGCAGCGCTTCCATCCTAGCAGTGGATTGATCACGGTGGCTAGGAGATGTTCACTACCTCGCCTGGTGTGCAGCAGGTCGTGGGTTCGACCCTGACGCCTGCTCTATATTTGGAGTTTGCGTGTCTCTCTCTCTGATCATCATCACGGTGGCGAGGAGATGGTAACTACCTCGCCTGGTATACGGGAGGTCGTGGGTTCGATCCCGACCCTGTCGCCTGCTGCTGTATATTTGGAGTTTGCGTCTATCATCATCATCATCATCACGGTGGCTAGGAGATGTTAACTACCTCGCCTGGTATGCAGGAGGTCGTGGGTTCGACCCTGATGCCTGCTGCTATATTTGGAGTCTGCGTGTCTCTCTTCCCGTGGTCGCGTGGATTTTTCTCCGGGTCCTCTGGTTTTTCCCCTCCACGTTTAGAATGTTTTGAGTATTTGGCTGCTATAAAATTACACAATGATGATGATTATAAGCCACTTCGTTGATGCTATCATTTATGACAGCCTCGTCGCTTCTGAAAAAGAGCTAAATAGCTCAGCGGAGCCTCAACTGGTAAAATAAAAAAGAGTTTCTAGTTAATTTTCATCATTGGTAGCGCAGTTTTTGGCTGCCCTTCTCGCTTGTCTGTGTGGGTTTCCCCGAAGACTCCGATGATCACAACAAGTTTGCCAGGCAGAAATACAATTGAGTGTTATTAGTTGAATAGTTTTACAAGGTTTTGAATAGTTTCACATCATGGCCGTGCGTTTTGAGTGCGTGTGTTTTGCGTGCGTGTGTTTCGTGTGTGTGCGTTTCGTGTGCGTGCGTTTCGTGTGCGTGCGTTTCGTGTGCGTGCGTTTCGTGTGCGTGCGTTTCGTGTGCGTGCGTTTGTTTCGCGTGCGTGCGTTTCGTGTGCGTGCACCTCGTCTGCGTGTGTTCCGTGTGCTCACTCGCTCGCTGGCTCGTGGTGCAGGTGTCGAGCAGCGTGGCGGAGCACTTGGCGCACTCGCTGCAGGACTGCTCTAACATCCAGGAGATCTTCCAGACGCTCTGCTCGCACGGCTCCTCCGTGTCGGAGAGCAAGCTGCGGGAGTTCGAGGTCGAGATGGAGCGGCTCAACAGGTGAGCGGCGGGGGGGCGGGGGGGTGGGGGCGGTTCTGAGCTCGCTCATGGCACCTCCGTAGAGCAGGGGTTGGTTACGTCGCAATCGCGGATACGTTGGAGTTCGTTGGCAAATTCGTCCCGTTGTCCGTGATTGTCTGCAACTCAACTGGTTTGCCCCCCCCCTCCCCCGCGTGGCGGATAAGCGGGGTACGTTTGCGGATTATATGAATTGACGTGAATAACATTTGACGAACAAAAATATGGAAACATAAATTCAACATTTTTGGGACACGTTTGTGTTTTATTTTAAAGCATCATTATCATCATCACGTCCGATTAGCACTTCCGATTAGCGCGGTTGGCTACGTACGGTGTGAAAGAAGTTCAACATACACACATACATACTCGTCCGTGTGTGTATGTGTGAAAGTAAACAAAAAAAAATTGTCCATCCATTCATTACCAAATCCACCGATTGAATGAAGGCCTTCCCTCTCGCTCCATGATGGACTTGGGAACTTTTTGCTTGCCATACTTCACCGGGCTGTTCATTGCGGGTTGGCGAAAGGTTGGTTGGGGTGGAGGGGGGGTAGGTCAAGGCGGCATATCCGGTTATCGCTCGCCGCCGATGTGACCCCGTGACCCGGAGTCTAAACTCACCACTGCACCGGCCATGCCACCACTCGTGATGTTTGTCCGAAGGTGCCAGTGAAGCTTCACGCTTGAGTCCCCCCATCCCCCCCCCAACCCCTCCCCCCCCTTCACACGGTGGTGGCCCGTCGGTTTTGCCCGCAGCCGCATCGAGCACCTCAAATCTCAGAACGACCTGCTGACGATCACGCTGGAGGAGTGCAAGAACAACGCGGAGAGGATGAGCATGCTCGTGGGCAAGCACGAGTCCAACAGCACCGCCCTGCGTCTCGCCCTGCAGTACAGGTGAGCGGCGGGCGCCAGCGGTCCCTCTGCCGCCCCCCCCCCCCCCACCCCGGTTAAGGTGGGGGAGCGACGGTGGTGGGGGCGCTTTGAACGACACGTTTCTGTATTGTGGACGATATTGGTCGCGAAAGCCTGCGCGTTCAAACTTACGGCGGACACGGGACTCCGATTAGCACGGTCGGCTACGTATGGCGCGAAAGAAGTTCAACGTACTCGCGTGCATACGACCCGAGTTGCATTCCCGCTCGTGGCCTGCCACCGGTGAGGATTTTCTGAACCGGTCCTGGGCCTCACCTAGGTCGACTCCGCCTAAAAAACGAGTACCTGGTGAGATGTTTAACCATCACCACTGGAGAGACAAAGGCGGCCGGGCGTGGTGCTGGCCACCCACTCTTCCCCGCGTCGCGTGCCGTGCCGGCCTTCATAGGTGCTACTAGCTAGCAGCACTCGCCCCGACAGTCTGTTAACGGCTACCTGGGGGATCTTTGTCTTGTGTGTGCGTGCGTGCGTCCAGTGAGCAGTGCATCGAGGCGTACGAGGCCCTCATGGCGCTGGCTGAGAGCGAGCAAGGCCTCATCCTGGGACAGTTCCAGGCCGCCGGAGTCGGCTCCGTAGGTGAGTGGGCTTCTCGTCTGCCTTGATTTGCTACTTCGAGAGAGAGAGAGAGTTGACGGGTCAAGACAAAAAATTAACCCATCAAAACAAAGTTTTTCACTATAAATCCTTTATATGCGTGGCGGCTAGAGTCCTCTCGTCCTCTGGCTTGAGATGGCTGCCACCTATGGGTCAGATGATTGCCTGCCACCATTAAGCAATTGGTAATTATATAGAATTTATTTTTTCCTAAAAAGTGTAAAATTTTGAAAAAAAGTTTCAAGAAAATTAATTGTCACGCACAACGAGTCTGCGTGCAAAATGTCAGCTCGATTGGATCACGGGAAGTGGGTTAAAAAACGACCGAAAGATTTGCACGGTCGTAAGCAAGCAAGCAAGCAAGCAAGTGAACTTAATATAAAGGATTTAAAAACATGTAGCGTCGTGTGTCAACGCGGACCCGTCGCGCGGAGGTAAAGGCGCGGCCCCGCAGACGCTCGCTCACGCCGCTGCTGGCGGAAGAGGCCTCCGCTAGGCGGAGCTTTTAGAGAGCCGCCCTCGAGAGAGAGAGAAAGAGGCTTATGCTTGGCCTACTGTGGCCCAGGCGTATTGGGAGAGTTAGGAGTGCCCACGCTTGATCCCACCGCACGCAACTCCGCTGGCGATCGGATGACTGCGATGGACTCATCTACGCTGATGGGTGGAGGGGGGGGGGGCACGGGGGGATTTAAGAAACTTGCACCGTTGTTTCAAGTGCCGCACCGGGAGATGGAATCGATCAATGGCATTGGTCAATGGAATCAAACAATCAAATAGATCAATGGGATCGATCAATACAGTCAATTAATGGAATCGATTAATGGAATCAAACAATCAAATCTGATAAATGGGATAGATCAATGCAATTGACCTGATCAATCCAATCGATCAATGTAATATACCAATGTAATCAATCAATAAAATAGACCAATCCAATTAATCAATGTAATTGATCAATCCAGTCAATCAATGGAATCGATCAATGTAATAAAAAATCTCATTTATCAATGAAATCGATCAATCCAACTGAACAATTGAATAGATCAATACAATTGATCAATGTAATCGATCAATCCAATCAATCAATGGAATCGAGCAATACCATAGAACAATGGAAGCGATCAATCCAACCGATCAATGTAATCGAATCGGATCTCATCAATGCAATCGACGACTTCTCAATCGCGGTCCCGGCACGCCGACCGTTAACCCCGCCGGCCGCGTCGCTCCGTTTCCTTCTGATCCCAAAGGGCCCCCCCACCCCCCCAACCCCCCACCCCCCCAACCCCCCAACCCCCCCCCACCCCCCCAACCCCCCCACCCCCCCACCCCCCCAACCCCCCAACCTCCCCCCCCCTACCCCCCCAACCTCCCCACCCCCCACCCCTCTACCCCCACCCCCCCCACCCCCCGTCTCCATCGGCGCGAGCAGCTGAGCAACCGAGCGGCGGTGGTGGCGGCGGCAGCGCCGAGGACGCGTCGCGGGCGCTCCGGAAGGCCCGCGAGGGCCGCCGGGTGGCGGAGGCGGCGGCCCGGGCCCTGCTGGCCAGGCTGGACGGGGTGTGCGGCGCGCCGGGCGCCGTGGGCGGCGCCCAGCCCTGGGAGAGCCTCTCCTCGCACAGCCAGACCAGGTGAGGGTCGCGGCCAGACCTGGTGGGGGTCGCGGCCAGTCTGTCGCACCCGGGTGACAAGTCGCGACGGAGGCTCGTTTGAGAGAGCGAGGTGGTGGTGGGGGCGGTGGGTGAGTCCCTCACATTTTTTTTGTTGGTTCAACAAAAATCAACTCGACCTGGAATCTGAACTCCGTGTTGTCCCATTGCCCCCATCCCCGTCGCTCCCCCCACCCCACCCACCCTGTCCGCCCACCGCCGCCAGCACGACGAGTTCGACAGCGAGCAGCTGCGACGCGGACCTGAGCAAGGAGGACGAGCAGCGGCTGCGCGACTACGCGCAGCAGCTGCGAGCCGACTGCGCCGCCGTGACGCTCACCATGCTGGAGCTGGAGAGCGTGCACCTCGACGCGCTGAGCTGCGACGTGAAGTCGCGCGGCGACGGCACCCGCCTCGACCTCGAGAACGCCGTGCTCATGCAGGAGCTCATGGCCATGAAGGTGAGACGGCCGCGCGCGCGAGAGAGAGAGGAGGGGCCCCCACCCCCCCCTACTCCCTGGGAGGAATGAGCGATCATTGATTGTCTGCCGCATGGGGCACGCTCTCTCGCTCGCTGACGGAGGGAGAGGGCGGCTCGGAAGCACGAAGAGGAACCACAGATGGGAGCGGGGAGGCAGTGGCCGGGCAATAAGCCGGCACCAAATTCGCCACGCAAAGCCACCCACCCAAATCCACCCACCCACCCATAGCCACCCACGCACCCAAATTCACACATCCACCCAAAGCCACCCAAATCCACCCACCTACCCAAATCTACCCACCTACCCAAATCCACCCACCCATCCACCCAAATCCACCCACCCAAAGCCACTCAAATTCACCCACCCACCCAAAGCCACCCAAATCCACCCACCCACCCAAATCCACCCACCCACCCAGATCCACCCAAAGCCACCCAAATCCACCCACATACCCAAATCTACCCATCCACCCAAATCCACCCACCCAAAGCCACCCAAATTCACCCACCCACCCAAAGCCACCCAAAACCACCCACCCACCCAAATCTACCCACCAACCCAAATCTACCCACCCACCCAAATCCATCCACCCACCCAAAGCCACCCAAAGCCACCCAAATACACCCACCCACCGCCACCCATCCACCCAAATGCACCCACCCAAAGCCACCCATCCACCCAAAGCCACCCAAATCCACCCACCCACTCAAAGCCACCCAAAACCATCCACCCACCCAAAGCCACCCAAATCTACACACCCATCAAAATCCACCCACCCACCCAAATCCACCCAAATCCACCCATTCACCCAAAGCCACCCACCCTCCCAAAGCCACCCAAATCTACCCACCCACCCAAAGCCACCCATGCACCCAAATCCATCCACACAAAGCCACCCATAGCCACCCAAATCCACCCATCCACCCAAAGTCACCCAAATCCATCCAAAGCCACCCACCCAAATCCACCCACCCAAAGCCACCCAAATTCACCCACCCACCCAAAGCCACCCAAAACCACCGACCCAAATCTACCCACCCACCCACCCAAATCCATCCACCCCCCCACCCATCCCCCCAAAAACCCCCACCCAAAGCCACCCAAAGCCACCCAAAGCCACCCAAAGCCACCCAAAGCCACCCAAAGCCACCCAAATCAACCCATCCACTCAAAGCCACCCACCCAAATCCACCCATCCAGCCAAAGCCACCCAAATCCACCCACCCACCCATCCACCCAAATCCACCCACCCAAAGCCACCAGAAGCCACCCAAAGCCACCCAAAGCTACCCAAAGCCATCCAAATCCACCATCCACCCAAAGCCACCCACCCATATCCACCCATCCAGCCAAAGCCACCCAAATCCACCCACCCGTCCACCCAAATCCACCCACCCAAAGCCACCCGAAGCAACCCAAATCCACCCAACCCACCCATCCACCCAAATCCACCCACCCAAAGCCACCCAAATCCACCCATCCACCCAAAGCCACCCACCCACGCAAAGCCACCCACCCACCCAAACCCACCCACGCAAAGCCACCCACCCAAAGCCACCCACCCATCCACCCACCCACCCAGAGCCATCCACCCACCCACCCACCCAAAGCCTCCTAAAGCCACCCAAATCCACCCATTCACCAAAATCCACCCATCCACCCAAATCCACCCACATAAATACACCCACCCACCCAAACACCTGCCCACCCAACCGCCCGCCCGCCCACCCACCCACCGCACCCACAAAGCTCTACGATCCTCCATATATGAAGGTGGCGTCTTCCAATTAATGAGTGTTCACACGTGGGAGGAAACCGCAGCACCCGGAGCAAGCCCCACGCCTGCGATGGGGGGGCATCACTCCGAGTACGCCACGCAGACGGAAGCGGACTCGAGTCCACGTTCTGCTGCGCCGCCTTCTCGTCTTCCTGGATTGTTGTCCTAGCGGTTGGCTGCCTCTGGCATTGGTCAAATTTGCCGTTTTGTGTTCGAATGCTCGCGGGTTATGTTAATGCCCACCTCCATCCGTCAGTCTGTCCATATAATCCATCTGTCTCTCCGCACAACGCCTCCATCTCTCTCGTCTTGCCTGTCTTTCCATCCATCCCTCTTTTCCCACCTCCATCCATTCATCTGTCTCATTTATCCACCCATCCGTCTCTCATCATAACTCCTACATCTGACTTGCCTTGCCTATATGTCTAATCATCTCTGTATTCCCACCTCCATCTGTCCCATCCATCCAACTCTCCTCACCCTCCTCCATCTATCTGTCTTGCCTGTCTCTCTGTCCATCCCTCTCTTCCCACCTTCACCAATCTGTCCACCTGTCGCTCCGTCCACCTCTCTTGCCGTGTCCGCGCGCCGGTCCATCACCCCCCCGTGACACCGGTACCCCCCCCCCCCCGCCCCGTCCCCAGGAGGAGATGGCAGAGCTGAAGGCGCAGCTCTACCTCGTGGAGAAGGAGCGGAAGGCGCTGGAGCTGAAGCTGAGCACGCGCGAGGCCCAGGAGCAGGCCTACCTCGTGCACATCGAGCACCTCAAGTCCGAGGTGGAGGAGCAGCGCGAGCAGCGGAGTCGCTCGCTCGGCTCCGGCAGCGGCGGCACCGGCGGCACCGGCGGCGGCACCGGCGCTCGTCTCAAGACGCCCAAGGTCGGCCTGACGCCGGCGGGCGCGGCGTCACCACCGCGTCGTATGTCTAGAGGGTGGTGCAGCATCGCCACCGCGTCGTATGTCTAGAGGGTGGTGCAGCGTCGCCACCGCGTCGTATGTTTAGAGGGTGGTGCAGCGTCGCCACCGCGTCGTATGTTTAGAGGGTGGTGCAGCGTTTCCACCTCGTCGTACGTTTAGAGGGTAGTGCAGCATTGCCACCACGTCATATGTTTCACAGGGTAGTGCAGCGTGGTTGCCATGGCCCTGGTGCAAAGAATTAAATGGAAATCCGCCGTCCAAGTTTCCCTCCCCTCTTCGTATATCGCCGGCGCCCAGGCTGCTCCGGCTCGTGGTGCCCCGGTGCAGTTGCACCACCTGCACACTGCCTGGGACAGACTTCCTCTGTGGGGGTCAGAGGGCACGGGGATGAGCGTGGGTGGGGAGGGGGCACGGCAGTTGAGGGCGCTAGAGAGAGTCACTCGACGAAGCCGCTCGGCAGTTTCCCCGCCGACGTTTAAGCTTTGAATATAAACTCCGACCTCTGAGCCGGGTGGTTCAGAGGTCAGGGCGCTGTGCTGGCAACAGCCGACCGACACGCCGTGCGACGTCCCTCACCCAGCGGTGGATCGAACAAACATCTGCGGAGTCTCCGCAAACGTCACCTTCACGCGAGACAAACGGACGGCGCGCAATCGCGACTCCTCCTCCACCCAGCAGTGGATGGAGCACGCCGCTGCCAACGACCGTGATTACCACGGCGACGCTCTGCGCGCGTCCCCATCCGCGGTTTCCGCCAAATCAATTTCCAGCGGCGTGGAGAGGAGAGGTTCCAATCGTCGCCATTCGTCGCCGCCCAGTGCGTTCCCGATGCTTGGCCCGCGTGTCGCGCCTTACAAACGCGGCTGCCCGTGAAAACAAAACCTCCATTCTCCTCTGATCGTTGCAGCCGTGGAAACCGCAGCGCCCGCCCCGTGCCCCCCTGACTCGTGACCCCGCCCCACCCCCGTCGACCCCTTGTTGACCCCTTGTTGACCCTCGCCCTGTGCCCCCCCCCCCACACACCCCCCTTGCCGGCCAACAGGAGAACGGAGAGACGCTGACCGCGGCGATCACTCTGGCCGAACTCCGCTCGCCGCTTCACGACAACGACCTGGCTAACGAGCTCTCCGATGCCCTCCACAGGTCAGCTGTCTGCTCATGAATCAATTTGGTCGTTGGTACTGGGACGGAGGTCGGCGGCGAGGGGGGGGCAAGCCTTGTCCTTGCTTACGTAGGGCTACCCGCCTAAGACACCTTGGGCGGGTAGCCACGTGCGCATAGCGTCGGCAGGATGTTTAAGCAAGATTTCTCTCGTCTGTATGTTGTACAGTAATACTGGGTGCTTCAAAAAGATGTTAACGCTTCTGAGAATGTGCAACAACGCCACAAGACATGTGCTGTCTCCGGGCTCTGGAGATCACCTGCAGAAGATCGCAGTGGAGACTTTTTGAGGCTATTAACGTACATGTGTTTACATGTTACAGTGTATTATTATAATACGCTCTCACGTGTTAAAAACATTTTGCAGCACCCTGTATATGCGTGACCATATTGCCCATTTGTCCTATTATTATTATTATGTACGTTGAACTTCTTTGGCACCATACTTAGCCAACTCGTGCTCATCGGAGGTGCGGGGGTGGGGGGGGAAGGACAACAAACTAAATACAACGGCAACAACAACAACGACGACGACGTCAAGTTCTAAAGAAATGAGTTTTCAATCAAGGTGATTGTCAAAGTGCGTAAGACACCAGTAGCCTTCCTAATACCGCAAGGAGGAAGAGCGTTCCAGACGGCCGCAGGAGCGAGTCGGGAAGCGCCGCGACGAGAGAGAGCGAAGTTGCCGCCCCTCTGCCGTCGCGTCTCTCGGCGTCGACCTCGGACACGAGCGGCGGCAGCGTCGCCCGGACGTCACTCATTTGAATCCGGATGGGATCCGTCGATCCGTTGAGCCCACGCGCTCGCACAAAAACAACGACCCCCCCCCCCCCCGTGTAGCCTGTAACAGACTGTAGGGGCAAGTGCTGTTTGCGAGCGCCTATGAAGGCCGGCACGGCACACGAGGGGGTGGGTGGCCAGCACCACGCCCGGCCGCCTTTGTCTCCCCAGTGGCGATGCTTTTACACACCGCACCAGCTACTCATTTGAGGCTGAGTCGACCTAGGGGAGGCCCAGGACCGGTGCAGATAATCACGACCGGTGTTGGTGGCCGCGAGCGGGAATCGAACTCGGGCCGACGAGTTTCGTTAGCGCAGCCTGAATACAAATAAGCCAAATACAAAGATCCCCTCCATATAGCCTTAATAGACAGTCGGGGCAAGTGCTGTCAGCGCGATCGCCCTTGATGCACACACGCTCGCACACCTTGGCTTCATTCAGGGGTTGACATTTCAGAATTTTCGCAACCCACCCAATATAAAATCAGAGGGCGGCCACCAGCTGTGTTCTGCAGCTCATCGGATTCCTCCAGCACGAGTAAATATTCCGATTCTGTTAGCGGTCGGCACCGCTGGGCTCCCGCAACCCAGGAGGGTCCGTCGGTGCCCGCGGGGTCCAGCAACGTCGCCGGCGGTCTTCGAATCCCCGCCCCGCCGCGTCCGTTTGCCCACCCAGCCGGAGGCAGTGGGTCGCACCGCAGTGAGTGGACGGCCCAGGCTGGCGAGCGGTGGGGTGCATTGTGGGTACGCGCCCCACCACTTCCGAGAGCACGGCGCGGAGAGCCTCTCTCTCCCATTGGTTCGCTGCAGCGAAGGCTCCTTCGGCCGGCGGTGCCGTGAGCGGCCATTGCGGGGCTGCGCCTTTTATTATTATTATTGTTATTATTGTTTAGTATTTTATTACAAATGTTTTTTTTTTATTCCGCATTATTTATTGTTTTTCTGACACTTTTTTTATTACTTTCTTATTATTTCAGATTTATTAATATTTGATTACACTTTATTATTATCATGAGTTTTATTTATTTTATTTACTAATAATTTTTATTAAAAATGAATTGCCACCGCGCCCCTCCTAGGGAGAAGAAGCTGAAGGTCCGTGTGCAGGAGCTGGTGGCGGCGCTGGAGAAGCTGACGCGGAGCAGCGAGATCAGGCACCAGCAGTCGGCCGAGTTCGTCAATGACCTCAAGCGAGCCAACAGGTGACCCCCACCCCCCCCCCACGGGTGACCCCTTGGAGTGACCTCCACGGGTGATCCCCACGGATGACCCCACGGGTGACCCCCTGGGATGACCCCTTGGGATGACCTCTTGGGTGACCCTCAGGGGTGACCCCATGGGTGACCTCCATGGGTGACCCCCATGGGTGACCCCCACAGATGACCCCCACAGATGACCCCCATATAACGCGGACGCGAATTGTATATAACGCGATTGAGTAAATGGAACCACGTCGCAGCGTGAGTAGGAATTGCACGGCTGCCCCGGCGTAGCATCATCGCACGAGGCGGGATGCTGCTGGATGCTTCTAGACGCTACCCCCACGCGCCTCGGTCTTTGTCCGGCCTGCGTGCGTGTCTCACGTGTTATCGCGCACTGTGCTTTACCCCTCTGTGTTATATATCGTTTATTATAACGCGATTTTACATCACGCGGTGTTCTTCAGGAAAGCGTTGTAGGAGAAACAGACCGTCACCTACGTGGCCGTGGCCTAACCAGAAATTTCAAATGGTGCGATTGTGCGCATGTCCGTGTGTGTCTGTGTGTGAGTCTGCGCGTGTCCGTGTGTGTTTGTGTGTGTCTGTGTGTGTGTCTGCGCGTGTCCGTGTGTGTCTGCATATGTCTGTGTATGTCTGCACGTGTCCGTGTATGTCTGTGTGTGTCTGCACGTGTCCGTGTGTGTCTGCGCGTGTTCGTGTGTGTCTGCGCGTGTCCGTGTGTCTGTGCGTGTCCGTGTGTGTCTGCGCGTGTCTTCGTCTGTCTGTGTGTGTCTGCGCGTGTCCCTGTGTGTCCGTGTGTGTCTGCGCGTGTCCGTGTGTGTCTGCGCGTGTCCGTGTGTGTCTGTGCGTATCCGTGTGTGTCTGCGCGTGTCCGTGTGTCTGAGCGTGTCTTCGTGTGTCTGTGTGTGTCTGCGCGTGTCTGTGTGTGTCTGTGTGTGTCCGTGTGTGTCTGCGCCCCTACGCCGCCCATGCCCCCGCGCAGCAACCTGATAGCGGCGTACGAGAAGACGAAGAAGAAGTACCAGAGCAAGGTGAAGAGGCTGGAGGCGCAGATGGTGTCCATGGTGGAGCGCCACGAGACGCAGGCGCGGATGCTCAAGCAGCGCATCGCCCTCCTGGAGGAGGAGAACGCTCGCCCGCCCGCCAACGAGACGTCGCTGTGACCGCGGCCGGCGGGCGGCGACCGGCGGGGGGCAACCAACGACGGGAAACAGCGGTGGCCGCAACGGCGGCGGCAACACCATTGGCGGCAACACCGGGGGCAAGAACAACGGCAGCACGTGGGGTGCCCGCCAAGGACTGCTCGCCGCTCCATCACCGCGACACGCACACACACACACAAAAAAGACAAAGATGCCCCGTGTAGCCTGTAACAGACTGTAGGGGCAAGTGCTGTTAGCGAGTAGCACCTTATGAAGGCTGGCACGGCGCACGAGGGGGGGGTGGGTGGCACAGAGATGCACGTGTTGCCTGCGCTCCCGGGAAACGCGCAACGCTGGGCCAACGTCGGGCCCGTCGCGTTGGGCCAATCGCGCGAGGTTCGGATGCGTTTGGCCACCAGCGTTGGCCCAACGTGTTCCATGCCACACTGGGGGGGGGAGGGGTGAGGGGGGGGGGTTACTCGGCCGGCCACTCACAGAGGTTAGCTGCGGGGTTTTCGAATTCAGAAATCTGCGGCACATCGGCCCTGGTTTGTCCCAGGGCCAATGTGCCGCTTCCGCATATTTTTCACATTTCGAAAAAATTGAAAAAAGTTGCCAGTCGGATGCGTCCCCTCGCCGCCCCACCGCTGTTGTAGGCTGTCGGGGCGCACGCTGTTAGCAAGCGCCTATTAAGGCCAGCACAGAGCACACCAGGGGAGCGGCGGGGGGTGGTGCCGGCCAGCGTTGCGGCTGACGCTGCTCCCTCTGGTGTCGATGTTCACCGTACGCCATCGGGAGCTCTTTTTTTCAGGCCGAGTGGACCTAGAGGAGGTGCGGGCAGGGTTTGTAGATATATGGCCACTTTTGCCGTGTGCGGGTTAAGAGACGGAATGCGGGACAAACGGGATTGGATCGCGGTGCGCGAATCGCTGTGACACAGCGCACAGATGCTCGCGTGCAAAATGCAAAAGACAAATTTCCCCCCAATGGCCTTCGACAGTCCGCTGGGGCGGAATCTGTGAGCGAGCAGCCATTCAGGCCGACACGGCACACGAGGGGGTGGGTGGCCAGCATCCACGCCCGGCCGTCTTTGTCTCCCCAATGCTGATGTTTTACACACACTGCACCAGGTACTCAATGTCAGGCGCAGGACCGGTTCGGATATTCGTCACTGATGTGGGCTGTGAGCTGGAATTAGAACTCGGGTCGCTGGGTTCGTCACGCGCTGCGCTAACCGCAGTGCCACCGCTCACGTGCAAACACACGTGCAGACACGCGCGCATTTCTGTACAAATATGGGTGTGTATTGCATGCATCCCAATTTAACTGATAACCTGCAGCTTTGTTAACCGGATTTCCAATTAATTTCCTGGTCAAATTAAGTGCCATTTACTCGATTTAAAGATTGTAAACTCAATAGAAGGTTAAAAAAAATGTTCCTACTAAAAGTATTCCTACTCGTGAACAAGGTGAAAAAGAAACACGCATTTATATTTTTTGGCGAGTGAACACACGGAGGATTTGGCGAATACGTCTTTAGTGCGATAAAAGTTCCACCTTTGACAGATCGCATCCAATCAGAAGGTTACTTTGCAATACGCAGAACGCGACAGGTGCCGTCCAATCACAGGCAGCGACGATCGGGAAGCTGCTGTGAAATGCGCAACACGTGACAGGTTCCGTCCAATTGCCGGTGGCTACAATCACGACGTTGGTGTAAAAGCACAGAGCGGCACACAATGGCCAGTTAGTAGTCGTTACAGAGACGACGATTGTGAGTACGTCGGGAAAAGCAGCAATGTTGAAGTGCAAGGCGATCAGTTTGAAAACTAATTTTTGTAAAACTGATTTTTGTGTATTCTTGGTTCTTCCGGTAAAGTCACGTAGAAGGGAAATCATAACATAAAATTTAAAAAATAAAATTCTCACGACGTTTCCATTGCAACACAAACAATCATCATCCTTGATGATGAGAATTGTATTGTTTTAAATATAATTATTTTATTATTTCCCTTCTACGTGACTTTACCGAAAGAACCAAGAATATGAATCCCTGCAGTCACGAAAGCTTTAAATTGCTTTTTGTGTGTTTAGTTTGTCGTCCTTCACCCGCACCTCCGGTTAGCCCTGGTTGGCTACGTACGGTGCGAAAGAAGTTCAACATACCATACCCACACCTCCGGTTAGCGCGGTTGGCCACGCACGTACAGACGGTCTTCAGCGGGTAATTCCAGTCCAGTATTTGCCGATATATTTTGCGTTTGTGGGCCGTGAATGCAGGCAAAACGGATTTCTCTCCCCTTTTGGAATGGCATCGCGGGATCTTCAACGTGCCAGTATAAACACACACGCGCAGTATTAGCCACGTCCCGTTCCGGTGACGCCTGCAAGTTGCAGGATGTTTTTTTTAAGACGTCGTTACTCGCCGCAGAGAACCACGGTGGACGTGATCGCCGCCACTCTATGAAGAGCCAGCGCCAAAACTGCCCCGTACCCTGTCCCGCGTGGCCTTTCATTCCCGATTCCCGTTCCGTTCACGTCCAACTACGTGAACGGAATGGAATCAGAAACTGAACCGTACGTGCGTGTACGCCACCGTGCGTCATCGTACGCGTACGCTATCCATTTTTCTTCCGATTCCGTTTTGATGACGTACACATACGTACGTGTACGTCATATGTCACGTAGGATGACGTATACTGACGACCACGTAGGATGACGTACACATACATATGTGTACGTCATAGTACACGCACGTCAGCCCATGTCACGTAAGATGACGTACACCGAAGATCACCTAGGATGACGTACACGTACGTACGTGTACGTCATTGGAACGGGTTAAAGAGTTAACCAGGTCGGCCTGCCGGGTTCCGAGCCTCGAACCTCTGTCAAAAGCGGCACACCCCTGGGCCGCGTCGTCGCCCCCGATGAAATAACGATCGCGATTGTTTTTTTTTTTTGTTACGTCACGCCCTTTGCGTTCAGGGTGTCCTCGGCCATTGTAACTTTCGCCAACTTGTGCGACGAGCGTTCGTCTGCGTTTAATCGCGCTTCAAACGAAACTAAAAGGCTCCTTTCGGGGAGAAGGAAAAAATTGGCGGAGATATTTCCCCCACGTTGGTGGCCAATTCGGCCGCCAAACGCCACATCTCTGGCTGGCGCCAGCCGTCCGGCGTCTCTGCATCGCGGCTGCCTGCGATCCACCGCTGCGCAGAGGGGAGGTTGGTGGTTCACCGCACCTTCCCGTCGGCGTCGAGGAGGAGCCGTAACCCCCTGATCTCGCCAGGAGAGGGCAGCGCAGCAAAGGGTGGACCAATCTCCACCATTATTCCATCCGTACGGGGAACAGAACGTTGGCCCCTCGCCAGAGGTCGCAACCGGGTACCCAATACCCGCACCCTACCCGATACCTGGCTACCCGTACCCGGCCGGGTTCGGGTACGGGTACCCGTTTGCGACCCTGGTGCGGCCGGGTACGGGTAGGCCGTGAGTCACTGGTGAGTCACCGTTTGTCACTCATTTCGGGTAGCGCACGGGTACGGCCGGGTACGGGTATGGTACAGGTACCCATTTGCGACCCTGGTGCGGCCGGGTACGGGTACGGAATCAAAACCCGTTTCCGACCTCTGCCCCTCGCTCACACGCGTGGGTTTTCCCTCCGGGTGATTCAGGTTTGCTCCCGCGTGCAGAAATAAAAACCACTCGCATCGTAAATCGGCTCAGACCGTCTTAAAATAAAATAAATCCCCAATGTAGCAGGACCATCCTGAAACGAGTCACTGGAGCTCGTTTTGGCTTTACTGGATGCATGGAAGGAGGGATAAGAAATGAATAGCAGTGGTCGTCTTAAAATTCTGATGCCAGCTTTCGCTGTGGGCATGGAGTGCGTGCAACACACAACGGGGCGGGCACGTCCACGCGGAGAGCAGCGCTTGTAATTAATGTAAATATAAGCCTCGACTTGCAAACCAACTTTTGCACGCACAGGAGTATGCAAGAGATTCGTAGGAAGTCATTTCAAGTTACGCGCGTGCGTGCGCGTGTGTGTGTGCGCACGTGTGTGTGCGTGTGTGTGCGCGTGCATGTGTGCGTGTGTGTGCGTGTGTGTATGTGTGTGCGCGTGCAGCGCTCGGCAGGGCGAGAGACGTGCATCTCGCGACGTGACGATTGACGAATCGGGAATGCGTTCAATCTCTCGCGCGTACGACCCTGCGCCCGCGCGCGTACCGGCAGCGGTGCGTCTCCCCCCCCCCCCCCCCCCCCCACTTTAATCCACGTCGCGCAATCGTCGCCACGTCCTGAGCCGAAGAATCCGTCCGGAGCTTCCGCAGTGCGTGCGTGAACCACAGGGAGCTGCAACAAGACCAGCCCGTGTGAGCGAAGTGGACGCCACGGATCCCTTCAAGTGACCTCTGACCCACACAGTGGAGACGGTCATCTCCCCTGCGCTTGAGAACCCGGTGTGACCACAGGCCACTGACTGGATTCGAACCCAGGTGGAGGTCAGCCGGCTCAGCGCTCCGAGGCTGCAGGGCAAAAGATTCCCACAGGGGCGGCCTCTCCAAGCCGCCTCTCTCTTTCATTCGCAGTCTCGTCAAAGCAGAGCGCATTTCTGCACATTTGGCAGATGCTACGGAATTATATAAATCTAAGCACGCCATATAAAAAAAAAATTATAAGATTCCCCCTAATAGCCATGCAAACTCCTGGGACAAAGTGCTATTAGTGAGCATCTTGTCTTCCCAATGCTGATGCTTACACACGCGCACCAGATACTCATTCAGTGTTAAATGGTTTCCTGGTGTGCGCGTGTGTCAGTATTGGGTGTGGGGAGCGGTGGTGCAGCGGTTAGCGCGAGGCTGCGCCACGAAACCGGCGACCCGAGTTCGAATCCCGCTCACGGCCAACACCGGTGACGTTTATCTGAATCTGTCATGGGCCTCCCCTAGGTAGACTCAGCCTCAAATGAGTACTTGGTGCGGTGTGTAAAAAAAGACATCGCCACTGGGGACACAAAGGTGGCCGGGCGTGGTGTTGGTCACCCACCCCCTCGTGTGCCACGGTGCCGGCCTTCATAGGTGCTCGCTAACAGCACTTGCCCCAACAGTCTGTTCAGGCTATATGGGATGGTGGGGATCTTTGTCTTTGTCGTCATCGGGTCCTCTGTCGAGGTGAACTCGACTTAGGGCTTGCCCCAGTACAAGTCAGATCCCCACTTGCCGCCGATGACCGACAGTCGAACGCACACTCATAGTTCTTTCGGTAAAGTCACCATGTAGGTAAAAAATGAAATAAAAATTAATAAAAAATAAAAATAATAAAAATCATTTTTTACCTACGTGATTTTACCGAAAGAACTAAGGTTATGAATCCTTGCAGTCACGAAAGCTTCAAATCTAGAGTCGAACTCACGTCAGCGCACACACACACACGTGCATCGACCGGTCTGTGACGACTCTTTTCATAGTGGGACACTTGCAGACGTGGCTGCTTCATTGTTATGTAGTTGTACATATATTTTTATAAGACGCCTTTATGCAGATCATAGCGTATATATATGTGTGTGTGTGTACTTTCTGTCGGGTGGAGGGAAGCGGATGCAAGCGGATGCAAGCGGATGCAGAGATGCCAACTTGGCTCGTAGTGACGCGTGGCGCGTTGTTAACGGTTCCGAACCAAAGTGGCTTCATTTCGCAGTGGTCTGTCCCTCTCCAATCCTTCAAATCCCCCCCTCCCCACCCCGCCTCTGTAAGATGGGCCGTGTCAGCGATATGAAACGCCAGGGCTCTGGGTGACGAGTCCAACGCCTTGCTGAGCAATCGACAGTCCCGTTTTGGATTATTTTTTTTGCTTTGCCTAAACATGGAGCGCCGTGGCGACGAGATGTTAACTACCTCGCCTGGTATGCAGGAGGTCGTGGCTTCGATCTCCCGACCCTGACGATGCCTGCTGTGTATTTGGAGTTTGCGGTGTCCGTCTCTCTCTCCGTGGCCGCGTGGATTTTTCTCCCGGGTCCTCCCGCTTCTTTTTCTTCCCACGTCCGCATTTCGAGTCAACGTCACCACGCATTGGCTGCTGATGCTGCTATGATGATGATGATGATTGTGATGATTAGTCGCCACTTCGTCTGAGCTATTATTTGTGATAGCCAGGTCGCAGCTGCATAGCTCAGTGGGCCTTACCTGGTCAAAATAAAATAAAATTCGCTTATCTTCTTGGTTCTTTCGGTAAAGTCACGTAGAAGGGAAGTAATAAAATAATAAAAATAAAACATAATAAAATAATTGTCGCCTCGACAGACCTGGTTTCACCTGAGGACGGCTGCTTGCGTTGTGGCCGAAACGTCGTGAGAATTATTTTATTATGTTTTATTTTTATTATTGTATTACTTCCCTTCTACGTGACTTTACCGAAAGAACCAAGAAGATGAATCCCTGCAGTCACGAAAGCTTTAAATCGAAAAATTCGCTTAGTTGAAGTTTAAACAAATCTGCGCTGGACTTCCACTTTGCTTCCCCGTCTCTGCTGAAGCTCTCTCGTGACGGCCTTGCAGACCTTCCCATTGGCACCGGGCCCCTGGAACGCATGGCCCGGCACAAGGAGACAACCCTGAGCTCAGATGTCCCACGGCAAAGTTGTTGTCGAGCCCACGTGCCCAGTAAATGTGCAGCGTCGGGGGGGGGGGGGACAAACGTTAGCCCAACGTTGACCCAACGTTGACCCAACGTTGGCGCGACGTTGGCCCGCTTCCTGGGGCAGTCGGCGTGCGTCAAGCTCTCTGGCTCACGCGGCCGTACAGACATCGCTCCCGTCTCAAACATAAAAGCCCGTCTGCTTAGATGCGCTCACACCTTATCCCCCCCCGCCCGCCACCCACCCAAAGACAAGGGGGTGCTTCAACTATATTTTAATTATTTTAATTAAGTATAATTAATTAAAATAAGTACAATTGACTGAAATTTTGCATCATAATTAATTAATTGTAATTAAGTAAAACTATCGTGAATGAAATTATCAACATTTAATTATTCAAATGACAATAATTTTTATTAGTTTAATTAATTACAATTAATTAAAATGTATTATAATTATTAACTGAAGTTACTAATTACAATTATGATTGTTATTTAAAAAATGAAACTTTCTGCCGAGGGTTCAAGTTCATTTATTAGGTATAGCCCTGTGAGCCATTCGGCTCTTGAATCGGGTGCAACCGCAACAAACAAAAAACATGAACAAGAAAACATCTTAAAGTGAATATGTAACTGAGTGCAAACTGAAAATCCAGGGGAAAAAACCCAGCAAAAATTCCAGAAAAAAGCACCGTACACCAACGCTGTGTGCAAAATTCCCAACCAAAAAACTTTTCGAAATCACCAAAATAAAGCCATAAAAGCAATGTAACAGTGATCATAGGAACTGTGACCGAATCTTCACAATAAACGACAAACAACATGTACCACCAAACCCTGCAGCCATAGCTGGCTGCATAGTCACTCCACAACAGCAGGAGCATCAGTCGGAGTATCAAATGTTTCAATGCAACTTTAAGTTCAGCGTGGCCAGCACCTCCACCACCACTTTGCCGACGAGTTTCAAGACGTCGTCCACTTATTTATATATTTATGTGTGCATATAATATATTATTTATATCTACGTATATAAATGTGTTTATATATTTGTAATAAATATTTAAATATTCATATATTTATATTCATATATTCATTTATATATAAATATAAATGCACACATATGAATATATAACTATATAAACATTTATATATTTTCAAATGTAAACATATTTATATATATACATTCATAAATATTTATATGTATAAATACACATCAATAAACATTCACGAACAAAAAACAGATGTCGCTATTAGTTGTTGTCAAGGCCGCGTGGCCAGTGAACGTGACTTGCCCTCGAGACCCAAGAGGATGAATCCCTGCTGCGAAAGCTTCAAATTAAGACGTTTTAAAACACGTAAGGCTTTCGCGTCCAATATTATTCATAATATAGGTTTTTGGGTTAGATCGCGTTACTTATAAATGTGTCGTAACCCTCCACCACCCGACACGGCCAACCAGTAAAACACGTGTCACGTTTACAAAAGGACGAATTAATTCACTTCTTTAGCCCACCGGTGTGTCGAAGAGCGAATCAACATCAGTGAATGATTTTGTCCTTTTGTCAACGCGACACATTTTTTTACTGTTTGGCCGTGTCGGGTGGTGGAGGGTTACGACACATTTATAAATAACGCGATCTAACCCAAAAACCTTTTATTATGAACACGATGTATTAGTTGGCTGCTGCTGCAGGCTGCTGCTGCTGTTGTTGTTGTTGTTGCTGTTGTTGTTGTGAATGAGCGGCGGGCGTGGTGGTGAACTCTGCTTCTGTCTCGTCTTGCTGCTCGGCGCCCTCGCAGGGGAGAGAGGGAAGTTGGTGGGGCGGTGTGGGGGGGGGCTTGTGTGGGTTGTTTTATAAATAAATAAGTAAACGATGACAACATTTGTGTCTTCCTTTAGAAGTTTGGGGGGGGGGGTCAGATGGGGAAGGTCAGGGGGGGGTCAGGTGGGGAAGGTCAGGGGGGGGTCAGGTGGGGAAGGTCAGGGGGGGTCAGGTGGGGAAGGTCAGGGGGGGGTCAGATGGGGAAGGTCAGGGGGGGGTCAGGTGGGGAAGGTCAGGTGGGGAAGGTCAGGGGGGGGTCAGGTGGGGAAGGTCAGGGGGGGGTCAGGTGGGGAAGGTCAGGGGGGGGGTCAGGTGGGGAAGGTCAGGGGGGGGTCAGGTGGGGAAGGTCAGGGGGGGTCAGGTGGGGGGAGGGGGTCAGGTGGGGGGGGTCAGGTGGGGGGGGGTCAGGTGGGTGGGGTCAGGTGGGGGGGGGGGGTCAGGTGGGGGGGGGGTCAGGTGGGGGGGGTTCTCATCCGACAAGTCGTCACGCCACCCCGCCGATGCGTCGATCCTCCTGCCCGGCTGTTGCCGGAATAACGCGTGGTGGTGGTGGTGGCGGTGGTGGTGGCGGTTGTGGTGGTGGTGGCGGTGGTGGTGGTGGTGGTGGCGGTGGTGGTGGTGGCGGTGGTGGCGCACACTGGGCTCGCGGTCCACAATGACCCATAGAGACCCATAGAGACACACAGTGACCCACAGAGACCCAGAGATATGTAGTGACACACAGTGACCCATAGAGACCCATAGAGACACGTAGAGACACGTAGAGACACAGTGACCCATAGAGACCCACAGTGACCCATAGAGACACATATAAACCCATAGAGACACATAGAAACCCATAGAGACACGTAGAGACACACAGTGACCCACAGAGACACACAGTGACACAGAGACACATAGAAACCCAGAGACACGTAGAGACACACAGTGACCCACAGAGACCCAGAGATACGTAGTGACACACAGTGACCCATAGAGACACACAGAGACCCATAGAGACACAGTGACCCATAGAGACCCAGATACACGTAGTGACACACTGTGACCCATAGAGACACACAGTGACCCATTGAGACACACAGTGACCCATAGAGACCCATAGAGACACACAGTGACCCATAGAGACCCATAGAGACACGTAGAGACACGTAGAGACACAGTGACCCATAGAGACCCACAGTGACCCATAGAGACACATATAAACCCATAGAGACACATAGAAACCCATAGAGACACGTAGAGACACACAGTGACCCACAGAGACACACAGTGACACAGAGACACATAGAAACCCAGAGACACGTAGAGACACACAGTGACCCACAGAGACCCAGAGATACGTAGTGACACACAGTGACCCATAGAGACACACAGAGACCCATAGAGACACAGTGACCCATAGAGACCCAGATACACGTAGTGACACACTGTGACCCATAGAGACACACAGTGACCCATTGAGACACACAGTGACCCATAGAGACCCATAGAGACACACAGTGACCCATAGAGACACAGAGATCCATAGAGACACACAGTGACCCATAGAGACCCATAGAGACACGTAGTGACACACAGTGACACATAGAGACACAGAGACCCATGGATACACAGAGACCCATAGAGACACATAGTGACCCATAGAGACCCACAGTGACCCATAGAGACACATAGAGATCCATAGAAACACACAGTGACCCATAGAGACACGTAGAGACACATAGATGATTTCGCTTATAAATAAGTAATATTTAAAAAATATTTTTTTTTTAACACGCTTTAATGAAATGTACCGTACTGGTATTGGAAGAACTCCACGACTCCAGGAAGTGTCCCCGAAGCTTGCCACAACGTGAACGGCCGTGGTGATTTACGGCCAACGTGAGTTGAGCGTGGACAATTAGACCCAAGCCTAAACATAACATATATAAAAGATGGTTTTAAAATATATGTTTCATTTTTATGATAGAATAGAGTATTGTCATCAGTAAGACATAAGTATACCAAGTTTGCAGTCGATACGACATTGGGAAGTGGGTTAAAATTGAGTTACAAGATTTGAGGATACGACAACGACAGACGAGTGAGTTAAATAAAAGCGTTTAATAAAAAAAGCAATTATGGCCGCGTCTCGCACCCTAGGATAAGAACCCCTGGCTTGGAAGTTTGTGTCGTGCACGCAAAGTATGGCAATGATTGTATCGAGGGACTAATTGATTCTAATTAGAACTAAGAGGCCACGTGTCAGCAGAATCAATGTTGATTATCCGAGTAAATAACCCATTGAGCTACGCGGCGTTTTTTTTCAAGGGCGACTCGTTCAGCAGACAGACACGGCAGTGAGAGTTATTAAACAAGAGCTAATTAACAAGAGTTAATAAACAACAGATATCAAATATGAAAAATATAAAGTCAATAAAACCATGATGATGCTGCTTCTGCTGCACCAGTACTGGGCTCCGACCAGACCGATTATTATCGTTGGGTCTCTCATCGAGTCTATGGGTCTCTCTGTGTCTCTATGGGTCTCTGTGTAGGTCTATGGGGTCTCTGTGAGTGTATGGCTCTGTGTGAGTCTATGGCTCTCTGTGTGAGTCTATGGCTCTCTCTGTGTGAGTCTATGGGTATCTATGTGAGTCTGTGGGGTCTCTGTGTGAGTCTATGGGTCTCTGTGTGAGTCAATTGGGTCTCTGGAGATTATCGCTTTCTGTGAGTCTATGGGATTTCTACGTTAGATTATGGGTCTCTGTGAATCTATGGGGCTTTATTGAGATTATGGGTCTCTGAGTCTATGGGATCTTTATGTGAGATTATGGGTCTCTGTGTGAGTCTATGGGGTCTCTATGTAAGGAAATGGTTCGATTTGCGAGTATCTGGGTCCCTATGTGAGTCTATGTGTCTCCATGTGAGCTTATGGGTCTCTGTGTGAGTCTATGGGTCTCCACGTCGGTTGAACTTCTTTCGTACCGTACGAAGCCAACCGTGCGAATCAGAGCAGATTGGATGCTTAATGCGCCTCTCTGCTGGAGGTATGCGCCGCTGATGATGATGATGAAGTCATTGTTTGACAAAATATTGTGGCTGGCTGTGTAAAAAAATGTCATATTTCCTCCGTCATTTAAAGGAGTGTTAGTTAAGGGGAAACTCAGCTTTGGGTTTTGACTAAAACTTGCCTTGGGAACCCAAACATCCTCGATTGAAGCCACTTAAACGCTGTGTTTATTTGCAACATGACCTAGCATTCCATGGACTAGTAGAGACGTCACATGTTTTTTACTTATTATTTTTTGTTACACCCAGAAAAGCCTCGCCAAAAGTCACGACTCGTTTCCAAGAGGGACACGTAGAGACACAGAGACATACATAGACATACAGAGATACATAGAGACACATAGAGATTCCATAGAGGTGAGCTGTGTGGCTTGCAATAAGGGAAAGTGCCTGAAGAGAGAACCCAGCACGCATGCGGCGAGACATCATACAGACACCTAGAGACACATGAAGACACAGAGAGACATACAGACACCTAGAGAAACATGAAGACACAGAGACACAAAGAGAGACACAGAGAGAGACACATAGAGATACATTGAGATACAGAGATACATAGAAACAGAAATACGTAGACACATAAATATACATATAGAGAGATACATATAGACACAGCGACACATAGAGACACATAGAGATGAGTTGTGTCTGCTTACAATACGGGAGAGTCAGGGCCGGATGAAGATTTGTAGGCCCCTGGGCTACAGCTACTGAGGCCGCCAGTAACATTTTCAAAAGAAAAACAAAGTTAAAGAAAAAAACTACATTTTTACAATGCTAACAACAAACAAAATTCAGCATTCACAAAATGAACTTTTTCACTTCATCCCTGGAAGCCCCCGTGCCTTGGTGCGGCCCTGCTGAGAGCACCTGCACAGAGACCTGGCAGCGAGAGGGACGGGAGTTGGGGACGGGCGGCATTGCCGCTCAAAAGCTCGGCAGAGATTCCAAGCCCCATCCGCTGTCTACCATCGCCTGGACATCTAACAGCCCCGGGATGGTTAACAAAAGTGTTGAGCAGCCTCCAAGCCCCATCTGCTGTGATGCCATCACCTGGACATCTCACAGCCTCGGGATGGTTAACAAAAGTGTTGAGCAGCCTCCAAGCCCCATCTGCTGTGATGCCATCATCTGGACATCTATCAGCCCCGGGATGGTTAACAAAAGTGTTCAGCAGCCTCCAAGCCCCATCTGCTGTGATGCCATGATCTGGACATCTATCAGCCCCGGGATGGTTAACAAAAGTGTTCAGCAGCCTCCAAGCCCCATCTGCTGTGATGCCATCATCTGGACATCTCTCAGCCCCGGGATGGTTAACAAAAGTGTTCAGCAGCCTCCAAGCCCCATCTGCAGTGATGATCAACTCCCTCGACATCTCTCAGCCCCGGGATGGTTAACAAAAGTGTTCAGCAGCCTCCAAGCCCCATCTGCAGTGATGATCAACTCCCTCGACATCTCTCAGCCCCGGGATGGTTAACAAAAGTGTTCAGCAGCCTCCAAGCCCCATCCGCTGTGATGCCATCGCCTGGACATCTCGTAGCCCCCCCTCCTCCCCCCCGGTTACTATAAAGTGTTGTATACCGATGATTGGGTTTTTACCCTTTTATCTGGCAACAAAACTGACACCTTTCTTACGAGGAGTCATGTTTGCATAGACCACAATACCTGCAGTCATAATGCAAACAAAAAACATGTTTTTTGTTTTCGTAAAAAAAGGTGTCAGTTTTGTTGCCAGATAAAAGGGTAAAAAACCACATATCATATTTTTTTACTGGCAAATGAGGTACCAATGGTGTTGTATACCGGTCAACCCATACGATTTACTCTGTATTCTTGTGCAGGGACCAGTGGCGGCCCCTGCAAAATCTCTCAGGGGGGGGCAAATGTCTGGATGATTGATAAGGATAAGGTCCACCCCTGCAATGGATAAATTAACAGCTTAAGCATGTAAAGGCAACTTCACTTCTTTAATATTAATGAAAAATAAAGTGACTCTTACAATTCATCTTGTTTGTTTCTATACTCACTATTAATACAATCCACTCAAGTTTCTTTTATTAAAGATTCCACTAGGTGGCGACAAATTATATTGTTGGATGAAACGTGCTTACGTATGATGACGTAAGCACGTTAGGGCGAGCCCTCCCGGAAGCCATAGAGAATGCATTGCAGCGCCCCCCGGTCGAAAAAAAACATCTTTGAATGTAAGTCTATGGGGCCACTCGGGGCGATTCTCAGCCGGAGTGAAATCGCCCAAAAAGAGGCGGTACTCCACAGAACATGACATGACGCTGATTGGACTATATCCAGAGGCACAGTGACGGCTAGCGTGACTCTGTGGTTGAATGACATTGGTGGTGCGTCGCCCAATCGCCCTAATGAAGAAACCGCCCCTGGCAGGGACATTGAGTTTTCAGGTCCACACTGCGCGCAGCCGTTTCAACACGGACAAGAACAACAACATCATCATAGGGAAACAAAATAACACAAAGTCGTTGGACAGGTTTTTCTGTGTTGGTTGTTTTACATTTACAACAAGAGTGTGGGCATCCACATATCAAGCAAGCAGCAGCATGCACGATCACTGAATGTCGCATAAGTAGCGTCATTGACACCAATTATCAAAATTAATACGTAAAACAGTTTAAATTTAATAACATCATTTGTGTCTATTTCTTTGTGTTTCTCCCTTGTGGTGGGACTTTGTAGGATGAACGTTGAGATGTATAAGGGCACGGGATGACCAATACGGTGTGAATCAGTCTGTGATAAGGTAGGGCACTGATAAGGGCTTGACGGGTTAGGTGTTGAGCAGCCTCCAACCTCCTCCTGCTTAGCTTCCGAGATTCCGACGAAGGGGAAAACAAACGTGCCGTGTCACAGATGTCTCTAAATGTTCCTCCTACACGTATGCACTATGCATGTTGAACGTGTACATGCATGTGCATGCATAACGCGCGTCGATTACCTAATGAATAAACCCAACCGGTAATGGATACACATTGTAATTCATATGTACGCATTATCCCCCTCTGGTCTCTCTCTGTTTGTGTCTGTCTTTGCGTCTCCTTGTCTGTGTCTTGGTCTCTCTCTCAAATGTCACACTTAACCTCTAATTCAGCAATCTTTGGAAGAACGTAATCAACCAGGCTATGCGTCAAGTGTGTGTTGACCGACTCTCTGTGTTGCATTGCATTACTTTCCCAAATGTTACTACGTTTGTTTTATTAAGTTTATTTTCTCTCTCTGTGCCTCTGTGTTGTCTCTCTAGTATTTCCTGCAGTCACGAAAGCTCCAAATCTCTCAATGACATGCTCATTTCTCTCTGCCCCTCTCTCTCTCTGCCCCCTTCTCTCTCTATTTAAGGCCTCGACACAGAGGCGTGGTTTCTCTGTGTATATGTGTGTGTGTCTCTCTCTCTGCTTGTGTGTCTGTCTGCGTGTCTCCATGTCTGTGTTTTGTCTCTCAAATTTAGCAATCTTTGGCAGAACGTAACCAACCAGGTAGGGTGTTGACTGTTGTATTAGCCGACTCTCTGTGTTGTATTGTATTGTGTTTTTTAAGTTTACTAGGTTTGTTTCTTCTCATTCATATGTACCTGATGACGATTGCTTGTGTTGCAATCGAAACGTCGTATGCTAGTATTTAATTTATTTTCTTTCTACGTGACTTTACCGAAAGAACCAAAAAGTAAGCTATTATTAACTAAACTATTTATCATTATAAACTAAAACTAAACTATTTATTATAAACTAAAATATATATTATAAACTGAACTAATTATAAACTAAACTGTATTCTTGGTTCTTTCGGTAAAGTCACATAGAAACTATGTGTTATTATAAACTAAAATTCTCACGACGTTTCGACTGCAACAGAAGCAATCATAATCAGGTGTGAAATTTTTATTGCTGTGGATTTCACACCTGATGATGATTGCTTGTGTTACAGTCGAAACGTCGTGAGAATTTTATTGTTTTATTTGTATTATTTTATTGTTCCCTTCTACGTGACTTTACCGAAATAACCAAGAATATGAATTATAGATTTTAAGCTTTCGTGACTGCAAGGATTCATACTCTTAGGTTTTTTTGTTCGGTAAAGTCACGTAGGTAAAAAAAAGAAACATAATAGAAATAAAATAAATTACCTACGTCACTTTACCGAAAAACCTAAGAATATGAATCCCTGCAGCCACGAAAGCTTTAAATAAAAAAATAAAACGAAGCTAATTTTTATTTTACTAGGGAAGGCCCCACTGAGCCATACAGCTCTCTCTGTCAGAAGCGACGTGGCTGTCAGAAACGAGAGCTCACCCAAGTGGCTCATGAGCATCATGATCATCATCGAGTGGAGATGCAAGGCAGCAGCCACATACATCCTCTGAACGCGTGGACGTTCCCCAATGTGGAGGGGAAAACCGGAGGACCCAGAAACAAAATCCATGCAACCACGGAGAGAGAGAGAGACACGCAAACTCCAAATAGCACGCAGCTCGTGGCCTTCATCCAGCAGTGGATAATGAGGGTATGGGTAGGTCTTCATCCAACAGCGGATCGACTATGACATGATGACGAAGATTAAGGCGAGGCCTTAATGCAGCAGTGGATAGAGAATGACAGCCGGCAACTTGGGATGACTTCATCCAGCATTGGATAAAGAGTGGATAAAGAGGGTATGGGTAGGTCTTCATCCAATAGCGGATCGACCATGACATGATGACGAAGATTAAGGCGAGGCCTTAATGCAGCAGTGGATAGAGAATGACCGCCGACAACTCGGGATGACTTCATCCAGCAGAGGAAGATGATGATGATGGTGTGGGGGAAAGACATTTACCGACCAGTGGGTAGCCCGTGAAGACGGCGATAAGAGGGCTTCATCCAGCAGTGGATAGAGAATGACCGAGAGGGTGTGTTGTGGAATGTCCTGCAGCCAGGGACAGTCGCTGACGTGGGGAGGGAGGCAGCTCTCGTCCGGCCGTGTAGCGGACGATGCCTGCCGCCGGCTTCTTCACTACAGCGGCGGATAGAGCATGCCGCTGTCTGTGTGCTGATGATGATGATGACGCTGCTGCTGATGATGATGACGCTGCTGCTGATGATGACGACGGTGCTGATGATGATGATGACGCTGCTGATGATGATGCCGACGCTGCTGCTGATGATGCCGACGCTGCTGCTGATGATGATGATGCTGATGATGATGACGACGCTGCTGATGATGATTTTGATGATGATGCCAACGCTGCTGATGACGACGCTGCTGATGATGATGCCAACGCTGCTGATGATGATGACGCTGCTGATGATGATGATGCCAACGCTGCTGATGACGCTGCTGCTGCTGATGATGACGACGCTGCTGCTGCTGCTGATGATGCGGCCGATGCTGCGAAGCGCTGCTGATGATGATTTTGATGATGATGCCAACGCTGCTGATGACGACGCTGATGATGATGATGCCAACGCTGCTGATGATGATGACGCTGCTGATGATGCAGATGATGCCAACGCTGCTGCTGATGATGACGCTGCTGCTGATGATGATGATGCGGCCGATGCTGCGAAGCGCTGCTGCTGCTGCGCCGCCCCGGGGCGGGGGGGGCGTCACGTGCGCGCCCGTTGTACGATTGCGCAATCACCCATGGGGTGGTGCCGGTGAAGCTGCATCGGGGGGAGACGCACGTGGTGGTGGTGGTGTGCTGGTGGTGTGAAGGTGGTGGTGGTGGTGGTGTGAAGGTGGTGGTGGTGGTGGTCTGAAGGTGGTGGTGGTGGTGTGAAGGTGGTGTTGGTGGTCTGAAGGTGGTGGTGGTGGTGTGAAGGTGGTGGTGTGAAGGTGGTGGTGGTGGTGTGAAGGTGGTGGTGGTGTGGAGGTGGTGTTGTGGTAGTGGAGGTGGTGGTGGTGTGGTGGTGGTGGTGTGGAGGTGGTGGTGGTGGTGTGGAGGTGGTGGTGGTGTGGTGGTAGTGGTGGTGGTGTGGTAGTGGAGGTGGTGGTGTGGTAGTCGAGATGTGGTAGTGGAGGTGGTGTGGTGGTGTGGTGAGGTGGTGGTGGAGGTGGTGGTAGTGGTGTGGAGGTGGTGGTAGTGGTGTGGAGGTGTGGTGGATGTGGTGTGGTGGTGGATGTGGCGTGGTGGTTGAGGTGGTGGTGGTGTGGTGGTGGTGGTGGTAGTGGTGTGGTAGTGGTATGGTGAGGTGGTGTGGTGGTAGTGGTGTGGAGGTGTGGTGGAGGAGGTGTGGTGGATGTGGTGTGGTGGTGGAGGTGTGGAGGTGGTGTGGTGAGGTGGTGAGGTGGTGTGGTGAGGTGGTGGTAGTGGTGTGGTGAGGTGGTGTGGTGGTAGTGGTGTGAAGGTGGTGGTGGAGTGGAGGTGGTGTGGTGGTGGTGGTGGAGTGGAGGTGGTGGAGACTCTCAACTGCTCGGGCGGCGAGACGGGACCGGGGGGGGAGGGGGGCTACTGAACCAGCGCACGGGGAGACGAAGCAGGAAGAGGATCGCGTGGCCAGACGAGGTGAGAGTTTGTTGATGCCGAGCGGCTGTTGTCTTCGCGAGACAAGTCGGAGATGTCCCTCCACGCACGCGTGTGTGTGTCTGGTGTGTTGTGTGTGTGTGTGTCTGGTGTGTGTGTGTGTCTGTGTGTGGTGTGTGTCTGGTGTGTGTTGTGTGTTTGGTGTGTTGTGTGTCTGGTGTGTGTTGTGTGTTTGGTGTGTTGTGTGTGTTGTGTTGTATCTGTTGTGTGTGTTGTGTGTCTGGTGTGTGTCTGGTGTGTGTGTGTGTCTGTTGTGTGTGTGTTGTGTGTCTGGTGTGTGTGTGTTGTGTGTCTGGTGTGTGTATGGTGTGTGTGTGTGTCTGTTGTGTGTGTGTGTCTGGTGTGTGGTGTGGTGTGTGTCTCTTGTGTGTGTGTTGTGTCTGGTGTGTGTGGTGTATGTGTGTTGTGTGTCTGTGTGTGTCGCTTTGTTGGCAATGCTGATGAAGCATTGCGGCGAGAAGCCTGAAGAGACACCACGTGTGGCGGCGCTGAAGCGGCAACTTTGCCGGTGCTGCTGCCGCCCCACCCCAACAGAGCGCGCCCTCGAGAGAGACGTCGAACCTCGGAGCGACCTTGGATACATTTTTTGTTTCTCATCAAATTATTCATTTCCATACTGAATGACTCGTGTATGATTGCCTCCGCTAGAATTGGGTTGTTACTTTATAGTCCGAAATGAAAACGGTGTTGTTGGTACAGATAATAAGTTGATTCTGATTTCCCACTTAGGGCTGCGACACACACATAAAGTGCGCAAAGAAGCACGCTTAGAATGATCCGATTCTTTATTTACATCCAGCCACGGGAGAGCGAGAGTGATAAAAGCGCTGTTTGGGGAGAGAGTGTGCACTCGTGTGCAGGATAAAAAGCCATCGATTATATTATAATCGATGGCTTTTTATCATCGATTATATTATAATCGATGGCTTTTTATCGATCCATCAATAACACTGTATAACAAAAACAATTGTTCCTGAGTATTAAGTGATATTTCCTAATTGCTTATGCGTCGATAGTACAGAATATGGCTATTATTCTCCACAAAGTTTTCTTTTGTGACCAGGACAGTGATATTTTGAAATTTACCTATTTTCAATGAGAAAACGGGGTGTGCGTTTGTGTCATTCCTTCACGTAACGTCCTGGTCACAAAGGCAAAGTTTGTGGGGAATAATAATATCAATATTCTGTACCTTTTAGGCATCAGCAATAAAAAAAATTGTGCTGCATAGTGAAATTATCGACTCCAGGAGGCAGAGTGATCACGGGGGGGGCTGGGGGTTGGGGGGCGGGGGGGTTGGGAGGTCCGAGGGGTAAGGGGGTTGGGGGGGGCGACCTGGGGGGGGCGGGGGGGGCAGGGGGGTGTTAGGGGGTGTAGTTGACCAGGACGCGTCAAGTATTGCACGGCAAGAGGTGGATGACCGACGGTGGAGTGGTTCGGTCGGCAGTCAAGGGACAGAAGAGACGCGTCCCAGAGGAGCGCCCCCCGTGGGAGATGGAGCGGTGGATTTCGGCCTGGCGGTGCAGGTGCTTGCGTGGATTCGTGATTTTGAACTTCGCAAAAAGTCGTCGTGGGAGTTTGCGGTGAAGGGCGAGGGGGGCTTGGGGTGGCCTTCGTCCAGCAGTTGATCGATTATGGCCGATGATTTGAGGATATGAAACGATTAAACCACTGTACTGTCATGTGTGCATCTAATGTAGCGGTTCTTCACCTATTTTCAGAGAGGGGGGTGGCGGTGGGGCGAGGCTCTTTAGCCGATAAGTGATCAGCCAGTGTGTGAGGGCCGCCATACGTTTTAAAACCATTGGGGCTTTGACAAAAGTACAGAAAATGGCCATTATTCCCCACAAACTTTGCTTTTGTGACCAGGACAGTGATATTTAGAAATTTTCATATTTTCCAGAACATTCCAGATAGATTCAGTGCTGAGTAAACTTGGAGTAACTTCTAGAACATTCTAGAACTTTCAGTAATATAAATAGTAGTATAAATAGTAGTATAAATACAGGGGCCTTAAGCCCACCAGTTCAGTTTAGTTCCAGCTGCCTAAGTGATTGCATATCTGCACTTTTCTGAGATGACATCAAGAGGCTGCAAGCATCCGGCAGACGCATTTTGCTATTTCTGCGGCCAATTTATCAAGACAAGAGCGAAAAAGTACTCTGTGGAAGCATCTGCTAAGATGTGTGAGGCCTACAAGGCATATTTCGGCATGCCTGTCGGGGATCAAGAGAAACCCTGGGCACCTCATTTCACCAGCGAGCAATTAAAAACAACTCTGGAAGGTAAGATGGACAATTGTTGCACGGACTTTTACGTTATAAAATTTGTTAAAATGTGTAAAATTGTTAAAGTTTATAATTTTAAAATGTTTTACAATTTTCAATGTTATTGAAAAAATGTATATGTAAAAAATGTTGCGAGAATCTCTTGCACATCAGTCATGGATTAAAACAATGTAGGATGGTACAGAGGGGATAAGAGAGCCATGAAGTTCGCTATCCCAAGAATTTGGCGGGAACCCACTGACCACTCAAGCAACTGCTACTTCTGTATGGTAGACCCTTCCAAACGTCGAACTGGCAAGAATGCACCTGCTATCACGTATCCGGACCTTTTTTCATCCATCGCCCCGGTGCCACACTGCCATGAGCTCCCCATAACCACTCCTCCGGAGAGAGAGCAGCCGTCTTTAGAAGAGAGCAGCAAGTCAGAAAGTGAGGAAGACGTAGATCCAGATGAGATTTTCAGAGGTGGAGCTGAGGAGAGAAACCCATACTACCCCAACCAAAAAGACCTCAACGACTTGATCAGAGATCTTGGTCTCACCAAGTCTAATGCCGAGCTTTTGACGTCTAGGCTCAAGCAGTGGAACTTGTTGGATGAAAGTGTGCAAGTCGCAGATCAGAGGATGCGTCACCAACCTTTTTGCAGCTTCTTCACCTGTCAAGATGGGCTCTGCTTCTGCCACAATGTGACCAGTCTGTTTGAGGCAATCGGAATTACCTGTAACCAGAATGAGTGGTGCCTCTTCATTGACAACTCATCCAGAGCCTCAAAGCCGTGCTGCTCCATAATGGTAACAAGTACTCGTCTCTTCCCCTGGCTCACTCGGTGTACCTCAAGGAGGATTACAACAGCATCAAGACCTTGCTGGACACCTTGAAGTATGATGAGTACGACTGGGAGGTCATGGGAGACTTCAAAATTGTGGCATTCCTGTTGGGTCTCCAAGGCGGTTTTACCAAGTTTCTGTCCTGTCTTTGCCACTGGTGGATCCCCGAAGGTGCTGATGCCACCACTGCACATCAAATTGGGCCTTACTTTAGTATAAATACACATACATTTTGATTCATATGTTGTTGTTTTCTGACTTTGTGATCGAAAAGACACAAATTCGCCTGTTTTCTCATTGAAAGTAGTTCAATTTCAAAAGATCACTGTCCTGGTCACAAAAGCAAAGTTTTTGGGGAATAGCCATTTTCTATACTTTTAAGCATAAGCAATTATGAAATAACGCTTCTTACCCAGGAACAAAAATTGTGTTATATCGTGTAATCTAAATCTGCATTGAAAAATTATTTCGATCACGATCCACTTTCCCCTCCGTCTTGTGCCAACATGGCTCAAGTCGTGGACACATCTTCCTGGCACCAATCTCTTTGTTTGTTGTCCACCCTCCCGCACCTCCGATCAGCCACGGTTGGCTACGTACGGTGTGAAAGAAGTTCAACGCACAGTGCGTACATCATAGGACTCGATTTAAAGCTTTCGTGACTGCAGGGATTCATCTTCTTGGTTCTTTCGGTAAAGTCACGTAGAAGGGAAATAATAAAAGAATAAAAATAAACATAATAAAATATTTCTCACGACGTTTCGGCCACAACGCAAGCAGCCGTCCTCAGGTGAAGACCAGGTCTGTCGGAGAGACAGCGTCTGAATGAAACACCACCACGCTTGGAGCGTATATTTAAGCTGGGTTGGAGGGGGGAGAGCGCCTTGACAAAAGAATTTGCATATCAAGAGGAATTTAGCATATTTATGGGAAATGCAGATATGTGATTAGTACTACCTGAAATGCGTAGGAGGTGGGCGGGGGGTTTCAAGACAGCGTTCAGATGCTGTCTTTCCGACAAACCTGTTCTTCACCTGAGGACGTGAGCAGAATGGTCACGGATATATATGAGTGTACAGTAGAGTACTATATACGGGAAATTCAAACTTTGTGACATCTGACCAACGTGTATTCATCGTTAACACAGAAAAACATGAACGGTTGTGTTGAACTTCCGTAGGGGCGTCTCTCTGTCTCTCTCTGTCTCTTTGTGTCTCTGTCTCTCTCTATTTCTCTGTCTCTCTCTGTCTGCCCGATGTTGCGCCGCTCGCGCGTCAATGTGAGACCCAACGTGAGCAGGAAGGGGGAGCCGGGGGGCTGCCCCCCCCATGGACCGGAGGTCCCAGGGCAAGTCGGCGGAGAGGGACCTGCCGAGGCACCCGTTCGGCCTGCCGGCGCCGACAGCAGTACGCCGGCGGTACCTGACTGCGCTTCCTGGCTACGGTCGGAAAGCGTTTTATTGATTTACTCCATTCCATCTGTCTGTAATGGGGGGGTCACGATCATCATCGTCATCATTGTGAACATCTCCCTCTTAACTGAAACGATCGTGGGGGCGCCACGGATGCCTCGGTCGCGAGCTCTCTCCACTGCTACCTTTTCCTTTGCACAGCCCCCTTTAACCTCCGCAACGCCTGAAGGGACTCAGTCCGCGCCGATTTGCTGCCGAACCGAAATGTTTGCACGGTGACGTCCTCGTGACCGGGCCGAGACCGTCGCCAGCTTGCTAGCCACTCGAAGACGCGGTTTAATAACGCGGACGACCAAAGCCTGAATTCGAACCCAGGTGCTCAGCGGCCGCGGCTTGGGGCTCTTTGCCTTGGAGCCGCCCGGCCACCTCTGATGAGCGGTGACATTCATCGACGTCTTTGCCCGGTCTTCGCACAATGCGTTTTTTTTCCTTTCTTCCTCTTCCCAGAAAGATTGGGCAGAGAAGCCACGCGCCCTCCCGTCCCGTTTGCCTGGCCCGGCCGTCTTGCCGGCTGGCCCCTGTTCTACGTCACTGCCGTCGCTGGGTTCGCTCGAAGACCCAGGAGGGGGCACTGCCACAGAGGGCGATGTTTCCTCCGCGGCCGCTCCTCGTGGCGGCAGCGGTGGCCGAGAAGAAGGCCGCGCGGGGCGCGACAAACCTGTCGGGCCGAGCCCGGCCACCGTGCCTTTCCAGAATGTCGCGGTGCGGTCCCAGAATGCACCTGGCCGTCGCAGCCGCCCGTTGGTACAGCCGAAGCTGGGAGCGCGGCGTGTGGGCTCTGCTCGGGCCACGCCGGTGGAGGCGGCGTCAGCTGCCGCTCCGGAGGAGACAACCGCTGTGGAAAAATCCGTTTTGCCGAAACCGCCTGTGAAACTTGAGCCGAATTACGCGGGAAAAAAGAGGCATTCACGTTTGGGTTTTGAAGATTCGTCCTATGCAGGTGCGTGGAATTCGGCTTCTCGTTTCTATCGTCCCTTCTCCTTCCTGGAATTTTTGGCACTCACGTGGGGGTCTGCTGCTTTCCCGATCTGCTTCCTTCGAACGTTGAGTGGTGACCTGGTCCACCACTCTCTCCCGTCCTGGTCCACCACTCTCTCCCGTCCTGGGACCCACCACTTTTTCCTGACCTGGGCCATCATCTCCACATCTACCCCACAGTTCTTCACATCCCTTGTCCACCACTTCGAACCACCTCCAACCACCTTTTCATCCCAGGCCCACCCCTTGATCTCATCCCCGGTCCCCCACGACATCACGGCAGTCGTATTTATGTGCATTTGTCTGTATGTGGAACGTCTTTCGCGCACCGTACGTAGCCAGCCATGCAAATCGGAGGTGTGGGTGAAGGACGACAAACCCAACGACGTGTATTTTTACACGGATATTTATTGGGCATTTTCACGTGTCCGGCAATTACAGGGAAGGGTGCGACAGGTTTCTTGAAATCCCCCTGCCCCACCACCTCATCCCACCCAGCAGAACGCATTGGGCACAACCACCGTCAGTCGATGGTCAGGTGGCGTGCGGCAAAGTGTCAGTCGGGTGCTTCCAAGACATCCGGAAGAGGTTGGCTACGTACGGTGCGAAAGAAGTTCTAAATACGTACACACAAACGTTTTTACATCATTAACGCCGCGACTTCAATGTTCGGTGCCCGAATCTTCCCAGAGGAATGGACGCCCTCGTCCATATCCGGCGGCGGTGGCGGTGGTGGCGGCGGTGGCATCGGTGACGGCGGTGGTGGCCATGGCGTCCGTGGCGTCCGTGGCAGCGGTGGGGAAGACCGGCCAGATGAGACGACGGAGCTTCAGGATTTGCCGCCGCTCAAGAAGGAGGAGGAGGAGGTGGAGGGGGGGGAGGGGAGCGTCGCCAACGAGTGGGGTTCTGACGATGGCCGCTCCGTGGACGAAGGCGAGAAACCCCCGGCGGAGGAGGGGGATGGCGAGGAGGAGGAGGAGGCGGAGGAGGAGGAGGATTCCTCGCTCTCCCAGAAGCTTCTCGTCAAGGAGTTTGTTCTGATGAAGAAGGCGCAGATGCTCGCCGACATGGCGCAGGACGACCATAGGAAGAAGCACGTGCGTCGTGTGTGTGTGTCTGTGTGTACGTGTGTGTGTGAGTGTGTGCGTCGTGTGTGTGTCTGTGTGTACGTGTGTGTGTGTGTGAGTGTGTGCGTCGTGTGTGTGTCTGTGTGTACGTGTGAGTGTGCGTCGTGTGTGTGTCTGTGTGTACGTGTGTGTGTGAGTGTGGGGAGCGGTAGTGTAGCGGTTAGCGCGCTGCGCTATGAACCTGGCGACCCGGGTTCGATTCCCGCTCACGGCTAACACCAGTGACGATTATCTGAACCGGTCCTGGGCCTCCCCTAGGTCGACTCAGCCTTAAATGAGTACCTGGTGCGGTGTGTAAACATCGCCACTAGGGAGACAAAGGCGGTCGGGCGTGGTGCTGGCCACCCACCCCCTCGTGTACCGTTCCGGCCTTCATAGGTGCTCGCTAACAGCACTTGCCCCTACAGTCTGTTCAGGCTATACGGGGGATCTTTGGATCTTTGTGTGAGTGTGTGCGTCGTGTGTGTGTCTGTGTGTACGTGTGTGTGAGTGTGAGTGAGTGTGTGTGTCTGTGTGTACGTGAGTGTGAGTGTGTGCGTGAGTGCGTGTGTGCGTGAGTGAGTGTGTACGCGTGTGAGTGTGAGTGTGTGCGTGAGTGCGTGAGTGAGTGTGTACGCGTGTGAGTGTGTGCGTGAGTGTGTGTGAGTGTGTGTGTCTGTGTGTACGTGTGTGTGTGTGTGCGTGAGTGCGTGAGTGTGTGAGTGTGTACGCGTGTGAGTGTGTGTACGTGCGTCGTGAGTGTGTGAGTGTGTACGTGTGTGAGTGTGTGCGTGAGTGCGTGAGTGAGTGTGTACGCGTGTGAGTGTGAGTGTGTGTACGTGCGTCGTGAGTGTGTCTGTGTATGTGTGTACGCGTGTGTGCGTGTGTGTGTGTGAGTGTGTGCGTCGTGAGTGTGTCTGTGTGTACGTGTGTGTGAGTGTGTGCCTGAGTGCGTGTGTGCATGGGGTGTGAGTGTGTGCGTAACAAGTGTGCGTGTGGGGAGTGGTGGTGCAGCGGTTAGCGCTACGCTGCACTACGAACCCGGCGACTCGAGTTCGATTCCTGCTCGCTGCCAACACCACCGGTGACGATTATCTGAACCGGTCCTGGTCTCCCCTAGGTCGACTCGGCCTCAAACTGGTACCTGGTGCAGTGTGTAAACATCGCCACTGGGGAGACAAAGGCGGTCGGGCGTGGTCCTGGCCACCCACTCCCTCGTGTGCTGTTCTGGCCTTCATAGGGTCTACTCGCTAACAGCACTTGCCCCTTGTAGTCGGTTAAGGCTATTCGCGGGATGTGCGTGACGAGAGTGTGAGTGCGTGATGTGCGTATGCGTGCATGATGTGTGTGTGTGCGTGCATGATGTGTGTGTGTTCGTGCGTGATGCGTGTGTGTGATGAGCATGTGCGTGATGTGCGAGTGAGCGCGTGCCGTGTGCGCGTGTTGGTGTGTGTGCGTGTGTTGGTGTGTGTGTGCGCGTGTTGGTGTGTGCGCGCTTGCATGATGACAAACACCCCGCGTGTTCAGTTAAACTCGTTACGCGCCGCTAAACTCGTTGTGTTGACCACCGTGTGAACTGCAGCAGATGCACAGGAGCTTGATGATCTCCGGGGAGGACTATCAAGATGTGGACCACAGCAAGATGAGCATGAGGCAGCTCCTGTACTGGATTCCCAGCAACAACCCAATGCTGTGAGCACACGGACAGGAATTTGTTCATGATGTTGTTGTTTTTTTGTTTTGCCAAATTCGAAATCGCTCGATTGCCATTGCACACAGACTCAGGTGGTTTGACCGTGGCTACTGATGATAACCGTATGATAGTGATGTATATACCGTGTTGAATATGATGATGGACGTACGATGGCGATGTAAGTGCGATAACGATGATCATGACGATGATGATGATGATGGATGTACGATGGTTGATGGACGTACTATGATGATGACGGTGGTGATGGATGTACGATGGTTGATGTACTTACAATGGTGATGAGCATACGGTGGTGATGGACTTACGATGATGATGATAATTGTTTTTTTACCCTTTTATCTGGCAACAAAACTGACACTTGTTTTACAAGGAGTCATGTTTGCATTGACCACAATACCTGCGGTCGGAATGCAAACAAAAACACTCTGATAATGTATGCACTGTCCTTGAAATTGATTGGTTCACACCCGAGACAGCTTTTCTTAGAGCCTAGTCTCACATGGTGTTGGACCAGATGACGCCAAAAGGCACACAATAAAAAAAAGGTTTCAGTTTTGTTGCCAGATTAAAGGGTAAAACACCAATTACCATATTTTGCAACTGGCAAAGGAGGTTCCAATGGTGATGATGATGACGTTGAACGGACGTTACCAGCCTCGTGTTTCCGCTTTGCACCGCAGGTCGGCTCTGCAGGAGGAACAGGAGAAAGTCGTCGCCAAAGAGTTACGTCGCTTCCATTGATTTCGCCTCAACCGCTTTCTATTTTGGGGGGATCGAGAGGGCCAAAGCCTCCCAATACTGGAGGCTCAGCCAACTCTTGGTAAACTCTTAAACATCAGAGCGGTTTTCTGGGTTAGATCGTGTAAATATATAAATGTGTCATTGAACCCGCCACCACCTGACACAGCCAATTAGTGAGTTTGTCACGTAAACAGAACGTGCCCAATTAAGTTACTAGTTCCGCACTAATTCATAGGTGCCCCATCAGTCTGTTTGGGCTATACGGGGGGGGATCTGTCTTTGTCTCGCTATCTGGCAGTGGAGAACGGTAGTGTAGCGGTTCTCGCGCTGCGCTATAAACCCGGCACCCCGGGTTCGATTCTCGCTCAAGGTCAAAACCAGTGACGATGATCTAAATTGGTCCTGGGCATCCCCTAGGTCGACTTGGCCTCAAATGAGTACCTGGTGCGGTGTGTAAAAACATCACCATTGGGTGATGGATACCCACCCCCCTCGTGTGCCATGCCACCCTTCATCGGTGCTCGCTAACAGCACTTGCCCCATCAGTCTGTTAAGGCTATACGGGGGATCTTTGTCTACATGGCAGTCAACCCATGGCACCTGGGTCTGTCCGGTGACTTCCTACCAGCAGCGAGCCCTTAAAAGTGTCGAGTTGATGCCGTGTTGACATCACCATGACTTGGTGGTGAATGGCGGTTGTGGTTGTTGTTGTTGTCTGTGTCTCTGTGCCTCTGTGGTGCAGGCGGACAATCCACCTCGCGGACAAAGCGGTGGCGGTGCCGCCGCGGCCGGAATGTCCGGCGAAGCCGGAGGTGGTGGCCAAGGCCGGCGGCGTTGACGACGACGATGATGGTGACGATGGCGACGACGGTCTGATGGTGCCCAGGGTGCGTGTGGGTGAGGACGGCACGCTCATCCTCGACGATGAGAGGTGTGCGGTTTCTCTATCACTCCCGCGTTGACTCCGCCGCCACCACCACCAGTAGCACCACCACCACCACCAGTAGCACCACCTTCAACACCACCACCAGTATCATTGCCACCTCCACCACCAGTAGCACCACCACCACCAACACCACCACCAGTAGCAACACCACCACCACCACGTCTAAATCACCCGCCCCCCTCCCCCGAAACCTGGAAAATCGATTTTTCTTGATATTTATCATAGATGATCCATAGAATGGGTGTTATTATTATTATTTGTGTAGTGCTCTATTCGAAAAGCTTAATATTTCTCAGCCAACCTCCCTCCCCCCCACCTCCCCCGTCCACCTTGAGAAGTCTCTTGATCCGGCTCTGGCCTGGTGCCTCGTGAAGCCATGCCGGGGCCGGCACGGTGCCGGCACAGCCACGGCAAGGCCTGGCACAGCACGGTTGTGCTGCCAGTGGGAAAAATGACATGAGTGGCGGTTATTGTTCGCCGTCGTTTTTTTGTAGTCGTTGTCATTGTTGTCATTGTTATGGCCGTCATCGTCGTCCTCGTTGTCATTGTCATTGTTGTCATTGTTATGGTCGTCATTGTCGTCATCGTCGTCATCGTCGTCATCGTTGTCATCGTCGTCATCGTTGTCATTGTTGTGGTCGGCATCGTTGTCATTGTCGTCGTTGTCATTGTTGTCGCCGCCGCTGTCGTCGTTGTTGTCGCGATTGCTGTCATTTGTTCCCGCCGCCAGCCTCACGGTGCGTGTGCGGCATGCCGGCGAGGACGACGCCAGGGTGGCGGCGGCGCTCGCCGTGGAGGCGCTGCGCGAGGACGGCTCCTCCGCCCGCTACAGCAACTTCTCCAAGCACGTCGCCACGCGGAGATGGAGCGACAAGGGTACACGCCGTCAAACCCCCCCCCCCCTCCGCAAGCACCGTCACCGCCGCTACCACCACCGCTGCCACCACCACCACCACCGCTACCGCCACCACTACCACCGCCACCACCACCACCGCTACCACCACCACCACCACCGCCACCACCGCTACCACCACCACCACCACCGCTACCACCGCTACCACCACCACCACCACCGCTACCACCACCACCACCGCCACCACCGCTACCACCACCACCACCGCTACCACCACCACCACCGCCACCACCGCTACCACCGCTACCACCGCCACCACCGCTACCACCACCACCACCACCACCACTACCACCGCCACCACCACCGCCACCACCACCACCACCGCCACCGCTACCACCACCACCGCCACCACCGCTACCACCACCACCACCGCTACCACCACCACCACCACCACCGCTACCACCGCCACCACCGCTACCACCGCCACCACCGCTACCACCACCACCGCTACCACCGTCACCACCACCACCACTGCTACCACCGCCACCACCGCTACCACCACCACCGCCACCACCACCACCGCTACCACCGCCACCACCACCGCACCGGCCGCGGTCAGAGACGAGCGGTGTCCACGCCGTGACCCCCCCCCCCCGCCCCCAAAGACGAAGATCCCCCATGTAGCCTCTAACGGACTGTTGGGGCAAGTGCTGTTTGCGAGCAGCACCTACGAACGCCGGCACGGCACAACGACGGGGTGGGTGGCCCGCACCACGGCCGGCCGCCTCCCCGGCGGCGATGTTTACTGCACACCACAAGCGGGGACTGATTATTGAGGCTGAGCCGACCTAGGGGAGGCCCAGGACCGGTTCGGATAAATCGCCCCCGGTGTTGATGGCCATGAGCGGGAATCGAACTCGGCTCGCCGGGTTTGTAGCGTGGCGTGCTGACCCCCCCCCCCCCCCGCGCTGCCACCCCCCCACCCCTCCCACGTCGCCGCAGAGACGGAGCTGTACTTCCTGGCCATCAGCATGGTGGGGACCGACATGTCGATGGTGTCCCACCTCTTCCCCACGCGCAGCAGGCACGAGCTCAAGGTAACGGCCGGGATGCTGGGCGTGTGTGTGTGTACACGTGTGTGTGTGCACGTGTGTGTGCGCAGCGACAGACCAGGTAGCTTCCACACAGCGTTACGCAACCGATGAAAATATATTGCTGCTCGACTGATTCGGAGTGAGACCTCTGCTGTTAAACTGGAGCCGGTCATAAGCACACTGCCCAGGTATGGGAAACTCTCCACTCTCTCCACTACTGCCCCATCACCGATTGGGAGTTGTGGGGGTGCAGTGTCCAATGGTACAAATTACCCAGGCAGATGCTTAGTTTTGGTGGGGCTGATGGTAAGGCCCCATCTCTTAGTGGCACGCTTCAGTCTCAGCAGCAGCGTCTCTAACTCCTCCTCTGAATGAGCAGCTCTCGCTCCGCACCAAGCTTCAGGTCTTCTCGGCCACAGTCATTCCCTCCCTTCTCTACGCTTGCGAAACGTGGACACATCAATGGAGCATCTTCACTTGTTGGAAACATTTAGGCTGGCCTGCCTACGACCCATCCTGGGTTTAACCAGGCTGGAATGTGTGAGGAGCTCACATCCTTGAAGGATCTTGGCAAAGTCCCATCGGTGAGATCCTCCGGCAGGCAAGGCTGCGTTGGCTGGGTCATGTAGCTCGCATGCCCAGCCACCGCATGCCTAAACAGCTTTTGTTCGGCCGGATCGAGGGGGCTAAACGGGTGCGGCACGGGCTAGAGAAGAGATGGAGTGATGTGGTATAGGAGGACGTGGAGCTGAGTGGACTTGCCGATGACTGGTACCAGCGGTGTCAAGATCGGCCTCTGTGGAGGAGGCTCGTGAAGGACGCTACTGGGCAGTTGGAGGCAGTCGCCCTCCAACAACAACGGAGGGCGGAGGAGCGACGCTCACATCAACGAGCGGAGCGCCGGGTGGCTAAAGCACAGCAAGTTGGCACAGTAAGGGGCACAGGTGGTGCATCAGCCAGTCATCTCGGTCATCTCGGTCAGTCAACCTGTGGCACCTGGGTCTGCCCCGTGACCTCCTGCCAGCGGGCGTTCGACACTTCACGTGGCCTCAAGGTGCACATGGCCTGGCACAAGCATCGTGGTGACGTCACCGCCACTTAGTGGCGAATGGCGGTTGCTGTTGTGAGTGCACCTGCACAAACATCACTCTCTTACCTCTTCCCCTCTCATCTCACTCGACTCCCCTCCAGAAACGAAAGCTTTCTGTTGAACCTCCCCCGTCTGTGGCCAGCGGGAGGTCGCTCACTCTTCTCTGCTGCCTCCACAGTCTAGAACTCCCCCGCCCCTCCCCAGCTGTTCCCCTCCCGGTCCATGTTTAAGTCCAGACTTTCACATTTGTTTTCCTCTTGCCTCCGACTGAACGCTTCTTTCTTTCTGCACCGCGCCCCACCCTGTAATTGTATCGTATTGCATTATGGGTGTGTGGTTGTGTATGTGTGCTTGTGTGTGCGCGTGTGCGATTGTGTACGTGTGCGCTTGTGTGTGTGTTGTGTGTGTTGTGCGACCGCAGAATAAATTCAAAAGGGAGTCGCGTGTCCACCCGTGGAGGATAGACAAGGCCTGCAGTAAGTAAGAGCGTAAGTGAGGGGAGGCGCGGGGGGTGGGGGGGGGCCGGTGGGGGGGGGGGCGGCCGGGGGGGTCGGAGGGGATGCGGGAGGTTCGTCCACGTCTTGCGAGTATCGTTGCAAACTGCGAGATTCGTATCCCTCCCTGACTCCGTTGCTTCCGCTTTGCTTGTGGTGCGTTGGCTGCCCGCACGGCTTGGTGGTACGTAGGTGTCTGTGTGTTGTGAACCTTTTTCGCACCCTATGTCGCCAACCGTGCCAATAGGAGGTGCGGGAGAATACCGCCGTTCCATGGCTGTGGTCAGTATGTTTACGTTATTATTGTTATTAAATTCCATAGTAAAGTCGTCATTAATGCTGCCAATGAGAATATAATTTATCTTCTTGGTTCTTTCGGTAAAATCACGTAGAAGGGAAGTAATAAAATAATAAAAATAATAAAATAATAAAATAATTCTCACCGGTGAGAATTATTTTATTATGTTAAAATAATTCTCACCGGTGAGAATTATTTTATTATGTTTTATTTGTATTATTTTATTACTTCCCTTCTACGTGACTTTACCGAAAGAACCAACAAGATGAATCCCTGCAGTCACGAAAGCTTTAAATCGATAAATGAATATAATTTTATTACCGCTTTATTGTTTTTCTACCTTGACCTTGACATACGGCGTGTGAGGGAGGTCGCCGTCCTTCCGACGTTTGTTCACTCCCCGCTAATGTGACCGGAGTCGCTCAGAGTTTTATCTCATGCAACCAATTGCGCGAGTCGTCCTGAACTCCGGTAGGCGGGGGGGGAGAGATGGATGAGGTGGTCCCAGGCCTGTCCCCCTGCCACACCGGGAAGTTTGCCAGCCGTGCCAATAAACATATTTTTTATACCAGGTAAGGCCCACTGAGCTATATAGCTCTGTTTCAGAAGCGGCCTTGCCATCACCAATGATCGCTCAGTAGCAGCCAAATGTAACCTGTAAAAGGAATTTTTTTGTGTGTCTATCTGTGTGTGGCCGACACTTGCGAGGGATTTGGCTCGCGAACCGTGGGGTTGACGCTTAAAAAAAGTACCCAGGCAGCACGGCATAAGCCACGTGGTCAGCCAGCGCTTTAAAGTAGTTTAATTAGCAATTTAGTGCTGTTTTAGTTTATATATCTATTACGTCGCCCCTCCGAGCGCGCCCCAAAGCACGCATCTGCGCGTGCACGCCCCTACCAAGTCACACGCGTTCGGTGGGGAGGAGGGGGCAATTCTCATCCGTGTGGACACTGCGCAAGGTAACACACGCAGATATACAGCTCCCTTCAAACATTTATTACAATGACTGTTTGCTCGTTACTATTCCTGTTGCCTCTTATTCCCCACAAACTTTGCGCTTGCCACCACTTCTTTACGTGAGGGATTGACACTTGTGCACACGTTTTCTCTTTTAGAATAGGTACCTTTATAAATATCGCTGTTCTGCTCACAAAAAAAACACGTTTGAGGGGAAGAAAAGCCTATTTCTGTACTCTTGAGGCGTTAACGCCGGGTACTTCCCACTAGTACTTTATAAACGCACATTGATTCTAAATGCAGAGGGGAAAAACTGGAAGACCCGGAGAAAAATCCACGCGGCCATGGGGAGAGAGAGAGAGACGCAAACTCCAAAATATACAGCAGGCGTCAGGGTCGGGATCGAGCCTATGACCTCCTGCATATCAGGCGAGGCAGTTAACATCTCGCCACTGCGGCGTGCCCCCCCCCTGCCGTTTTGTTTCGCCCAGTGGAGAAGAAGCCGATGGACAAGGAGGGCTTTGTCAAGCTGCTGGCCGACGAGGAGGAAGAGCGGAAAAAGAAGAAAACTAAAAAAAGAAAACCCCGCAAGAGGCGTGCAAAACTGTCGGGTAAGTGTTGTTTTTTTCTCTCCTCCGCGGTTTTGGTATTCGACAACAACGTCCGACGTTTTGCTCCCGCGCCCCGCGAGAGCTGTATCGCCTCGCATCGTCTCGTTCCCCCCCCCCCCCCCCGTCTCTCTCACTCGAATTGTCAATCTCATTCTCTCCGTTGGCTCACATTTCCACGTGGCCTTCCGAAAATGCCCACGCAATGATTCATGAATAATCAATGACAACAACGACAACAATAACTATACTTGCATTTCATAATAATTTTGATAATTCTAATGTATAATGCGCGTTCCGTCCTTGTGTGAAGATTGAAACACAACAAGCGACGTACCTGGCACAGTAGTGCGTACGCTGCGCTGCAAACACGGGCAGTCGGGAAGCAATACAAGGCCTCTGATTGGTGCCCCAGATCTGGGAGAGACTACATGGGGGTGGATGACGGAGAAAGGGGGGGCACAGGGGGGGGGCACAGGGGGGGGGGCACAGGGGGGGGGGCACAGGGGGGGGGCACAGGGGGGGGGGCACAGGGGGGGGGGCACAGGGGGGGGGCACAGGGGGGGGGGCACAGGGGGGGGGGCACAGGGGGGGGGGCACAGGGGGGGGCACAGGGGGGGGGCACAGGGGGGGGGCACAGGGGGGGGGCACAGGGGGGGGGCACAGGGGGGGGGGCACAGGGGGGGGGCACAGGGGGGGGGGCACAGTGGGGGGGGTGCGGGGCCTGGAAAAGGATTGGCTGGAGACAGAGATTTGAAATCATTGGAGGAAAGATGCAAGCGCAAAGGGCGGGGAAACGAAGGTTTGCTTCACAGGGTAAATGGTTGAAAGAGAGAAGACAAAGCTCGTGCCTGAAGTCGGTGGTCGTGCGGCCAAATGAAGGATGTTAATAAGTATAACCCGTAAAAACAAAGTTTTTCACTATAAATCCTTTATATGCGTGGTGGCTAGAGTCCTTTTGTCCTCTGGCTTGAGATGGCTGCCACCTATGGGTCAGATGATTGCATGGCAGCATTAAGCAATTGGTAATTAAATATTGTATTTTTGTCCTAAAAAGTGTAAAATTTTGGAAACATTTTTTCACGAACATTAATTGTCACGCACAACGAGTCTGTGTGGAAAATGTCAGCTCGATTGGATCACGGGAAGTGGGTTAAAAAACGACCTAAAGATTTGCACGGTCCTAAGCAAGCAAGCAAGCAAGTGAACTTAATATAAAGGATTTAAAAACTTGACGAAACATGTGTTGGTCGTCATTCCATCCCAGGATCCCAATGCCCGCCCAATGCACGGAGAGCCAGGAAACTAAAAGTTACAGAACCAAGGCCACCGACGAAACTAAAGAGGGGTGAGGCCAGTTTGTAGAGATGCGCTTGCTTGCTTGCAGCAGAATCTCATCTCAAACATTGAACGGGGTGCACCCCTCCAACCCCTACCCCTCCAATCGGCAGCTGTCCCTGCGCAGCAGCAGAAAGCTGACTCTCAGCTCCTGGCCTGCATGCGGAGCATCGGTCTCGCGACTCTCCTTTTAGAATGATCCGGAGTCGTTTTTTTTGCAACAGCCGGGGGGGTCGGGGGGGGGGTGAGGGGGGCGATGACCACGATTGTGTTTTTCGTGATCGCAATTTAAGTAATCTGCAGTGTAATCTTCCGAATCCTGAAAAAAATGGGGCCAGTCACACCCGCACACACACACACACGTCGGGCTGCTCTTGCGAATGACGTGGCAGGAATTCTTTGTGTCCGCTGTGTGGTTCGTACATACCGCTGTGTGGTTCATAAACCAACACGCGAACTCCGGTCATCCTCGCAGCAGCAACAGCAGCTGCGGCTTGTGGCTAATCAAAGACGGTGGTCACCGCATCGCGCGGCGCTTTCAGACGCGCTTCTGCGGCCGTCTGGAACACTCTTCCTTCCGATATTAGGAAGCCACTTTAGCTGTGCAATTTTAAATCATCATCTAGATCGAAAAACTAATTTCTTCAAGAACTGCTTGTTGTGTTTTAGTTTGTTGTCCTTGCCCCGCATCCTCCGATTAGCACGGTTGGCTACGCACGATGCGAAAGAAGTTCAACGTACATACAGGTGTAGTGGCATAGCGCCGGCTGCTGGCAAAAAGTGGAATCTGCGGCGTATGGCAGTACTGACGTCAGCAGGCCACGATAGACACGAGCGGGGGACATCTTGGGGAAAGGTCACAGAAGGGGCCCATCGGGAAGCCCCAGGAACCAGAGGTCGCAAACCGGTTTTGATTCCTTACCCGTACCCGTACCCGGCCGCACCAGGGTTGCAAACGGATACCCTACCCGAGACCCGGCCAGGGTATCGGGTAGGGTACGGGTACGGGTACCCGATTGCGACCTCTGGGATGAAGCCATGTTGCAGGCGTGGGTGGGTTGATTATAGGAACTTGAATTGTGAGAAGAGACAAGACGTTGGGAAATGAGTGACAAACGGTTACTCACCAGTGACTCACGGCCTACCCATACCCGTACCCGTACCCGGTGGCACCAGGGTCGCAAACGGGTACCCACACCCGGCCGGGTATGGGTAGCCGGGTATTGGGTAGGGTACGGGTATCGGGTACCCGATTGCGACCTCTGCCGGAAACCCGCTGGTAGGTTCCGGAAAGGGGGCGTGGCCGGGGGCGGAGCGAGGCCGCGCTGGGAGTATAAGAGGGATCCCTGTGGGGGACCACGGGGCTGTTGTTGGAAGTGGGATCCCCGTCGTACTACTCAAGATCGTCATCGTCACCATCTCGTCGTCGTCTTCACTATCCCGGGGCGCCGCTAGTCAGACGGCCTACCAACTGTCCTGACTAAGTAGTGCCGCCGACAATAGACGGTCTTCATTATAATAGTGTGCACCCACGCAGGGAGTGTGTTATCCCAATGGTGCTTGCTAAATAAAGAAGTGCCTCCGAGTCTTATTGTCTCCGAGTTGAGTCACTACACATACAACACACCCCCAGTGACGTAACAGCTCCCCTCTCGCCACCGACGCTCGTGCCCCAGATGACGACGAGGAGGAGGAGGAGGGTGGTTTGAGCGGCGTCGAGCACGACGGCGACAACGGCGGCGAGGACCCAGCGTGCGACGAGGGCGGCGGGAAAAAGACGAAGCGGGAGAGGCGGAGAGGCGCGAGGGAGGCAACGGCGGCGGCGGCGGCGGCGGAAGTTGGCAGCGCCGCTCCGTCCGGAACGCCGGCGGCGAAGAGGAAGAGGAGGAGGAAGACGAGCAAACGGAAAGATGGAGACGTCTCTGGACAGGCGGCGAGCGGCGATGGCGTGGATCAGCCGCTTGCTCCGGAGGGCGGCTCGGTCGGCGCGGGGGGTGGTGATGACGACGCTGCCTCCTCGGAAACGGTTCCTGGAAGGTGAGCGACACGTGACCCCCACCCCCCACCTCCCACCCCGACCACCCCGAAAGACAAAGATCCCCCGTATAGCCTTTGACAGACTGTTGGGGCAAGTGCTGTTGGCGAGTTGCACCTATGAAGGCCGGCACGGCACAAGGTGGGGTGAGTAGCCAACACCACACCCAGTGGTGATGTATACGCACACCACAGCAGGGTACTCATTTGAGGCTGAGTCGACCTAGGGGAGGCCCAGGGCCGGTTCAGACAGTCGTCACTGGTGTTGGCCGCGAGTGGGAATCGAACTCGGGTCGCCAGGTTTCGTAGCACGCACACATGCGAGAAGGGCGATGAGCGTCGTGCGTGCTGTTGCTGCTGCTGCTGGTGCTGGTGCTGCTGCTGGTGCTGTTGCTGCTGGTGCTGCTGTTATTGCTGGTACTGCGACAGGGCCCTTGCACCCTTGCGGCCATTGCAGCCGGAGGGGGTGAATCATTTGCACCGTTCCATCGCGCCGGTGGATTTTTGCGCCTAGGGGCTGCGAGGTTCGTGCGGGGGTCGCCGAGAAGAAGACGAGGAAGAGGCGGCGGAGACGGAACGACGAGGAGAAGGAGGCGGAGCAGAAGGAGACGGAAGAAGCGCCGGACGGGAAGGCGGCGCAGGGTAAGGAGTCGCGGAGCGCCGCGGTGGCACCGCGTAGGGTTGGCATGGGCCGTGGCTCGAGGCCTGGACTCCAGCCCCCTCGCGGTCCAATTTCCCCACTCCAGTCCTCCTGAAGACGCGCCCAATACACACCGTGCATGGTACGCACCGTGGTGCCGAGATGTTAACTACCTCCCCTGGTACACAGGAGGTCGTGGGTTCGATCCCAACCCAGACGCCTGCTGTATATTTTTGCGGTGTCTCTCTCCCCCCGGTCCCGTGGATTTTTTTCCACATTTAGAATTGACGTCACACGTTTAGAGTATTTTGCTGGTGCTATGAATTTCCACGTGATGATGATAAGCTCACTAAATTGAGCTATCATTTGTGATAGCCAGGTCGCTTCTAATAAAGAGCTACCTAGCCCAGTGGGGCCTTACCACGGAGAGAGAGAGACACGCAAACTCCAAATATACAGCAGGCATCTGGGTTGGGATCGAACCCACGTGCCTCATGTACACCAGGCGAGGTAGTTAACATCTCATAGCCACTGTGGCACCCCACACCTCTCTCTCTCTCTTGCTCACGTTCTCTGGGACCCAGAGAAAAATCCACGCGACCACGAGGAAAGAGAGAGAGAGACACCACAAACTCGATGGGTGGATCAAAACCCTTGCTTGTCCAAGCTCTGCGGTCCTACGCATTGGGATGCTTGGCCAGCTCCATCGGTGACTGATTTGAACGCTCCGTGGGAGGAAACCGGAGAATCCCGTAGAAAATCTCACACGAGCCGGGGTGGGGGGGTGATGATACTCCATCCCCGTATGGATGGAAACTGATGACGATAAGTCCAATTCCACTGGCTGTGCTGCCATCAGACCCTGATGACGCCTAGAGGAAAGGGGAGAGGAAGCTTCACGAATTCGTGCAATCCACCAGCCCTTGCTACAGTGCCGTATATTCTGAACTTCTTACGCACCGTACATGGCCAACCGTTATAATTGGAGGTGCGGTGTATGTATGTGTGTACGTTGAGCTTCTTTCGCACCATACGAAGCCACCCATGCGAATCGTAGCTGTGGGTGTGTACCGTATGTTGAACTTCTTTCACACCATACGAAGCCGACCGTGCTAACGGGAGGTGCGGGGTTTTCACGCGAGCGTTGCAGGATTACGGCTCTACGCCCGGGTCAGATGCAGTTGCACGGCTTGCACGCCCGACCGACGGCTACGCGAGTAGCCCAGCGACAGCGGCAGCCGCGTCTCTTCTCAGCGTCTAGGGAGGCTCCCAATTGGCACGTCGCTTGAAACGACGTCGGCGAACCCGCGTCGTCGCAAACCCACGTGGTTGGTTCCCTTTGTCCTTTTTACTTTTCCTAGAAAAGAAAAAAGTCAGGAAATCGAAGAAGATAAAAGTCAAAAACGATCACGGCGACCGTGATGGAGACGGCCAGGAGGAGCCTGCCCCGGACTTCACTTGGTACGAGAAAGAGAATGGGTGCGTACCACGCACCATGCATCCTGGGCACTTCCTAGCAGTCCAGATTGTAAGACGCACCAAATAAAGTTATACAGACTCGCACAGAAACCCACAAACTCATACAGAGAGCCATAGACTCATACAGAGAGCCACAGACTCGCACAGAGACGCATAGACTCGCACAGAGACCCACAAACTCATACATAGAGCCATAGACTCATACAGAGAGCCACAGACTCGCACAGAGACGCATAGACTCGCACAGAGACGCATAGACTCGCACAGAGACCCACAGACGCATACAGAGAGCCACAGACGCATACAGAGAACCACAGACTCGCACAGAGACGCATAGACTCGCACAGAGACCCACAAACTCATACAGAGAGCCATAGACTCATACAGAGAGCCATAGACTCATACAGAGAGCCACATACTCGCACAGAGACCCACAGACGCATACAGAGAGCCACAGACTCATACAGAGAACCACAGACTCGCACAGAGACCCACGGACTCGCACAGAGACCCACAGACGCATACAGAGACCCACATAGACTCATACAGAGACCCACATAGACTCGCACAGAGACCCACAGACTGGCACAGAGACCCACAGACTCACACAGAGACCCACAGACTCGTATAGAGACCCACATAGACTCACAAAAACCCACAGACTCGCACAGAGACCCACAGACTCACACAGAGACCCACAGACACGCACAGAGACCCACAGACTCGCACAGAGACCCATAGACTCACACAGAGACCCACAGACTCACACAGAGACACACATAGACCCACACAGAGACCCACAGACTCGCACAGAGACCCACAGACTCGCACAAAGACCCACAGACTCGCACAGAGACCCACAGACTCGCACAGAGACACACATAGACCCACACAGAGAACCACAGACTCGCACAGAGACCCACAGACTCGCACAAAGACCCACAGACTCGCACAGAGACCCACAGACTCATACAGAGACCCACATAGACTCACAAAGACCCACAGACTCGCACAGAGACGCACAGAGATGCACAGACTCACACAGAAACCCACAGCCTTGCCGCTTCCCTCCGACGTTGACTAATTTGTGGCACCCACCTGGAGCAGAGACCCTGGAGCAGCGGAGGAACAGCCGAGCACGGATCCAGGAGCTGAGGTGGCAGAACCCCTGTCTGTGGGGACCGCGGTCGGGCCGAGGAGGGGTGGACGGGGAGCCCGGGGTGGGAGGGGAAGCCGAGGGAGAGGAGGGAGAGGAGGGAGAGGAGGAAGAGGAGGGAGAGGAGGAGGGAAGGGGAAGGATGTGGCGAGAATTGTGACAGATGCAGTACCCAGGGAGAGCTGCTCAACCCCAGGTGAATTTGGTGGTAGCCATCTTGTTTTGTGTAGATCGTCAAGGATGTTCAACATCTTATGAACTCCATAAGAGGTTTTTTTGGGTTAGATCGCGTAAATATATAAAAGTGTCGTTAAACCCGCCACCAACCCGACACAGCAAATTAGTAAGGTTTGTCACGAAAACGGAACGTGCCAATTCGTTACTATGATATTGGTCGCGAAAGCCTACGTGTAAATCTTGTAAACTACGAAATTTTAAAATGTATTTTACCAGGTAAGGCCCCGTGGAAATTTATAGCAGCCAAATAGTCTATAAACACGTGACGTCGATTCTAATCGTGGAGGGACAAACTGGAGAACCTGGAGAAAAATCCACGCGACCACGGGGAGAGAGACATGCAAATATACAAGCATCAGGGTCGGGATTGAAACTGTGACCTCCTGCATACCAGGCGAGGTAGTTAACATTTCACCACCGCATCGCGACCCGTGAAACCACGATTATAACTCAGCATCTCGAATGTCTGTGCCATCGGAGGACACCCATGAAATAATAATAATCTAAAAAGATAAACTCATCATTAGTCATGATTGATCCACTGCTGGATGGAGAAATCCCCAAGCCAACGCCACCTCTTACGGCAATCCACCCACCATGAGCCGATTCCATCGCTGCAACCCCCTCGACATCATCCCATCAAATCTCGAGGGGTGGCGGCCACTCTGTGGTGAATCCTGACCGTCGGCCTTTCTTGGCGACCCCGTGACCTTCTCTCCACGCTCGTCTTTATTTTCCTCCGTTCCTGGAAAAAAAATCTCCCGGCAAGTGGAACGAAACATTTGGCACATCGCGCCATCGCGTTTTGTAACCGTCGCTTGGCGCGTCCCTCTTGATGGGATGCACGCATCACACGCACATCACACGCGCATCATACGCGCATCACACACGCATCACACGCGCATCACACGCGCATCACATGCACATCACACGCACACGCGACTTTGTTCAACTATCCACAGATGCGGCAGCGGCGGCTGGCGACGACCACGACACCGAAGCGGAGGTTCTGCTGGGAGAGCGCCGAGGCGGTGAGCGTGACGGGGCGGACACACGGATCGCGGGAACTTCGCCCGCCGGTTCATCCACCGGGGATGCCGGGCGGGGCGCCGGCGGTAGCCCCCGAGGCGACGGTCCCGTCGCCGGCGATTTGGAGCACGTCCGCCCGGGAGGAGGACGCGGGGAACCTTGGGAGAACCGGTCACCGTCACCGGTGCGGGTACGTCCGTGTGTACGTTGAACCTCTTTCGCACCGCACGTAGCCAACCGCACTAACCGGAGGCATGGGGTTTGCAGGCGAGCGTTGCAGAAGCCCGAGGCGACAGAACTCCCGTGGAGAGCGCCGCCTGCGGCCCGCGGATTCCTCCCGAGGCACCCGCCGACGCTCCGGTCTTGGCGGCGAGCGGCGGTGGCGCCGCCGATGCGTCGGCACGGCTGCGGAGGCCGCAGAGGAGACCGAAGCCGAGCGTCGGGCCGTCATCGCGGCGCGCGGCCATTCGATGCGGGGGGCGGACGGGAGGAGGATCGCCGGCGGCCGACGACGGTGGAGCGGGGGCCGCGTCCGTTGGGTCTGCGCAGTCGGAGGCTGGCGAGGAGGACAAGTCGGGGAAGGAGGAAGGGGAGAAGGAGGAGGAGGGGAAGCACCCTACAAACGCACGCACGCCTGAGAAGGACGTCGCCGCTCGCCAGATCTCCATGGCAGCGCCAGCAGAATCGGCGGAGGGTTCGTGCGCCATCGGCTCCGCTGCGACGGTCGTGGAAGCGAATCGGCGGGAGGTGGGGAGAAGCGACGTTGCTCGCGGAGCCGTCGAGGCCGGAGGCGATGGCCACGGCTCCCAAAATGTCCGCGGCGACGGCGGCGGTGGCGACGACGAAGGGACAACCGCAAAACACGAAACGCGACGGCACGAAGCGCAGGGGGATGTCGCAGATTCGCAGGCAGTCGCCGAGTCTGACGACGCCTGTAGCTCAAGGCCCGGCCTGCAGGCCACCGCTGAGGCTTCTGAAGACTTTGTCCAAGGCCACTCGGGGGCGGCCTCGGGGGCGGCCTCGGGGGCGGCCTCGGGGGCGGCCTCGGGCAGCGCGGAGACGGACGCCGTCCCGACGCTCACGGCGGAAGAGGGAGGGAAGGGCGGCGGTCGCTCGCGTCCGCAGAAACCCCGGCCGAACATCACGGGGTGCAGGGCAATCGGGGCGAGAGGCCGAGGGTCGCGCCAACGGATGCCCGCCGCTGTGGGGCGGCGTCGAGGCGGCCAGGCGGCGGGCATCGGAGATTATCCGGTGGCCGCCACCCCGGGGTCGTCGTCGGACGATCGTCGCGCCGAGCCGGCCGAGGATGCCTCGCTCCGCGGCGAGATGACGGCGCCCGTCGGATTGTCCGGCGCCGGCGTCGACGCCTTTGGATCGGTCGTTGGGCTGGGAGGACCGGCGCCGCCAGACGCAGGAGAAGTTCGCGAGCCTCGGCGGGAGAGCTTCAGTGTTGCGGAAGCGCGGCGATCGGGAGGCTCGCTTGAATTTGTCACAAATGGCGGTGAGGTTCGTGATGTCTCGGGGAGTGCCGAACGAGATCGAAAACAACAACAAGGACAACAACAGCAAGGAGAACAACAACAAGTAGAACAACAACAAGTAGAACAACAACAAGGAGAACAACAACAAGGAGAACAACAACAAGTGGAACAACAAGGAGAACAACAACAAGGAGAACAACAACAAGGAGAACAACAACAAAGAGAACAACAACAAGGAGAACAACAAGGAGAACAACAACAAAGAGAACAACAACAAGGAGAACAACAACAAGGAGAACAACAACAAGGAGAACAACAAAAAGTGGAACAACAAGGAGAACAACAACAAGGAGAACAACAACAAGGAGAACAACAACAAGGAGAACAACAACAAGGAAAACAACAAGGAGAACAACAACAAAGAGAACAACAACAAGGAGAACAACAACAACAAGGAGAACAACAACAAGGAGAACAACAACAAGGAGAACAACAACAACAAGTAGAACAACAGCAAGTAGAACAACAACAAGGAGAACAACAACAAGGACAACAACAACGAGGAGAACAAGGACAACAACAACAAGGACAACAACAACGAGGAGAACAACAACAAAGAGAACAACAACAAGGAGAACAACAACAAGTAGAACAACAACGAGGAGAACAACAACAAGGAGAACAACAACAAGTGGAACAACAAGGAGAACAACAACAAGGAGAACAACAACAAGGAGAACAACAACAAAGAGAACAACAACAAGGAGAACAACAACAAAGAGAACAACAACAAGGAGAACAACAACAAGGAGAACAACAACAACAAGTAGAACAACAACAACAAGGAGAACAACAACAAGGAGAACAACAACAAGGAGAACAACAACAACAAGGAGAACAACAACAACAAGGAGAACAACAACAACAAGGAGAACAACAACAACAAGGAGAACAACAACAACAAGGAGAACAACAACAACAAGGAGAACAACAACAACAAGGAGAACAACAACAAGGAGAACAACAACAACAAGTAGAACAACAGCAAGTAGAACAACAACAAGGAGAACAACAACAAGGACAACAACAACGAGGAGAACAACAACGAGGAGAACAACAACAAGGAGAACAACAACAGCAAGTAGAACAACAACAACAACGAGGAGAACAACAAGGACAACAACAACAACGAGAACAACAACAAAGACAACAACAACAACAAGGAGAACAACGACATGACCGTGATGTCGAGACGGTGAACTCGCCCGAGCCGTGCCACTCGCCTCTCACCTCGGGGGAGCCCGCAAGCCGTGGCCACCAGCGGCAAGCCGCCACGGGATGGGAAATGCCGGGGAGCGCCGCGACGCCCGGACGCGACGAGCTCGGCATCCCGGACCCACCCGTTGCGGTAACGATTGCGGGAGCATGGGGGGGGGAAGCCGCCCACGCCGACGCCTGCGGACGGCGAAGTGTCGGCGATCTTGACGTCGCCGTGGCGACGGAGCAGGGCGGAGACGCGTCCCGAACGAGCGGCCGCGTGCCGAGCGACGCCGCGGGCGAAGCCCAGCGGTCGAGATCGCTGAGGCCCAAGCCGAACATCGGAGCGGCCGGGAGCGTGGCGACTCGCGCGGACCGACGGCTTCTACGGGAGGCCGCGGACCGCGGGGTGATCGTGGCGCAACGTCTCCGGGCTTCGTCGCACGACGCTGGGGCCGTGGGAGTGGGCGGCCAAAAGGAGCGGCCGGAGGGGACGGCGGTGGCCGCCCCCGCGGCGACGGCGGCCGTCGCGTGGGTCGTTGCCGCTGCCGAGGTCTTGCCGGACGCTTTGGAGGACGCCGGACGGAAGGCCGCGGCGGTCCGGCGCTCGGAAGCCGAGCCGGAACGCGCGGGAGACGGTCGGCGCGAGGAGGCGAGCGCCGTCGCTCCGGAACGAAGCGCCGGCGGTGGAGGCGACGGGACGTCGAGCAGCACCGGTCGCCGGGAGGCCCCGGCGGAGGCCGCGGGCGGGGCGGCGCAGTCGCGACCGAACGCCAGAGCGGCGCACGGCCGGGCCGCCCGAAGCCTGGCGAACCCCACGAAGACAGGGCAGGACGAAGCACCGTGGCGGCGCGACGTCGCCGCTCGGGAACGAGGTGAAGGCAACGGTGACGACGGTGCGACGGCCGACGTCGGCCGTCGGGAGGCGCCGGCGCCTGCCGAGGAGGCGCCAGCGTTCTTCACGCTCACGCTGCTCGAAATACCGCGGTCCATATACACGACGGGCGCGCCGCGTCGTGCCGGCGCCGGCGTGGGCGAGGCGGCAGGCGGGGCAGCGACAGCACCGGCGGGTAGAGGGGCCGACGCCGAACGCGAGGAGGAGGACGATGCAGCGGTGATTGGAGGCGGAGAGGCGGCGTCGGGGTTGGAGGCCGGGGTGCCGCGCTGCGCCGGCGACCCGAGTGAGTGTCGACCAGAGCCGCGGCAGCGCCCACGTGGGCTCACGACCGCGACGTGTGCCGCATTCACACCGCCGATTGGCACGGTCGGACACGTACGGTGTGAACGAAAGTTCTACAAGCGTACGTACATGTCCTTGCCTGGAGGACGCGCGTAGCCTTATCACTCTACAGAACAGGGCGAGAACATACAAAGTCCACGCACTCACTCCGCATAAAAGTGGGAGAGCATACAAACGGCAAGGCCACCCAACCCATATCGTTCTTGATGTTAGGCACGAGTGTTACACGTGCACCGTCCTGCCACCCTCTTCCACACGCACAGTTATGTGGCGATATCGTGCGACGTGCAGGGCATGCTGGGAGGACCGAGCCGATGTTCACAGTGGCGCTTTTTTCTCTATTTAACCCCTTGACCCCCAGCAGAGCAGGGTGCACCCCCGTGGGACTCCACGGCTCCTCCTCCTCTTACCTCGTCACCGAGGCCGGGCCGTGCAAGGTGCAGCAGCGACGATGCACGAGAGGAGGAGGAGGACGAGGAGGAAGAGCGTGGAGCCCAGTGCGGCTCCACGGAGGAGCGAGCACCCCGACTCAACCGTGAAGCCAACCCCGATGACTCTCACGCCCGACGAGGAGGGACGACTGTTGCGGCGGCGGTGGTGGTGTTGGATGAGAAGGTGGACGAGGTGGAGGAGGTGGAGGAGGTGAAGGAAGTGAAGGAGGTGGTAGAGGTGCAGGAGGTGGTGGAGGTCGTGGAGGTGGAGGTGAAGGAGGTGGAGGAGGAGGAGGTGAAGCAGGTGAAGCAGGTTGAGGAGGAGGTGGAGGTGAAGCAGGTGGAGGAGGTGAAGCAGCTGGAGGAAGAGGTGGAGGAGGTGGAGGCTGTAGCCGGGAGAAAGTCGACGCCACGCGGCGGAAAGCGCGACCGAGATGCCGCAGGACGTCCCCGGATCGGCCCCGAGGAAACCGCTGCCAGGATGCCACCACCACCGCGGCCGCCACCATCACCGCGGCCGCCACCACCACCGCGGCCACCACAGGGGGCCCTCGGGAAGAGGACGATGGCTCTGAAGAGAGGTGGCGGCGAGCCTGAGGAGGATGAGGAGGAGGCTGGGGGGGGCAGAGTCCCCGACGCGCCGGTGAAACGTCTGCGCCGCGGCCCGGGACGGCGATGCCGGGACGAGGGAGTTCCCGCCCGGCGCGGGGAAGCTGAGACCGGCGCCGGCAAGCGTGACCCCGCGGCGGCGGCGCCCGTCGCGTCCGGGCGAGAGCGGAAGAGGAGGAGCGCCGGCAGGCGAGCCGAGGGAGGGGAAGTGGAGCGGGCGAAGGGATGGCGCCGCGTGCGCCTCGGCAACTCGGCGGAGGAGACTTCACCGAGGGGCGGGAGGGCGGAAGAGGAGGACGAGGTGGAATGTCCGTTGGTAAGCGGCGACGACGGCCACGGCGGCGACGATGGGACGGCGGACGGAGAACACGTGGCCGGAACTCCTGCCGCCGCCTCGTCCGAAGCTCAGGTACTCGCGCGAGCGTTTACCCCGGAGGCCGCGGCCGTGAGGGCCATGCGACAATGACCGTGGAAACTCACACATGTGCTCACACGCGCGCTCACACGCGCGCTCACACACGCGCACCGCTGCTTTGTTTACCGTACGCCACCGGTTGGCAGGGTCGGCTACGTACGTTGCGAAAGAAGTTCAACATACCTACATATGTACGAACGTGTCGCACAAGCCCTTGTCGTTATTTTTGTCTCTCGCTCGACCTTTGCCCCCCCGCCCCGCCCCTGTCAATCAGACCTCGCGGTACAAGCCTGGGGTGCGGTCTCCCTCCAGCCCCCCGGCGCAGGGGATCGGAGCCCCCCGATTGGGGGCCTCGGGGATCGCCGGCGCCGCCAGCCCCTCCATGTCTTCCGACACCGACCCCGATGCTCTGACGACTTTCACAATCGAGGACATCTTCATGGAAGTCCAGTGACGTCCACCTGCAGAGCCGAGCGATGCGGGCTTCGCGCTCTGCATCATCATCAGCATCGTCGTCATCGTTCATCCACGGTCAATCAGCTGCTGGGTGAAGGCCACCCCAAGTGCCGCCACCGCCTCTCGCGATCCCGCGATGCGACGCGCGACGTAGCCACTCGCACGTGGGCTGATGTCATTGCCCTGTAGCTTCAATCTCTTCATCATCACCGTCATCATCGTCATTATCGTCATCATCGTCATCATCGCCACCTTCAGGTTAATATTTACATAGCGCAATACGTCTCACCTCGCTCTTGTGGGTGTCCATGCCGCCACTTTGTTTCCCCGCCGTATTTATCTCATTTGTTTGTTTATTTATTATGTATTTATTAAGAAATCGGCCTTTCAGATGGTGAAATCATCCGATCCGATGTTGGCTCTGGAATTGCGGTCCAAAGGGTGGGTCCACGACTTCACTTTGCGCCGTGAAATTGTGGGAATGTGATAACTCCGTTTTGGTGAGTTGTCACGTGTTGTGTTGTACGTTGAATTTCTTTCGCAAGGACGAACAAACAAAACGCAGAAAGCAGAGTTCACAACTCGAAACGTTGATCTTTTTTTTTCTTGCCATCGCGGTTCCTCAGGGTAGCGTCTGCAGTGATGTGTTCCGGACCGATGTTTTGAATATTGGGGCTATTAATCGTTATGGACCTCGACAATTTCCAAAATCATCGGGATTCGCCCTCAATCATGACACACCCCCTCAGTGAAGATGTCAGAAGCTAAGCAGGGCCACGTGGATTCTACACCAGGCCCTCCGGTTTCCCCCTCCACGTTTAGAATCAGCATCACACGTTTAGAGTGTTTGGCTGCTATTCATGTCCACGTGGTGATGATGATGATGATCCACTCCATTGAGCCATCGTTTGTGGGTTTTTTTTTTGTGATAGGTCGCTTCTGAGAAAGAGCTACATAGCTCAGTGGGGCCTTACCTGATCAAATAAAATGAATCAAATCAAACTATAGAGTCGTTTTCTCTTTTCAAGAGCGAGCGAATACCATGTGCGGCGGCGTATTTCAAGTTTAAATTCTAATTGTCATTATTATATCATCTGTTAAACTCCGTAGCATTTCTGATGAGACCCAGAAGGTGAAAACCTGTCCAGAAGTGTGCCTGCCAAACAAATGCTGCTGCTGCTGCTGCTGAATAACATTGGTCTAGGAAACCAAAATGCCGGTGGACTTCAAATATTCTTGTTTTATTTACACCTGGCGAGACGAGAGAACGCAACGTAGGTCAGACGACGACGCCCTTGGCGCGTTCAGGAAAGTCGGCGCCGTGGGCTCGGGGCAGGACGGGGGCGCTGGCCGATTGCTGGAAGGGGACGATGCCCTGCGGTCAAGATTTGACAGCGGAGCGACGGCCAAGGAGCGGAGCGACGCGCGACGAGGGAGTCGCCCGTTCGTCCGGGGAGACGGAGCGACGAAATCGGCTCGTCTGCACGTGCTGGGGGCAGCCGTGGTCCCACAGCGGATGATTAGCACGTGGTGCTACGCTCGCTGTCGCGCAGGACCGCGTCGGAGTCTTAAATGGCTCACTCTCGGGGTGGGGGGGGGGGGGCTCCCACGGGTTTTTTTTTATTTTGCAGGAGCTTGCCGATGTTTTTCGACCCCCGTGCGTGATCTCGCTTGGCTGCAGTTGCGGGTGACGTTTCAGCAATTGTGGGATGTTTGGCCAAGTGCCGCTGACATTTTGTGTAGACTTTTGTTTTTTTACGTAACATTATCTACGGGGAAGAAAGTGGAGAACGCAGGAGGGGGAATCTCTGCAAGAGGCGTCCGAGTCTGGTGTTGAACCCTGGGCTCTCTTGCTGCGAGGTACGAGTTTTACCACTGCCCCCTCCCCACCACACCAGTGACGTGCGGTGAGGTCAATGGCTGGGGAGGCACTGGCTCGTGTCAGAGCCAGATTCACACACTGAGGGGGTGTGTCTTCACTGAGGGGGTGTGTCTTCACTGAGGGGGCGTGTCATCACTGAGGGGGGCGTGGTCTCGCCGAGGGGGCGTGTCATCACTGAGGGGGCGTGTCTTCACTGAGGGGGCGTGTCATCACTGAGGGGGCGTGTCATCACTGAGGGGGGCGTGGTCTCGCCGAGGGGGCGTGTCATCACTGAGGGGGCGTGTCATCACTGAGGGGGGCGTGTCCTCACTGAGGGGGCGTGTCCTCACTGAGGGGGCGTGTCATCACTGAGGGGGGCGTGGTCTCGCCGAGGGGGCGTGTCCTCACTTAGGGGGCGTGGTCTCCCTGAGGGGGCGTGGCCTCACTGAGGGGCGTGTCCTCGCTGAGGGGGGCGTGTTAGAGACGTCCCCCTCAGTGAGGCAGATGTGATCGCTGCCTCCCCTAGTGATTTTTTATTTCAGTTTCATGAGACCAGCGAGCCTAAATATCTTTATACACATACGTGAATTAAGTTACCTGGAGTATGGAACGCGAGGACATGTAATTAAGAGCTCTACAAACATTACATTGGTGACATACTGAGATAGTAACAGGCACGCGCTTATTGCCCGCTCTCCATCCAGTTACTGAGGGGTTGCGCAATCAGAGGGGAGGCTGAGCTCGTCGCTGCCTCACCTCTCGTCTCTTCCTGTATTTGCAGCGGAGCTCCGCAAATTTGGCGATTTTGACTAAAAAAATGATTGGAATCGTACAGAAATAACATTTATTACACAGATCAGTGGAAAAATCACAATTTTCAGTTTCTAATGTTTTACTTATCGTAACAGCTATTTTCATTGAAGTATGACAGATGAGGCTGTGCCTCCCCTGCCTCCCCTGACCGCACGTCCCTGCACCACACACACAATGGCCGACTCTCTCCTTCGAGTGACATCGCGGATCTTTAACGTCCACCGTGATGCAGGCGGCGTGTATAATTACTATATGGTTGATACACCCGCAGTATTAACCAGGGCGTCTGTAACAAGCCTGGCTTTAACCGTGAGGTCACCGGGGTCAGAGCCAGTGCCTTAATCGGCCAATGACGGTAGCCGATTGTGACGACGTCGACGACGTTGATGTCACGTGGTGGTGGATGAACGTTTATTTACTCTAACGAACGTGTGGAACCTGTTAAGAAAGTTTGCGATTTCGCCACCGTCCCACTCTCTTGGGAAGTTTCTAGATTTGCTCCGCGGGTGACGCGGAGGGACCAACTCCTGTGCCTGGTTACGAAACGTTGCGGTGAAAACCCGGTCGGCCGCGGGGAGCCGTGCTCGTACTCGGTCCGGCCTGGTGTGATCTGGTCTGGTCCGGTCCGGCCTAGTTCAATCCAGCCCGATCCGGCCCGATCCGGCCTGGTCTGGTCCGATCCGGTCCACTCAGGTCCACTTAGGTCCGGTCCGGCCTGGTCCCGTCCGGCCCGATCCGGTCCGGTCTGGTCCGGGAGGGGGGCCAGAGAGTTCCTCGGTTAGCCGGAGATTTTGTTGCGGCCAAAAAGCTTTTGCCCCCTTTTACGGTAGTGAGATGCAGCAACAGGACACCACCACCGCCACCGCCGTGTGCCGTGTCTCGCCGAGTGAGCGAGGAGCGAGCGATCGGGCTACTCGGCTTTGTCGTCGTTGTTAATGCGCACGGAACGTCGTGGCGACGTCTTCATTAGGCCCGTGGCTATTTTTTTAGCTCGCTCGGTCGTCGCGACGTTTGTTTTCAAGATCGTCGACGGACGCTCGTTTCTTTTTTTATTTAGTGCGTTATTCTGTTCGTCGGGTTATTTATTGATTCATTTGTTCGTTATTTTGACGAGTCCGTTTTCTTCATCACGTTATTTGTTTACCCCCCACCCTCCCTCCAATTGCATGACGACCGGTGCTTGCGCCAAGTTCGGCCGTACACATTTAATAAACATCCCTCACTTTTCCCCTTGGCGTTTGTGCCACGACGATGATGATGATGACGTAATGATGCATTCGACGACGTATCGGCTGCCCGTCCACCACCACCACCACGCGTTCGTGAGGTTCATCTGGGATGGTGGGGGGTGAAGGTGAAGGCGCAGCCCCGCAATTGCCCGCTCACCTCCGCTGCTGGTGGAAGAACCTCCCGCCCCCCACTTCAACCCCCGCCCCGTAGAGGATACTATCTTGGCCTACTCTTCCACAACGGAGGTCCGGACGTCTCTGTTGTAGAGGAGAGACACTTACCAACGCCTTACCCCCCCCCCCCGGCCGCAACCGCACACTCCGAGATCTACCGCTCGACTCGCCGCCGTGGTGACATCACGCGCGTGGTGACACGTGGTGACACGTGGTGACACCACGCGCGTGGTGACACCACGCGCGTTCTGTGTCCACCGCAGCGTGGACGGAGGTTTGGGTTGGGTGCCGGGTGGGTGTGGGGGGGCGGGGGGGAAGGGGGGCATTCTTGATGAGTTCGTTTCAGCTGCATGTGAGGGCGCGGGGGGCGGAGGGGGGGCAGGGGGCGTGGGGGGGTGCAGTCGAATTGGGCCCGACCGTTGAATCGCGAGGTGCCCGGTGCGCTTCGAAGCCACGTGACGCCCAAACGGGGCAGCACCCAAAGCCACTGGCCTCAACAGCCAATCCGCAACAATCAAACAATAGTTGTAACACCTCCTCGTCGTAGTGGTGGGAGGCGGAGGCTTTTGTCACCAAGATTATCCATCATCGAGGGGGGTGTTTTTTGGGGGGGGGAGGTGGATGTTTAGATCGCGTAAATATAAATGTGTCGTTCAACCTGCCACCACCCGACACGGCCAATTAGTAAGGTTTGTCGCGCCTGGTTACGAAACGTTGCGGTGAAAACCCAAAACATTCCAATCAGTAACTAATTGGCAATGCTAACTAATTGCCATGCTAATTAGTTACTAATTTAGTTACTAATAATTGGCACGTTTTGTTCACGTGACAAACCCTTAGTAATTGGCTGTGTCGGGTGGCGGCGGGCTTAACGACACATTAATCTTCACGTGATCCAACCCAACAAATAAACTCCTATTGTAAACAATAATAATAATGATGATCACCACAATCCATGGATGTGCGCGCCCTCCCGCGTTGTGCGTCCGTGCGCAAAATACTCAATAAATAAAGAGCGGCCTCCGCTAATGAACCAAGAAGCGGCGCTCTTATTTAACAAGATCTCCTGCCGCGCAAATCGATAAATTACCATGTGCACCCCCTCCCCCTGCCCCCCCAGAATAGCCGAGCTAAACACGGGGGGGGGGAGAGTGCAGTACCGGATTATCCGATTCTTAGGTGTTTTCGGTAAAGTCACGTAGGTAAAACATTAAAATTAATAAAAGTAAAATAAAATAAAAATCACGACGTTTCGGAGGCAACACAAGTCTCCGTCATCAGAAACGTCGTGATTTTTATTTTATTTTACTTTTATTAATTTTAATGTTTTACCTACGTGACTTTACCGAAAACACCTAAGAATATGAATCCTTGCAGTCACGAAAGCTTCAAATCTAGAACGGTTTATCCTAGTCGCAAAAGTAGCTACATATGCTATGACTACGGGCCCCGCACCTTCAAGGGCCCCGCGCTAAATACTTTCAAACTATCAATTCCGGTTTCAGTGATTCTGCACTTGCGCTATTGCTATAGTACTATACCATCTTAAACTTTTATGAATGACTGTTTAAGGTTAGGGATTTGTCGTATTATTTGGATGTATAGCAAATGAAAAAATACAATTACTTTACTATGCAAGTAAAAAATGTGTGTTTTAATGTGTCTTTTTTAATTTAGGTCCCCTTTATAAAATACTAGCGGGAAGTACCCGGCATTGCCAGGGGGGGAAATATATTTCAAAACTTCTCTTAAAAACATAACATATACATGCACAAATACTAAGCTTTTGTGAAAGCCCGGCATGCCGTTTGTCCATTTGTTCGTCAACAAAATTATAAGAGGCTTGCAGAACTCCAAAAAGTTGTTAAAAAAAGGGGGGTAAATAGTTGATTTAAAAGGTTTCCGAAAATTGTCTACCTCCCCCCCCCCGCCCAATTTATTTTTTACCCCCGCGTAGGTATATATACCTAAACATGCTACATACAATAGTGCTAACATAGGCAGGTAGGAAGGGAACACACAGACAGTTATGACCTAAACTGGTTAAAAACATCCTTCCAATGATTGCTTAGTTTGTACCCATCTTCTCGGTTGAAATCGTGTCTGTGTCTATATATATCTGGATGGCTTCATGAACGAATCTTTGCTGATAGCAAGTGGGTTTGCAGAGTACCTCCGTCTTAGCAAACTCAATTTCGTGTGAGCCCACCGCGTTAAAACAATGATCAGCTACGGCCGAGGTATTGGTCCTACCGTGTTTTAGATCTGCCTTGTGTTCACGAACACGGTCCGAGGCACGTGTAAATTTAACTACTTTAAAGTTGACGGATGGGAAATACGAATAGCGCTGGTTCACCCCCGGGCTTATCACGTGGTATCTGGGTCCTTTTTGTGAACCGTAGACCCCAAGGTTTGTGAGTTAGATCCGTCGCAAGTTGCGTCCACACACAGGCAGACACACAGACAGACAAATATGACTTTCATAATTCTAGATTTGAAGCTTTCATGACTGCAAGGATTCATACTCTTAGTTATTTCGGTAAAGTCACGTAGGTAAAAAAATGAAATTAAATTAATACAAATAAAATAATAAAAAAATCACGACGTTTCCCACCTGATGACGGAGACTTGTGTTGCCTCCGAAACGTCGTGATTTGTTATTATTTAATTTTTATTAATTTTAATTTAGTTTTTTTACCTACGTGACTTTACCGAAAGAACTAAGAGTATGACTTTCATAGCTTAATCCGGCACTTGGGGGGGGCGGGTTGGGTTTTGGTTTGGGGGGGTGGGGGGGAGTCCGCTTCACTCTGGCGCTGACAACGCCGCTCATGCCGAGGGTGCCAGGGAATGTCTTGGTCTTGAAGTCCACCCGCACCCCTCTCTTCCCCCACCTCCGCGCAATGTAAATCGGTCTCGGCTGCGTTCATCTGCGTTGCCCGCAGACCGTTGCATCGGTGGCTATCGGCGGCGGGGGATGGAGGCGGGGGGGGGAGGTCACAGATGTATGAGCCCCTCTGCGGAGACAACGCCCGCTCGAGCCGCCGTGTGAGCCGCTCTCTCACCCGCCCGTGGCACGCGAGACCTTTTGACTCCCGTGGGGACATTTCGTGCTCCATTATTCCGGGTGAGCGAGACCCGCGGTGTAAATCCGCCATCGCCTATCGGTTTATTTTGAGGTTTGTTTTCTTATTATTATTATTATTATTTTGGCTTGCAGTAGGGAAATGTATGTTTTTAGAATCGCAGCAATTTTTCTGTTCGCGATGAGAATCCCTTCCGCAGCAAGGAATGGCGGGGGGGGGGGGGGATGCGTAAATGCCCAAAGGATTAGAAACGCAAACGTGAGCAATGAACTACATTTTTATTTGTATTTTACCAGGTAAGGCCCCACTGAGCTGGATAGCTCCTCCCCAGAAGCGAGATGGCCATCACAAATGACCGCGCAACGAAATGGCTTATCGCGTGGACATTGTTAGCAGTCAAATTAACTATACAAGCGTGATGTTGATTCTAAATGTGGAGGGGAAAACTGGAGGACGCGACCACGGGGAGAGAGATAGAGACCTCTAAATGCCCAAATGTACAGCAGGCGTCAGGGTTGGGATCAAACCCACGACCTCTTGTGTACCAGGTGAGGTAGTTAACGTCTCCTAGCCACCGTGCTGATGATGAGAGAGAGAGAGAGAACATGCCAACACCAAATATACAGCAGGCGTCAGGGTCGGGAGACAACCCACGACCTCCTGTAGACCAGGCGAGGTAGTTAACGTCTCCTAGCCACTGTGCTGATGATGAGAGAGAGACGCAAACTCCAAATATACAGCAGGCATCAGGGTCGGGATCGAACCCACGACCACCTGTATATCCGGCGAGGGAGTCAACATCTCGCCACCGCAGCGTGTCGTCCTGGCAGAGAGGAAGATTTGAACGACTCCTATCCATCCGCACGCCGTGCTCACGTTGTAATACGATGTGGTGGTCACATGTCAGGACGCCGCGTTGTGGTGTAGACGTCAACTACCTCGCCTGGTATACAGGATGTCGTGACGCCTGTATACAGGGTGCTTCAAAAAAATGTTTTTACATTTATATGGGACTATCGTTTTGAATGGAAAAATTCAAAGAGTCTCCATCTTGTCAACGCGTGCTTGGAATCTTTTCCAGGTGGTCTCCAGAGCCCGGAGGCACATTTCTCGTGGTGTTGTTGAAAATTCTAACGAGGGTTAACATTTTTTTTAAGCACCCTCGATTTTGCATGGTCTCCCCGTGGTCGTGTGGGTTTTTCTTGCGGGATCCTCCGGTTTCCCCCTCCACATCACGCGTCGAGAGTGTTTGTCTGCTCTACATTTCCACGCGTGATGATGATGATAAGCCGCCTGTGTTGGTCTATCATTTGTGAGAGCAAGGTCGCTTCTGAAAAAATTAACTCGTAAAAACAAAGTTTTTCACTATAAATTCTTTATATGCGTGGCATCGGTTTTATTTTATTATTCATTTCTGTTTTTCTTGAGTAAGAGTTTCATTTTTATCACATTGGTATTTTAAATTAAATACGAAAAAAAAAATCCTAAAAAGTGGAAAATTTTGGAAAAAATTTTTCACGAAAATAAATTGTCACGCACAACGAGTCTGTGTGCAAAATGTCAGCTCGATTGGATCACGGGAAGTGGGTTAAAAAACGACCGAAAGATTTGCACGGTCGTAAGCGCGCAAGCAAGCAAGCAAGTGAACTTAATATAAAGGATTTTAAAAAGAGCAACAGTATATAAGCTCAGTGGACCTTACATAGTTTAGTTTTTTTAGACACGCATTCAAGACGTGATGGGTTAGGGTCGTGCATTAAAGATGTTTGTGAGCAGATCGCCTTCGTGTTCTTGTTGTTCAAGCCTGCGTACTTTACTACGCGTTCTTCGTACTCATGGACATGTAAATTTTTTCTATAACCCCTCCCTCTCTCTGCCTCCGCCCCCTCGGTCTATTTAAGGCCTCGCTACAGAGACAATCTCCCTCTCTGTGTCTGTGTTACTCTCTCTCTATGTATCTTGGTGATATCTGTCTGCTTATATGTCTGCCTATAGTTTTCTGGTTAGGTTTTTTGTTGCTATTTCATTTATACCTGATGATGATTGCTTGTGTTGCAATCGAAACGTCGTATGCTATTATTTAATTTATTATTTTATCTTCATACGTGACTTTACCGAAAGATCCAAAGAATAATTACTGCAGTCACGAAAGCTCCAAAATTAAGATAGAAGCAACTCGTTTATCTTGCCTTTCGTTGAGTTATTTGCGACGTTTTGCTTCGCTCAACCAAACCAAATTGGCATTATTGTTTGTTGGTGGTGATTTCTCGGGCGGCCATGGCTACTCCGCTGCACGTGACTGCCGCGTAATCCGCCAGCGTCGTGGGGGCAGCAGCAGCAGGGGTTGGTGGTTCACCGCACAGATGGCTGTGCAACTCCTGTCGCACGCGGGCGTCGAGGATGATCCGTAACCCCATGGCTCGCCGGGAGATGGCGGTACAGCAAAGGGTGGCCTCCACCCGTTCCGTCTGGGTGGGATAGAGCGTTGCACCCTCGCACGCGTGGGTTTTCTCACGATGCTGTGCCCCCCCCCCCCCCCCCACATCTAAGCACTCATCACCCCGTTCGTATTGAGTTCACGTGTTCTCTGCAGGCACTGGTGGCCGCTACGTTCAACACATTGCAAAACAAATTAAACAACAACAACAAAACAATTCTTGAATTGTGGCCCCTGAATGGCAACTATTGCATCGCCGGGGTAGTGAACGTCATTTCATCGTTACAGCACCGAATCACCGCACACGAAGTGCTCGCCACAAATGAACCACAATTCCTCGCTGATCTCGTCAAGGACCGTGAACCATCATCACGCGAGCTCAGCTCATCCTCGCAGCAGCAACAGCAGCAACAGCAGCAACAGCAACAGCAGCAACAGCAGCAGCAGCAACAGCAGCAGCAACAGCAGCAGCAGCAGCAACAGCAGCAGCAGCAACAACAGCAGCAGCAACAGCAGCAGCGGCGGCAGCAGCAGCAGCAACAGCAGCGGCAGCAGCAGCAGCAACAGCAGCAGCAACAGCAACAACAGCAGCAGCAGCAACAGCAGCAACAGCAGCGGCAACAGCAACAACAGCAGCAGCAGCAACAGCAGCAACAGCAGCGGCAGCAGCAGCGGCAGCAGCAGAAACAACAGCAGCAGCAACAGCAGCAGCAACGGCAGCAGCAGCGGCAGCAGCAGCAGCAGCAGCAGCATCAGCAACAGCAGCGGCAGCAGCAGCGGCAACAGCAGCAACAACAGCAGCAGCAACAGCAGCAACAACAGCAGCAACAGCAAAAACAGCAGCAGCAGCGGCTTTTTGCTCAGCCATCGAACAAAGGCGGAGGTCACCGCGTCGAGCGGCGCTTTCAAACGCGCTTCTGTGACCGTCCGGAACGCTCTTCCGTCCGACACGAGGAAGCCGCTGAGGGCTATGCGCGCTTTGAAATCGTCATCTTGATTCAAAACTCATTTGTTTACAACTGCTGTTTGCTTTTAGTTTGCTGTTCTTCCCCCGCACCCCCAATTAGCACGGTTGGCTACGTACGTTCCGAACGAAGTTGAACATACACGCAAGTGATGAAATGTGAGTTTCCGAAAATTTCGTTGAGCCGGGTGAGAGCTCAAGCGACCGGGATGAATTGTTCAAGAGGGATCTGGCTCGCGAACGCGACAATAAGGAAAAGGGGAAAAAATACGTCCGAGCAAAGCAACGGCGCCACAGGAGAGAGAGAGAGAGAGCGAGAGACTGGAATGACGCTGAATGCTGGACGTGGGTTTGGAAGGAGTGGTTTAGTCACCGTTTCAGAAGCATTGCCCAATGCAGTGTGTTGGTAGTGTTGGTATCTTTTGCGATTTAAAACGGGTGGCAACTGCCGCGGCAGGAAAGTGGCGTTGGACACAAGCTGCGAATTGTGTTGGGAAATCCTCGCGACGTTTCTGTTTTATTCGCAATTAATTTGCCATCCTAAAGTGTCCAGTCCTCTTTCGCGGATTCATCCCCAATTTTCGTTTCGGACATCTCGTCGCGAGACGCACGTTCCGTTTTGTAACTCCGGCAAAGGAGTGCATCGTCAGCATTATCGTCGTCACCCCTTGCGTTAGACAACCGCATGTGGAAGTCGATATCACATAAACTACTTTCCGAGATCCCTTAAAAACATGGCCAAGATCACCACGGCTTCATTTCTCACCAAACAATGTTGCGGATCGCCGTTAAAGTTCAGTAGGCGGCGCGTTAACTCGCAATGAAGCCACAGACGCAGGCGAGAGGTACCACAACGATGCGCTCTGCTGCTGGGGGCGCAGAAAACATCCCCCGGGGTCACCCGACAAGGGAGCAAAACCCTACACGACTTTAATTCCTACCAAACCTTTCGCTAATTATTTCGCTAATTATCGCTGATAATTATCGCTGATAATTAGCGAAAGGGTTGCTGCAGAAGCTTGCACCGGTGCCGAATGAGGTTGGTAATGGGCAATTATGACCTCCCCCCCCCACCGTAGCCCCCCCCCTCCACGGCCCCCCTCCCCCCCCCCCCCCCCCGTGTTGGGTGGGAGTCTCGGGAGAGGGGCGGCGAGGGGTCGAGGGGGGGGGCATTGAAAGTGGCGACGCCGTCGAAGACGCCCCCATTCTCTGCGCTGGCGAATACCTCTCGAGTCGTGGCTATTTCGAGACTCTTCCGTGGCTCTCAGCGAGGGTTAACCCTACATAGCCATGCCGAAGGGGCGGTGAAACTCGAGAAAGTGAAACAGCTGACGCCCCACTCGCACCCCCTCCGCCGCCCCCCCCCTCTCCGCCACCTCTTCTGATTGTTGACCGTGTGGAGGGGCAGAGGATCTTCACGCCGTGACGTTTGGGGCCGTTCCCTCCGGCTTGCTTTGGAGAAGACGCGGCGCGGTTCGATCCCGGCGGCCGCCCTGACTAATGCTGCCACCCTGTGGTCGTATGAACCCAGCGAGTGTCGTCCGCATTACAACAGTCGCTGTTGAACAAATTAAAGAGTGGGCCGTGCACGCTGGCATCGCGGTGACGATGTGGCACGCACACCCAACACATTTTTTTTTAAATTGCACGTACAAATTACCGAATTGTTTTCGCTCATTACTGCGAAGCTACCGCAGACCGCACCGCGCACCACACATCAGTGAAACGCCGCGCCTTCGCGATGGCCTTGTCGCCAGCTGGTGTGGCGCGAACGCGAAACGTGCTCAATCCGCTCGGTTCGATTCCGCTTACGAATGCCGGATTGCATTTGTTAAAAAAAATATTTATAAAAAAATCACCGCTCGGGTCCACCGACTCCTCTTCAAGGTTCGTTCAACCCTGGGCGAACCGTCGGGACGCGTCCACGTTAGCAACTTAGAGGCCGTGGAAGGGGCAGGTTGTTACTTACTGCCCGCGGGAGGAATGTGAATGCGCCTTTCACTTCCTGATGGGTTTTTTTCTCTCTCTCTCTCCAAGGGGTGGCTTAAATTGGCCAAAATTAGCTTCTCGTGGGGTGGAGAGGGCGGCGGGGGTGGGGGGCAAACCAGGCACCCCACATTTTTTGTTTATTTATATCTAAATCAATTCGATACGCCGAATTTGTTTTACTTGAATCACTTAAATGTGCCGCTTCGTGAGAAGTGATGCCGTCCACGGGTGTGAGTGACCCAGTCACGTGAGGGCATCTCGGATGTAGCTCTGCTGTATCTGCTTCTGCGGACCATTATCTCACGCCGAGAGGGGGTGGGTTGCACTGCTCTGTGATCTCACCACACGGATTCCGCGTTAGCGCAGTCGCAATAGAATCGCAATCGACTGGGATACAGCGTTGCCCCCTCACACGCGTAGGATTTCTCAGGACGCTGCGGTTTCCCCCCATGTGAGCACTCGTCATTAATTGGCGGATAAATAACCTCGACACATTTACCAAAAAAGGCCGAAGCGATGGTATTAGTCGTGCGATGAGTCACTTAACATGCAAATAAATTTATAACATTTTTGACATGCGTTTTTCTGGATTTTGTTGTTGTTATTCTGTCTCTCACTGTTCAAATAAACCTACCATTAAAATTATAGACTGATCATTTCTTTGTCAGTGGGCAAACGTACAAAATCAGCAGGGGATCAAACACTTTGTTCCCTCACTGTACCTTCTCCCACCCATCAACTACGTATGGCGCTTCAGATCAGCAACTGATCGCCCCCTACACCTCCTCCACGAGTGGGGGAACTAAAGGCGACCCACGCAGGGTGACTACGGCCACCCGGACCGGACGATGGACCACCACCGCGTCGCGAACAACTTTGCACCCTCTTCTTGCTTCTTTCGGTAAAGTCACGTAGAAGGAAAATAATAAAATAATAAAAGTAAAACATAATAAAATAATTCTCACCTCAGGCGAGGACGGCTGCTTGCGTTGTGGCCGAAACGTCGTGAGAATTATTTTATTATGTTTTATTTTTATTATTTTATTATTTCCCTTCTACGTGACTTTACCGAAAGAACCAAGAAGATGAATCCCTGCAGTCACGAAAGCTTTAAATCGGAGCTTTGCTCCGCTCCGCCCGCTCTCCGGCGGGCTGAGCGGCGTGGCTCGCGGCAACTCCCGGGGGCTATCGCATGGTGGCTCACGGACTCAAACTCGGACGCGTGCGATGTGCAACGTAGTTCCCATGCGCTAGAGAGAGACATTCATATATGTAGAGGACCGCAGAGCCTGGGGGAGATGCAATGATAACGGTGGAGGGAATTTGCCATCCTCGTCACGGAGGAATGCGCTCGAGGATGGCACTCTGTCGATCAGGTGATGACGATGACACGTTTTTGATAGAGGCACCCTCCTTCAGACCGGCGGTGTCGCAGAGCAAGTGCTTGCACGCGATCAGCGGCCAACGTCGCCATCTCGTCTCGGCACGTCTGAAAGGGGGCACCCCCCCCCCCAGTGGCAGCTGTCTCTGTGCGACACGAGGCGACTCAGGAGCGCGTGGCCTGCAAGCGGGCAGCAGTCACCCAGTAGAGTGCGATGGTCTGCGAAACGTCATCCCCAAAAAGTCATTTGCGGGTCATTTTATTAATATAATTTCGCCATATTTGTGCAGTGATGCCAGCTCACAGTGGCCTGGCTTGCAAATGACGACACAATCTCGAACATCCACTGTGAATCAGCCCGTGAGGTTTGTTTTACGGTTCATCCACCAGCAGTATTAACTATGGTGACGAGATGTTAACTACCTCGGCTGGTGTACAGGAGGTCGTGGGTTCAATCCCGACCCTGGCACCTGCTGTATAATTGTAGTTTGCGTCTCTCTCTCTCATCATCATCACGGTGGCTATGAGATGTTAACTACCTCGGCTGGTATGCAGGAGGACGTGGGTTCAATCCCGACCCTGGCGCCTGCTGTATATTTAGAGTTTGCGTCTCTCTCTCTCTGATCATCATCACGGTGGCTATGATATGTTAACTACCTCGGCTGGTATACAGGAGGTCGTAGGTTCGATCCCGGCCCTGACGCCTGTTGTATATTTGGAGTTTGTGTGTCTTTCTCCCCGTGGTCGCATGGATTTTTCTCCGGGTCCTCCAGTTTTTCCCTTCACATTTAGAATCAACATCACGCGTTTAGAGTATGTGGCTGCTGCTATAAAATGCCACGTGATGATGAGCCACTTCGTTGAGCTGTAATTCGTGATGTCCAGGTCGCTTTTGAGTGGTAAATTACCTGGTAAAATAAATAAAATAGTTTAGTTTTCGTTCCCGACCTTGGCGCCTGCTGTATATTTGGAGTTTGCGTGTCTCTCTCTCTCCCCGCGGTCGCGTGGATTTTCTCCGGTTCCTCCGGGTATTTCCTCCACATTTAGAATCAACATCACGCGTTTAAAATATGTGGCTGCTATAAATTGCCACGTGATGATAAGCCACTTCGTTGAGCTATAATTTGTGTTTGCCAGGTCGCTTCTGAAAAAGAGCTCCCCATAGGTCAGTGGGTCTTACCCGGTAAAATAAAAGTTAATATTCTCAACTTACATAAACAAGGATGTCCGAGTCCTCACGATTACCCAGGGCGGCTTGCCAAAGTCGACCAAACAATCGTGCCACTGATGGGGGCCGTGTCACCGCCCCTCGAGACTTGAAACCCTCTGCCAACCCTCAGTGATGATGGCACGAGATGAGTTGGCAAGGCAGTGGGGCTTGCGTGTACGTTGACCCCCGGAACTGGGCGAGCCATCAAGAGGTCAATCAGACAAAGTCCAATCTCGGATGCCGCCGTGGGGGTGACCTGGACCTGACCTCACCCGTTCGTGTCCAAACAAAAGATTCGTCACGCACCCTCCGACGAGCACGGTCGGCCACGTACGGTGCGAAAGAAGTTCAGCACACATACGGATATACGCGCGTTACCGATGCAAACAACTTGCTTCGACCCGTGGGGTCACGTGTTTGGCTTTGGCCCTGGTTCAAGGAATAAAATGCCCCCCCCCCCCCAACCCTTTCCAATCCCCCACCACCCGCAACTCAGACGTCTTAACTTGGGGCACCTGAGCCCTTCCCACGCGCAGTTGCACTGCCTACACACTCGGACAGCTGCGGCAGCGGGCTTCATCGGGTGTGGGACGCGCGCCGGCAACAGCAAACCTTGACCGGCCGGCGGCTATTATTTCACGAGAGGTGAGGGCCCAGTGTAGTTTCATCGCCATCCTCGTCATCATCATCGTTATGGGCTTTGGGTGGTAATGACCGAAATGATGAGGTCGTAGGTACAAGGGGCAGAAGTGAGGTTTTCATCCGCGTGGTTGACGGGTCTCGCCAACTCTCCGTGCTCGGATGAGGAGTTCGGGAATCCGGGAGAGCCGCAGAGTCGAGCCGCTGCTCCTGCGGATCGAGAGGAGCCAGTCGAGGTGGTTCGGGCACCTGGTGAGGATGCCCCCACCCCGGTAGACCCCCCCCCCCCTGGGACTCTACCGGGCAGCAGCAGCAGCGATGTGGCACCGCTGGCGGAGACCCCCAGGGCCGGCCCAGGACCACGCGGCTGCTGCTGGTGGTGTCGGGACGACGTCGCTCGGCTTGCCTGGGGACGCCTGGGAATTCCCCCAGGAAGAGATAGAGTCTGTGTGTAGTAGTGTATAGTGTAATGTATAGTGTAAAGTAGTGTATAGTGTAGTGTATAGTCGTGTATTGTATAGTGTAGTGTATAGTAGTGTATAGCAGTGTATAGTGTATTGTAGTAGTGTATAGTGTAGTAGTGTAGTGTATAGTAGTGTAGTAGTGTATAGTAGTGTAGTAATGTATAGTGTGTAGTAGTGTATAGTGTATAGTAGTGTAGTGTGTATAGTAGTGGAAAGTGGTGTATAGTAATGTATAGTAGTGTATCGTGTAGTGTATAATGTAGTAGTCTATAGTGGAGTCTAGAATGTAGAAGTGTATAGTGTAGTGTATAGTGTAGTGTATAGTATAGTCTACAGTCTAATAGTGTATAGTGTAGTGTATAGTCGTGTGTAGTAGTGTATAGTAGTGTATAGTATAGTTCTCTATAGCCTCAACAGACTGTTGGGACAAGTGCTGTTAGCGAGTAGCACCTATGAAGGCCGGCACGGCACACGAGGGGGAGGGTGGCCAGCATCACGCCCGGCCCGGCCGTCTTTGTCTCCCCAGTGGCGTGATGTTTACACACCGCACCAGGTACTCATTTGAGGCTGAGCCGACCTAGGCGAAGGCCCATGACCGGCTCGGATATTCCGTCGCCGGTGTTTGCGGCCGTGAGCGAGAATCGAACTCGGCTCTCTGCCGGGTTCGTAGCGCAGCCGCGCTGACCGCGGCACCACCGCTCCGCACGCGCGCGTGCATGCACACACGGGTATAGTGGGGGTGCTGAGCACGGCTTGACATTTTTCCCACCAAATATTTTTTTTTAAAACATTTTGGGGGGGGGGGGGTAGCTGACAAATCCACGAGGTCGCGCTGTGACTCGTGAGCCACAGCCGAGGTTAGATGTATCCTGGACGTGGTGTGCCGGGAGCCTCCATTAATTTTCCCGAGTACCTGTTAAGAGCCACGCGCCGGCACCGTGACTCGTAGCCACAGCAGTCAGAGATACACAGAGACACAGAGAGAGAGAGGAGTATACTTGATGCGGTGTGCCGGGAGCCAGCATTCATGCCCGAGTAGCTGGTAAACCGTGAGCTGGCATCGTGTTCTTCTCTCGTACGGCTGCTGATGTCGTCGACGCAGAGCGACAACCACAATTTCACATTCAGGGTGGTCAAGCCGGGTAACAGCAGCGTCAGGAGCAGCGGCGTGCATCGCCTTCGTGTTTGTGGATCGGGGTTACTCCGTCGTTCCACGTTGCCCGGTCTGTTCTGGATGACCACAGTCGCACCACTACAACTGGGGAGTTCATCTTGGTTCTTTCGGTAAAGTCACGTAGAATGGAAATAATAAAATAATACAAATAAAACATAATAAAATAATTCTCACGACGTTTCGGCCACAACGCAAGCAGCCGTCCTCAGGTGGAGAACATGTCTTCACGACAGACCTGTTGTGGCCGAAACGTCGTGAGAATTATTTTATTATGTTTTACTTTTATTATTTTATTATTTCCATTCTACGTTACTTTACCGAAAGAAGCAAGAAGATGAATCCATGCAGTCACGAAAGCTTTAAATCGAAATTTGACTGTAGAGTTTTTAATTTTCTATTTGTGCATCAGGGTGTCCGCATCTATTGCCACGGTTTGTGCAGCGGATGCGGTTTAGGGTGGACCGTGAGCAGCTTCGTGGAAGATCCAACCCCAGGAGATCGCCTGCGTGGGGTCTTTCACGAAGTGTTTATTTGCGAGTTCCTTTGAACTCCATTCAGCTCAGCAAGCTTCTCCGGGTTTTGATTTCGCATTGTGCCGGCAACGCGCACTGCCCGCACCGGGACCACAGCAGTGGCCGCAGCCGAAGAAGCCACGGATATACTCGATGTGGTGTGCCGGCCGACCCGGAAAGACCCGGCTGAAGCGAAGTCCTGGTGGTGAACGCGGCTGCTGGATCCACATTCCTCCGTGCTTATATCAGCGCGTTAAAGCAGAGGGCAGGGACCCTCCCCGGAGGAGCGAAATTCAATTCACAGTCTTGTGGGTCCCACGACTGCTAATGGACCAACACGGAGATAAACGTTACCTAAACACTTCTCAATGTGTGGATATATATATATACATGTGCGTATATAAATATTGGGCCTAATTTTAGCTGTGCTCCGTAACCCAGAAAAATATTTATACTCCCGGCACACCACGTCGTTCGTGCATCTCGTTATGGCCATGCCTACTCGCCACCGTGCCACTTTGGCTGAACTATTTTTTATTTTTGCCAGATAAGGCCCACGCAGCGAAACGTGGCTCATTTTCAGAAGCCACCTGGCCACAAATGATGGCTCGACGAAGTGGCTTATCAAGTGGAAATGTATAGCAGCCCGAATACTCTAAACGCGTGGTGATGTTGTTTCGAAACGTGGAGGGAAAAACCGGAGGACCCGGAGAAAAATCTACGCGACCACGGGGAAGAACATAACTGCAAATATACAACAGGCGTCAGGGTCGTGATCGAACCCACGACCTCCTGTATACCAGGCGAGGTAGTTAACATCTCCTAGCCACCGTGATGATGATGAGAGAGAGACGCAAACTCCAAATATACAGCAGGTGTCAGAGTCGGGATCGAACTCACGAACTTCTGTATACCAGGCGAGGTAGTTGACATCTCCTAGCCACCGTGATGATGATGAGAGAGAGAGAGAGACACCGCAAACTCCAAATATACACGTTTTAGGGTCGTGATCGAACCCACGACCTCCTGTATACCAGGCGAGGTAGTTAACATCTCCTAGCCACTGTGATGATGATGAGAGAGAGAGAGACACCGCAAACTCTAAATATACAACAAGTGTCAGGGTCGTGATCGAACCCACGACCTCCTGTATACCAGGCGAGGTAGTTAACATCTCGACACCGTGTCGCCCCGACTCCGATCTACCGGGCGACCCATATGCAGCATATCCATTGAAAATCAAGCACCGTGTATGTTTATTTATACGTTTTTATAATCTCTCTGTGTGTACGTCTTCACGTTGAGCATATATTTAGGTGGCCGTATACTCAGCCTATCGATCCAATTAAAAGTAGCGTAGGTTTCAGACATTGCGAGGATTTTCTTTCATTACGAGAGGACATTGGGGAATTTGCGGTTAATGTCCAATAATAATCTTGTGTATATCTTACACGATGGCTGTGTGCCGGCACGAACGACGGCGTTCCAGGGTTCGCATCTAATGCGCAAAGTGGTTGCTTTCGCCTCCGACAGCCAAACTAAGCTCAGACAAATCCACCGCCCCCAGCCACCCAACATAATATCGCCGCCCGCCTTATTCGTTCCGCGCCGTGTGTTCCGTTCTACTGGGCCTGGGTGGTAACATTTTGTATTTCGGATGAGTGTTTGTGTGTCTCTGTGTGTGTGTGTCTGTGTGTGTGTGGAGCGGTGGTGTAGCGGTTAGCGCGCTGCGCTAAGAACCCCGCGACCCGAGTTCGATTCCCGCTCACGGTCAACGCCAGTGACGATTATCCGAACCGGTCCTGGGTCTCCCCTAGGTCGACTCGGCCTCAAACGAGTACCTGGAGCTGTGTGTAAACATCGCCACTGGGGAGACAAAGACGGCCGGGCGTGGTTGCTGGCCACCACACCCCCCTCGTGTGCCGTGCCGGCCTTCATAGGTGCTCGCTAACAGCACTTGCCCCAACAGTCTGTTAAGGCTACACGGGGGATCTTTGTCTTTTTGGGTATGTCACGAACTCTAGCTGGGTGGGGGGTGGTGGTGGTGTCTTGCGGTGGGGGTGGGGGTTGGGGTGGGGGGTGGGGGTTGGGGGTTGGGGGTGGGGGTTAATCTCCAAAATAAATTAGATGTCACAAGTGGAAGGCTTGACGTTTCTCTCTCTATCTCTGTGTGTGCCGGACCCGCAAGATTGGCGTAGCGTTACACGGCCACGATTACACGGCCGCAGTAACACAGACGGGACTCCCTGTGCACGCCGAGGGTCACGGTGCCCCCCCGGGGGGGCGGGGGGGGTCGAGGTAGCGGCCGTCGTGGGGTGGGGATCGGGTGGGGTCGGAACGGTCGGCCGGTTGATTTTGTTGGTTGGGTGGTGGTGCTGGTGGTGTTGGTGCTGGTGGTGGTGCTGTTGGTGGGTTGGCCTCTTGTGCCCGTCAATCAGGACGCACCCACACCCCCCTCCGTTCCGTTTACGGGCACCGCAGCGTCCACTCGCCGACGAAATAGCGCGCAACGCGACCCCGGACGGCGCTCGGGCCCTTTGCCGCATTCCCATAGGCCGGCAGGGCCACTGACGCGGCCACTTCCAAAAATGTCCTTTAGATTTAGGAAGGTGGTGATGGTGGTGGGGGGGGGGCGGTCAGATCAGAGGTCCCCGCCTCCCCACCCTCCCTGCCCTGCGCTTATCTGCACGGCACCTTGGCTTGCTCCGTTCACTCGCCTCGCTGAGCCGCAGCCGGCCAAGTCACGGTCCGAAGCCGTCAATCGTCCCTCATCCTCCTCACTTTCGTCGCGTGAGCACATTGCCCACCATCACCAGCCGCAGCCATGGACGCCATCAAGAAGAAGATGCAGATGCTGAAGCTGGACAAGGAGAACGCCATCGACAGAGCCGAGCAGGCCGAGTCGGACAAGAAGGCGGCGGAGGAGAAGACCAAGCAGGTAGAGTCTCACCTCTTCCCGTCGGGTCGAGCGATCATTTGTGCCAGACCCCCCCACCATTCTTCCAGCTCGTGAGTTGTCTTCATGGTTTCATGCGCTCCGAGCAGAGCCATCGCCCACGTGTTGCGTGAGACCAAAGACGCTGCTCTTTTGGGCCATGATCGTCGACTCTTAGTTATGTATTTGCCGGCAGAGTTGTGCTCGCTTATTGTGCATTGTGTGTGCGTGTGTGTGTACGTGTGTGCGCGTGCGTGTGTGTGCATGTGTGCGTGTGTGTGCGCGTGCGTGTGTGTGTGCGTCTGTGTGCGTGTGTGTGTGCGTGCGTGTGTGCGTGTGTGTGCATGTGTGCGTGTGTGTGCGCGTGCGTGTGTGTGCGTGTGTGTGAGTGTGCGTGTGTGCATGTGTGTGCGTGTGCATGTGTGTGCGTGTGCATGTGTGTGAGTGTGTGTGTGTTTTAAGATATCTTATTACACAGCTATCGGTTGTGATTTCGGGTTTTGTCGCTCAAACGTCGTTCGGGCACGAAATGTTTCCCTCCGCGTGCTGGGGAGCTTGGCGGACTTGAGGTGGGGGGGGAGGTCCTGAAGAAGCTCCCAGCGCGCGTGGAACGAAACGTCGGACACCGTGCCCCGAACGCCGCGCGGTGCAACCTGAAAACACCGCCGGAGGGTCGCGGACGCAAATTTTCAAGGCGAAAGAATCGCAAGCGATTCAAAACGTGGGGACATTTATGTTTTCTCTTCGTCGACTTCTTCTTGCTGAAGAAGTGAAAACAGTGGGCGGTGTAACGCGTACGACGCTGCGTGTCATATTTGCGAAACGATCCTTATTTTATCGCACGCAATTACTTGTTTGCACGTTTATAAATAACCCATCCGTGTGTGTAAGAGTGAATTAGATCGCACAGAGGCCCCTTAGCGTAGGCACATCTGGTCGTCCAGATGGAAGATTTTGTCGTGATATTTTAATTCCCCCCGAAATAAAATTGCGTTCGTTTAGAATTGCTCAACGCAGTAAATATAGAACGTGGGGAGACACCAAGACTGGGGTTTCCAAACAAATCTATCGCAGCCGTGGGATTTCTAAAGATTCGTTTAGAGTCCCTTTTCCAGCGACACTTTCAGGAGACAACGCAAACATTTATCAACGGCGACACAAATATTTTGTGAAGGTTTTTTTCTTTCATAGTTGAGTGGTCGGCTGTAAAGAAAAAAAAACAATCGAATAAATTTAAAGTGACCCATCGGTTTGTCATTTAACGCGATATAAGTTAACGAGGGGGGGGAAATCATCGATGACATTATTTGCATTGGGATGTTCGGTCAATTCTGCTCAAGATCAATTGGCTTCGCGCGGAAGAAATCCAGAGAACCCGTAGAATACCCCACGATCAGATATCACACTCCAAGCCCCGCACGGATAGATGCAACCCAAACATCGACAATTGTCGGTTTGATTTGATTTCGGAAGCGCAAAATTCGTGGCTTTGTTCCACATCACGCCGGTGTGCGCTGCAAAACAACTTATCTCGTGGTGGTTTTATTCCTGACATTGTCTCCATCCCTCCTCCTTCCCTCGCCCGCCGACACGCAGCTCGAGGATGAGCTGGTGGCTCTGCAGAAGAAGCTCAAGGGGACAGAGGACGAGCTGGACAAGTACTCGGAGGCCCTCAAGGACGCCCAGGAGAAGCTTGAGGTCGCCGAGAAGAAAGCGGCTGACGTGAGTAAAAAAATTAACCCGTAAAAACAAAGTTTTTCACTATAAATCCTTTATATGCGTGGCATCGGTTTTATTTTATTATCCATTTCTGTTTTTCTTGAGTAGGGGTTTCATTTTTATCACATTGGTATTTTAAATTAAATATGAACTCGTTTTTTTCCCCTAAAAAGTGGAAAATTATGGAATTTTTTTTCACGAAAATAAATTGTCACGCACAACGAGTCTGTGTGCAAAATGTCAGCTCGATTGGATCACGGGAAGTGGGTTAAAAAACGACCGAAAGATTTGCACGGTCGTAAGCGCGCAAGCAAGCAGGCAAGTGAACTTAATATAAAGGATTTGAAAAAGAAACATCTCCCGAGACTCAGGGGGTTGGGGGGGCTGGGTGGGGGGCTGGGTGGGGGGCTGGGTGGGGGGCTGGGTGTGGTGGGGGGGGGAGTCTTCGCATTCCCGGCTCGGCTACAGCCTTATTTGTCACCGGGGGGGGCGAAAGGGTAGCGCCCGCCCGCTCGTGGCGGAGGTTTCGCCGGTTCAAGCCCGTACGGCTGCCCTGGTTAATACTGCGGGGAGGGAGGGGGGTGTAAGGGTCCCGTGACGTCATTTGAAATAGAGTGAGGCCCACGTGTTGTGGGTGCTGTATCACGGTCGAAATTTGCCGAATTTCAAGATGTGCTCACGTGTTGCGTAATTGGGTCAAACCAGTTGGCAATATCTCTCCCTACTGGGAAACTACGTTGATTGAGACTTGTAGAAGATTTGAAACAACATTTATTCTTTTCTCTCTCTCTCTTTAATTCCTCTCGATTATTTCCGTGGGGATGTGTACACGTGGCCTGTGTGCAGCACCGCGTTACAGGCTACAGGACGAGCAGGTACAAGAGTTGCAGTGTCGGGCACAGGGCTGCCCGCTCGAGTCACAACTTATGACCGACCGCGTGTCGATTTAAGATGGACCGACAAAGCTGGCTCCGCGAGTTGGTTGTCACTCACCGCTACCCCGGGTCTCGTCAGAGCAACTCAGTTATGGGAAGGCGAGGCGGCCGGTGCGCATGTACCCTGGCAGAACTGAATCGGTGGGGGAAATTCCACATTACTGCGGCAAGGATAATTGCCAAGTCTCTCCGTTGGATAACCGTTACGAGTGTTCGTCTTCACCCTGTCATGAATGAATGCCCTATCATGATTTGGGGGGTGGGGGGGGGGGGGGTCACGATTCCTTTAATGACCAGATTTTTTTCCCGCGTTCTTATTTCCTACGTCTCAATTGTATTATTGTTCGTCTCAGGAGCCCCAAAGGTAAGATTCGCAATATAATTACCGGGCATCGTAAAATAATGGATTGTTATGCAACAGATCTTGAGCGTCGAAATCGCTTGCAATCGACGCAATCGTTGCACCCACCTTTGGCGCAGCCTCATTAGGCGGTGAACGTTTTGAAAATTACGACGACGCTGACGATAATATCATCATCATCATAATTTCAAGACACTTCAGTTAACTCTGGCCAGGATTTGAACTTCGATTCCCATCCATACTGGGAGCCCTCTTTCTCAATCAGCTGGGCTGTCTCCCAGGCAGTGTTCAGTTCACTACGTGACAGACCGAGAAGGGCCGTGCAGGTTTTGTTCATATTTGTGTACTGCCAACGCCGTCGCGCAGAGAAAGCCCTCCCTGTGGCCGGTGGCTCTTGCGTGTGAACGCCACAGGCCACTCGCTCGAGAGTGGCGATTTTAGATTTGAAGCTTTCGTGACTGCAAGGATTCATACTGTTAGTTTTTTCGATAAAGTCACGTAGGTAAAAAATGAAATTTAAATTAATAAATAATTATTTTATTTTATTAATTTTAATTTCAATTTTTACCTGCGTGACTTTACCGAAAAAACTAAGAGTAGTGGCGATTTTGTTCAAACTTCTCATTGGAGGCGCGCACGGCTGGCACACCCCACCGAACCGGAAACTCCGTTGTGAGGATTCACGGGGGCACAATTCGATTTTCGAGAATCGATTCGTTGCCAATCTGGACGAGGGCCTCCCGATGACATGGGAGTTGTTGGTTGAGGGAGGGGGGTGAGGAGGGAGGGGTTGTTTGACCACACTTCGCCACGCTGGGCCAGTGCGAGCTGATGAAGGCGGGGAGCCTAGAAGTGGGAGCATAGAAACACAGTACAACAATGGGGGGGTTTTCCCTGCCCTCTGTGGGGGGTGAGGAGGGAGGGGTTATTTGACCACACTTCGCCACGCTGGGCCAGTGCGAGTTGGTGAACGCGGGGAGACTAGGAGTGGGAGCATAGAAACACAGTACAACGACGCGACGCCCAATCCACAAATACGAAGGGGACATCGCGGGCGATGATACAGTCCGCTGCTCCGGACGCGGTCGTTGTCTGGCTTGACCACCCTCAATGTGAAATTGTAGTTGATGCTCTGCGCCTACATCAGCAGCCGTACGAAAGAAGAAGAACAAGTTGTTGAATCTGTGTGTCACCACGTACAAACTTTAATCATAGCACCGTAGCTTATGCGGCTCATGACCCTCCACATGCCGTCCAGGTTGGTTCAAATTGTTGCGTCTGAATCCAGCTTCGGCGGCTCACCCCTAGGTCTCTTTCTCTTCCGCGCAGCCCGACTTTGGCCCCCCCCCCCCCCACCGTGCCCCCCCCCCCACCGTGCCCCCCCCCCCCCACCGTGCCCCCCAAGCTCTCGCAGCAACCTCACTCGATTCAAGAAACGCGGTTCGACTCGAAATCGAAGTCCCAACTTCGACGTTGCTGTGCCGTCTGGCACGTGGGGGCCTTTAAGTCTGAACTCGGCAACAAAATGTTTTTTAATAACAGAAGAGGCTTCGTAATACAATTTTGTTTTTGGGTGGGATCGATTAAATCTAAATGTGTCGTTAAACCCGCCCACCACCCGACACGGCTAATTAGCAAGGCTGTGTCGCGCAAACGCAACGTGCCAATTCGCTACTAGTCCAGCACTAACCGGCGTGTCGGAGAGTAAACCCACTGCAGCATTTACAATTCGTGTAACGACGTTTCGTCGGTGATCGCAACCAGCATCATCAGGCGGCCGCCGGATGATGAGAAGAGGCAGCAGCTCAACTTCCTTGGCGGCCCCCCCCCCCCCAGCCTCGTGTCCTCCAACTGCAAGGGCTGTAATCGGCGACCCAATCTGAACTCACTGTTGATTTATGGCGGCACCTGCCGCCTATGAAGAGGAAACACACCTGTACGCCGCTGTATAATATATTTAACACGGCTAGGTATACAGGGCCGTGAGTCTCGTGGGGACAACGCCGAGGTACGAGAGTGGTGGTGGGGAGGGGAAATTAGACTCGGGGACTTTTGACAGCCGCTCCGAGTAGAGCAAACGCAGAGCAACCCATGCAGTGGATACGCACGAGGAACTAACATACACACAAAAAATACAAAGACCTCCCGTGTAGCCTGTAACAGACTGTAGGGGCAAGTGCTGTTAGCGAGCACCTACGAAGGCCGGCACGGCACACGAGGGGGTGGGTGGCCAGCACCACGTCCGGCTGCCTTTGTCTCCCAAGTGACAAGGTTTACACACCGCACCAGGTACTCATTTGAGGCTAAGTCGACCTAGGAATAAACACACGCTCACACACACGTAATAGTAATACTGATATAAGGGATTTTTTTTGTTGGGTTAGATCGCGTAAATATAAATGTGTCGTGAAGCCACCACCACCATCACCACCCGACAAAGCCTAATTAGTAAGGTTTGTCACGTAAACAGAACGTGCCGATTAGTTACTTGTACAGCACACCGGTGTGTTGGAGAGTAAACCCACAACATTTACAATTCGAGTACGACGTTTCGCTGGCGATTAAAGCCAGAAAATAAACATTTATTACGAATAATATCGCTCGAGAAAGCCTACCGATGGTTACATTGCATCAACACACAGCTCTAAAGCGTAGTGCCCCAAGTGCCCCAAGTAGCTCAAAGGGGGGGGGGGGGGGGGGCGGGGAGCTGGATTCGTGAAACAAAACGAGGGGTGCATCAAATGTCAACTAAAATCCCAACAAACATAAAAGGCTAATGGACATTACAATCCCATTCACCTCTCACGTCCACGATGTCCGCATCTGGCATTTGCCTTCACCCTATCATCTCAATAGAAGTCTGCATGCCTTCTGTGATCTCACTCGCGAAGGTCTTGGTGATGAAGGTGCAGCTCTGCAATTGACTTTACCATTTCTGCCAATAAAACAGGAGGTTTTTAAATTTTGATTTAAAGCTTTCGTGACTGCAGGGATTCAAATTCTTGTTTCTTTCGGTAAAGTCATGTAGAAGGGAAATAATAATAAAATAATTTGATGATTGCTTGTGTTGCAGTCAAAACGTCGTGAGAATATTTTTTATGATTTCATTATTTCCCTTCTACGTGACTTTACCGAAAGAACCAAGAATATAAAAAACAGGAGGTGTTCAGATGTTCAATCGCCAAACAGGCACATTGCAAGGCATCAAGTCTGCATTAACCACTCGTCCCTGTGGCCAAAACATGCAAACAAAACATGTTCTGATAATAATGTGTGCATTACTCTTTGGTTCTTTCGGTAAAGTCACTTTACCGAAAGCTTCGAGTCAATGTACGCATTGTCTTTGAAACTGATTGGCCTGCACCAGAGACGGCCTTCTTTATGGACTTGTCTCACCACCAGTGTTAGACCATAGCTCGGGTTGAGCAGTTATTCATATGGGACCTCTTTTTTTTCACCAGTATCAAAATGGTGAAAAAATAAGAATAGGCTTTAGCCTCTCCGGCAAAAAAAAAAAAGTTACATAGATAGCCCTGCAATTGATTGATCACGTCACTAGAGGGACCTCTGGATAGTCCATCTCGTGGGTGCGTCATCTCACTCGGATATTGATACGTTGACAGGGAGGGCCCTCCAAATATAACTTCTGTTTAGGGCCCCCCCCCCCACCACCCCCCCAATGGACCATCACCGCTTCCCCTCCTTCTTGTCAGGCCTGCATACATCTGGGCGAGCGGGCGTGATGAAGCGGGCCTGCAGAAAGGCGATACGACTTGAGAATGTTGCCCCTTGCAGGCGCAAGGCTCGTATTTTTAGCGCAAGGCTTTACATGGTAATCCTGTCACTGCTGGTCTCCAAGATGAAACAGAAGGGATGGGCATATTTGTAGTGCGTGCGCGCGTGATTTGTTTTTTTTTTTGCTTAATCCGTAACCGTCGCCGATTACAATGGCTTATCTCGTTTTAAACGGCACGGAGTACAAAGCGAAAATGTCACGCAGATAAAGATGCAAGTTGATGTGAATGATGGCCTATGAGTTTAACAAGGTGACAGACGATGAAGAGGTCATACTAATGGGTTTTTTTATACTTTGGAAATCTAGAGGTATATAGTTGACTTCAAATGTTTGTTAATATATCGTTACAAGTACTCTACAAATAGCACGGTGCAACTGAAGGCAACGTTTCTAACCTGACTCTGGAATACGGAACAGCAGTGCAGCGGTCTGCTTTCGGCAATGTATGTCATCTCAGGTTATTTAAGGTGCACATTATATGCACGCCGAGTACGATATCTTCATCATGTTGAACATGCGCTCGCCAATGCAATGGTATTTTAAATGGCGGCTTCGTGATTTTCCAAACACATTCAAAACAACTTAAAAAAACATTTCATCTAAACGTGGCATATTACAATTTAGATTAATGAAACATCCACATGCAACGGTATCTCAACTAAAGGGCACTGCAATGATTTGTTTGACGTCATTCCTCATAGCCAGCCCACGATTATAAATGCCAGGCATGAATCACGTGGATTAATAATAATTATTGTCTACGGGTGATCAGTCCTTCGTGTACTGGCCGCGGTTAATTGTCAAAGTGAACATTTTGCAAGTGGTAGGTGCAAAAAATCCCTTATTAGGCGAAGTGGCTCGCATTTGCAGCAATTGGGGATTTGGAACCCCTGCCGGGAGATTGGAGCGGGTGGGGGGGAGGTAAATTTGTTATCCAAATTGAAAGTCATCCCTCGATTTTAACCCAACAAGGCCCTCTGGTCCGGCAGATGTCGTTGCGGCGAGCCTCCTCTCAAAATTAACTTTCGCATCTCGTAATTGTTATTTACGGTCTATTGAGTGTGCACGGATTATTTATAGCGGCACTCTCTCGGTTTTCGCTGACCACGATGAGAGAGAGAGAGAGAAAAAAAATTGCCCTCCAAGGGAGTGAGCGAGTGCAGGGGTTCAACTCTGCTGCTATTTAAGACGCGGCAAGTGGGTGTGGGGATGGCCTCCTGAGCCGTGCGCGTGTGTGCGCGCAGAGCCCACAGAGGCTCATCCAACTTGACGCGGCCAAAAAGGGCATGCTTGAGCAAAAACCTGGGCACAGGCCGAGGTATTTATAGGAGTGGGTGCAGCGGTGGGTGATGGAGTGGTTATCGCACCGCGCTATGAACCCGGCCACCTGAGTTGAATTCCCCGGCTACGGCCAACATGGGTGGCGAGTGATACGGCTAAACCAGTGCTGGATAACCCTCGCCAAACCCTTTGCTAAACCTAGGGGTGCCGTGGTGGCGAGATGTTTAACTATCTCGCCTGGTATATATGGAGGTCGTAGGTTCGATCCCAACCCTGGCACCTGCTGTATATTTGGAGTTTGCACGTTCTCCCCGTGGTCGCGTGGATTTGTCTCCAGGCCCTCCAGTGTTTCCCTCCACACTTGGAATCCATGCGTTTAGAGCAGTTGGCTGCAATACATTTCCATGTGATAAGCCACTTTTATGAGCTATCGTTTGTGGCCAGGTTGCTTCTGAAAAAGAGCTATATAGCCCAGTGGGCCTTACCTGGTCAAATAAAATAGTTTAGTTAACTTAAAATGTATTAAACCGTGATAATTGGTTCTTTACCCTTCTATCTGGCAACAAAACTGACACCTTTTTGCAAGGTGTCAGTTTTGTTGCCAGATAGAAGGGTAAAGAACCAATTATCATATTTTTACTGGCAAATGAGGTCCCCATAATGTATTAAACCCTTCACCAAACCGTAGTGGCCAGGGTGGTGAAGTATGGTCAAACAACTCCTACGACTGAAACAGCATGAGTCATGGGGGTCATTCATGCCTGCGAAATATTGTGGGAATTACAAACTGTATCAGAATATGATTATTAATCAGCAGTTGATTAATAAGGGCCTGTACATTTAACGATGCTACTGGAATTATTACAATATTTAATACAGTAAATATCATCTGTTTTCCAAAAGTACTTGTATCTATTTTTTTTCGATTTAAAGTTTTCGTGACTGCAGGGATTCATCTTCTTGGTTCTCTCGGTAAAGTCACGTAGAAGGGAAATAATAAAATAATACCAATAAAACATAATAAAATAATTCTCACGACGTTTCGGCCGCAACGCAAGCAGCCGTCCTCAGGTGAAGACCAGGTCTGAGGGCTGCTTGCGTTGTGGCCGAAACGTCGTGAGAATTATTTTATTATGTTTTATTTTTATTACTTTTATCTAGTTATCTTGGATTGTCGAACGCGTGGCATAGAGCAGCGATTCCCAGCTTGTGGTCCACGGACCCCTGGTGGTGTGCGAGGCTACTACAGGGGGGTACCCGCGGAAAAGAGGAATACAATTATAACACATTTTATTACTTCCCTTCTACGTGACTTCACCGAAAGAACCAAGAAGATAAATTATAACACCCTCGCCGAGGCAATGTACACTTTCATTTATGGACGGCCCCTAACCATGTAATTGAATTACACCCCGACCGAATACCTAAGTGAATGAATAACACATTTACTGAATGCCGAAGTGAATTAATTAATGACACCCAAATTTCATACCTAAGTGAGTAAATTAATTAATTACGCCTTGACTGCGTACCTAAGTGCATGGCTTACACCTCAATTGAATACCCCAGTGATTAATTAGACCTCGTGTGAGTTAGTCCGCGAATTGACAACTCGCTTGTATGTATATAGGGGCCGTCCATAAATGACGTCACGCACCTGGGGGGGGGGGGGTCAGACATTTGTGACGATGTGTGACGAGGGGGGGGGGGGGGTTGAGAAATGTGACGCCACATCAAAATGCGCAACTTTAAATAAATATAGACAACACGTTCTACTTAATTAAATAGACTTTTTAATAAATGTTTTCTCCTACAACATCAGAGTGCAGCGCCACATTAAACACGCACTACAATGACAATAGTTTAAAGCGATTTGAAGCTTGTTTTATTTTGGGGGGGGGGCAGAGCTTTGTGACGTCATATTTGAGGGGGGGTCTGACTTTTTGTGACGCCGTGTGACGATGGGGGGGGGGGGTCAAAAATCGTCAAAAATCGCATGACGTCATTTATGGACGGCCCCATATGTATACCTATGTTGAACTTCTTTCGCGCCGTACGTAGCCAAACCTCGCTTTAAATGAATTGGCAAACCTCACTTCAATACAGCACTGAGGTGTGGCGAGGAGTGAATGAATGAACGAACAGCGCCTCACTTTGAAGACCCCGAACGAATGAATGAATGATACCTTTTCGACTGAATTCCTGAGTGGTGACTAATGAATGGGTGTGTGTGTGTGGCTGCGTGTGGGGAGCGGTGGGATAGCGGTTAGCGCGCTGCACTACGAACCCGGCGGACCCGAGTTCGATTCCCGCTCACGGTGACAACGCCGGTGACGATGTATCTGAACCGGTGCTGGGCTCTCCCCTAGGTCGACTCAGCCTCAAATTAGTAATACCTGGTGTGGTGCGTAAAAAAAAACATTGCCACCTGGGGGAGACAAAGGCGGCCGGGCGTGGTGGTGCTGGCCACCCCCCCCCCCCTCGTGTGCCGTGCGGGCCTTCATAGGTGCTCGCCAACAGCACTTGCCCCTACAGTCTGTGAAGGCTACACGTGGTGGATTCTTTTGTCTTTGTGGGTGATGAGGGTTATAGGGCGGGCCCGTGACGTCACCGCATCGAGGCGTTTCCCCCCCCGCCACCCCTCCCCTCCGTCCCAGGTAGCCGTGAGCCACCACCACCACAACCACAGCCACCACAAGGGCATTCATTGCGTTACAGCTTCAAGACGACAACAACCAAACCACCACCACCACCACCAACAACAACTCTGTTAACTTTTTAAAGCAAAACCTACCGAGAAGACCGCCCCAGCTGCACTATAGTGCTCCTGCGAAGGTTTAAAGTTGAATTCCGGGGTCGCGGTGCTTTTGGCCGTGTGGGTTTCTGCTGCTCCTGCTGTTGGTGGTGGTGGTGGCGGAACGTCGCGGCCATGACTACGGTCGTGAACTGCGTGGAGGTGGTGCGCATGAAGATCCGAGCGCTGCAGGAAAGGGCCGACGAGACAGAAGACAACGTGTCGAGACTGCAGAGTTTGTTGGACTCGGAGATTAACGCCAAAGAGAAAGTAAGAGAGGATGGTGATGGTGGTGGTGGTGATGGTGGTGGTGGGAGAAGGAGGAGGGATTTGATGGTGGGTAGGTGGTATTTTCTAAAACGTAAATAGAAGATATCTTGTCTCGCTTAGGGTTGAAGGTGGTGGATAAGTTGCCTAACCAGCGCCCCCCTCGCCCTCCTCCACCTGAGCTCTGTAATGAAGTCCCGTTTCGGGCTACGGGCTCTCCTCGGCATGGCAGGAATATTGGAAGGGAAGGGGTCGGGGGTGAGGGAGAGTTGAGCGAGGCAGTTTGCCCGAAACGTCGCCTGTTTGTACCGTACGTGTGTGTGTGTGTAGTTTCCTCGTCGTGACGTGTTTTGATTCGTGCCGTTGCAACCAACGCAGCATCACATGTCTCGTCTTTAGCAAATTCATCAGCAGCACCATCAGCCGCGGTCGTGTTATGTGGTAGAAGACAACGTGTGGAGGATTTCTTTAGAGTGGAGGAGGAGGGCGGCCTGCGATAGCTAGCCACTTGCTCACCTGGTCCCCTCATAGCCCCATCACCTGGTCTCATAGCCCCCTCATCTGGTCTCCTCATAGCCCCTCACCTGGTCTCATAGCCCCTCATCTGGTCCCCTCATAGCCACTCACCTGGTCTCCTCATAGCCCCCTCACCTGGTCTCATAGCCCCATCACCTAGTCTCATAGCCCCTCATCTAGTCTCCTCATAGCCCACTCACCTGCTCTCATAGCCCCTCACCTGGTCCCCTCATAGCCCCCTCACCTGGTCTCATAGCCCCCTCACCTGGTCTCATAGCCCCCTCACCTGCTCTCATAGCCCCTCACCTGGTCTCATAGCCCCTCACCTGGTCCCCTCATAGCCCCCTCATCTGGTCTCATAGCCCCCTCACCTGGTCCCCTCATAGCCCCATCACCTGGTCTCATAGCCCCCTCATCTGGTCTCCTCATAGCCCCTCACCTGGTCTCATAGCCCCTCTGGTCCCCTCATAGCCACTCACCTGGTCTCTTCATAGCCCCCTCACCTGGTCTCATAGCCCCATCACCTAGTCTCATAGCCCCTCATCTAGTCTCCTCATAGCCCACTCACCTGCTCTCATAGCCCCTCACCTGGTCCCCTCATAGCCCCCTCACCTGGTCTCATAGCCCCCTCACCTGGTCTCATAGCCCCCTCACCTGCTCTCATATCCCCTCACCTGGTCTCATAGCCCCTCACCTGGTCCCCTCATAGCCCCCTCATCTGGTCTCATAGCCCCCTCACCTGGTCTCCTCATAGCCCCCTCACCTGGTCCCCTCATAGCCCCGTCACCTGGTCTCATAGCCCCCTCACCTGGTCTCCTCATAGCCCCCTCACCTGGTCTCCTCATAGCCCCTCACCTGGTCTCCTCATAGCCCCCTCACCTGGTCTCATAGCCCCCTCACCTGGTCTCCTCATAGCCCCTCACCTGGTCTCCTCATAGCCCCTCACCTGGTCTTCTCATAGCCCCCTCACCTGGTCTCCTCATAGCCCCATCACCTGGTCTCATAGCCCCCTCACCTGGTCTCCTCATAGCCCCCTCATCTGGTCTCCTCATAGCCCCTCACCTGGTCTTCTCATAGCCCCCTCACCTGGTCTCCTCATAGCCCCATCACCTGGTCTCATAGCCCCATCACCTAGTCTCATAGCCCCTCATCTGGTCTCCTCATAGCCCCCTCACCTGGTCTCCTCATAGCCCCATCATCTGGTCTCATAGCCCCATCACCTAGTCTCATAGCCCCTCATCTGGTCTCCTCATAGCCCCCTCACCTGGTCTCCTCATAGCCCCATCACCTGGTCTCATAGCCCCATCACCTAGTCTCATAGCCCCTCACCTGGTCTCCTCATAGCCCCTCACCTGGTCTCCTCATAGCCCCCTCATCTGGTCTCCTCATAACCCCCTTACCTGGTCTCATAGCCCCCTCACCTGGTCTCCTCATAGCCCCCTCACCTGGTCCCCTCATAGCCCCCTCACCTGGTCTCCTCATAGCCCCCTCACCTGGTCTCCTCATAGCCCCTCACCTGGTCTCCTCATAGCCTCCTCACCTGGTCTCCTCATAGCCCCCTCACCTGGTCTCATAGCCCCTCACCTGGTCCCCTCATAGCCCCTCACCTGGTCTCATAGCCCCTCACCTGGTCCCCTCATAGCCCCTCACCTGGTCTCATAGCCCCCTCACCTGGTCCCCTCATAGCCCCTCACCTGGTCTCATAGCCCCCTCACCTGGTCTCGTAGCCCCTCACCTGGTCTCATAGCCCCTCACCTGGTCTCATAGCCCCTCACCTGGTCTCATAGCCCCCTCACCTGGTCTCCTCATAGCCCCCTCACCTGGTCTCCTCATAGCCCCCTCACCTGGTCTCCTCATAGCCCCTCACCTGGTCTCATAGCCCCTCACCTGGTCTCCTCATAGCCCCATCACCTGGTCTCATAGCCCCTTCACCTGGTCTCCTCATAGCCCCTCACCTAGTCTCATAGCCCCTTCACCTAGTCTCATAGCCCCCTCACCTGGTCCCCTCATAGCCCCTCACCTGGTCTCCTCATAGCCCCCTCACCTGGTCTCCTCATAGCCCCCTCACCTGGTCTCCTCATAGCCCCTCACCTGGTCTCATAGCCCCTCACCTGGTCTCCTCATAGCCCCATCACCTGGTCTCATAGCCCCTCACCTGGTCTCCTCATAGCCCCTCACCTGGTCTCATAGTCCCCTCACCTGGTCTCCTCATAGCCCCTCACCTGGTCTCCTCATAGCCCCCTCACCTGGTCCCCTCATAGCCCCTCACCTGGTCTCCTCATAGCCCCTCACCTGGTCTCCTCATAGCCCCTCACCTAGTCTCATAGCCCCTTCACCTGGTCTCATAGCCCCCTCACCTGGTCTCCTCATAGCCCCTCACCTGCTCTCCTCATAGCCCCCTCACCTGGTCCCCTCATAGCCCCTCACCTGGTCTCCTCATAGCCCCTCACCTGGTCTCCTCATAGCCCCTCACCTGGTCTCCTCATAGCCCCCTCACCTGCTCTCCTCATAGCCCCTCACCTGGTCTCCTCATAGCCCCTCACCTGGTCTCCTCATAGCCCCTCACCTGGTCCCCTCATATCCCCCTCACCTGGTCTCCTCATAGCCCCCTCACCTGCTCCCCTCATAGCCCCTCACCTGGTCTCCTCATAGCCCCCTCACCTGGTCTCATAGCCCCTCACCTGGTCTCATAGCCCCTCACCTGGTCTCATAGCCCTACACCTGGCCTCATCATCATCATCAGCAGCCACGGATCGTTCCAGAAGGAGACACAGCGAGCAAAAAAGGCAGTGGGGTAACGCTCACCTGTCCTGCCGTACCTGTACGTGCTTACATATAACCGTGATAGTTCTTTAATGAAGTGTTTCACCAGCACCATCATCATCATCACAATGATCACGAACAGCAGCAGCAGCATAAGCAGTTGATCATTCCAGAAAGGGCAAAAGGTGAATGCGAAGGTGAGGTTAGAACGAGCTCGCTTGTCTTAACTTCACCTGCCGATGCCACTTCACACAGAATCAGCTTTTAACGCCCGTAGTTGACCAAGAGTTCTTGCTTACGCGATGCAAACGGCGAGATTTCCACGTTACTGTGGCGAGGGAGAGTACATCCAGTGGCCATTTGCTCGTTACCTGATCCCCCTTTCTGCAGTAAATTGACCTCACTTTGTGACATTACGACGCGATTGGTATTATTTGTCACCGTGAAGCGGTAGATTGTAAAGGTTAATTGCATCTTAAAGTAACCACTGAACCCGTCCTAATATACTGAACTGAAATCCTCCTGGCATTGTGTCACCACACGAAGTGGGACTTATACTAATTTCCAAACGCTATAATTTTCAACTTGGTGGACAACATGTAATTAACACTAAACAATAAAGTTGGCAGTCTAATTTGGTGCACGCCACTGCAATTAGGAGGTGTGTACGTCACCTATGCCACGTTAAGGGTCCGTGATGGGACCAGCGCACACCCCTGCAGCCAATCTGCAGCCCTGCCGGGTGTGGCGCGCCCCAAGCGGTAGAGGCTTCTAGGAGAGCGGCGTGGCAACGCAGGCTTCTAGGCCCGGGCCTCTGTATTTGGCATTATTTATTGAATTTAGATTATTTTTTTCCTGTAGGCTATTCCTGCTATTTCTTAAAGGTCTAACTCTAATTCTAAGGAAATGAACATCGTTTTTCCTTGTTGCGAATTTAACAAATTCAATGAAAAAATACAATACAACAAAAACTACTTTTATTAGTTGCAATAGCCGAGGTTTTAAATGCTTAATTTTACTATTGTATATACATCTTCATTTCTACTGTATTCTATACTGCATGGGGAGGCCTTCATCCAGCTATCGATTAACAAAACGGCTGAAGGGTCAATACATGACCAGGATTTAACTTTTGACACCAATTTGATTATTCTACGAGTAAGACCATTTTTAGCTGCGGTAGATACTGTAATAAGACGATGTCTGCTTTATAGCATCAAGGTGCAACAGCATGGCCTAACGTAGATGCTGCATATTGTACGTGTAAAGTCCTTTTGTCAATCCACTGCTAGATGAGCCCCCCCATACGATGCAGGTCGTGGTCAGTGGGAGTTTGAATATGAGGAGGCTCATAGATGTGGCCAAAATTACAGCACAATTGATATTCTTAGGTTTTTTCGGTAAAGTCACGTAGGTAAAAACATTAAAAAGTAAAAAAAAAAAAAAATTTTTATTTTATTTTACGTAGGTAAAAACATGAAAAAGTAAAATAAAAAATAAAATAAAAAATGTATTTTTATTTTTTATTTTATTTTACTTTTTTATGTTTTTACCTACGTGACTTTACCGAAAAAACCTAAGAATATGAATCATTGCAGTCACGAAAGCTTCAAATCTAGCACAATTGATTTTACCCCACTGCCCCCTGCTGCCCGAAATCACTTGTGTGTGAGGTGTGGTGGTCGCCTATCCGAATACTCAACCCTTCAAACGCCGAGGTGCGACCAGATCGGGTGCATTCCAGGCGATTTGTCACAAGCAGATGCTGCAAATAAAAAAAACCCACAAAAGACGCTGCAATTTTGCGATTTACCGATAACTCTTTACCACCAGTGGTGTAAATTTCAAATAAACGCCACCGCTTTTTTAAAGGGACTCTTTGTTTACGTTTCGCAGTATTTCAAACATTGCGCCGTGCGTTTATTAACAAAGGGCTCCATAACTCGGTTCTTCGTGTCTGTGCGTGTCGAACTTCTATCGCACCGTACGTAGCCAACCGTGCTGGCTTTGGCAGCATTTCCCTTAAGGAAGTTGCTGTAGACGGCAGCAATACCTGTATTGCAAGTATTGTTGGTTACATTTCAGAGATGAGGAGGGTGGGCTAACATTTAGTTTTTGACAAAGATGTCAAAAATGCACTTTCAAAACTTCGTGCCAAAAAATGTGGTCTTCCTCTCTGTCTCACGCTGTCAGTTCAGTGTAATAATTCACTCCAGTGCATCTGCCGATGAGCCTTTAATTTCACAAGATAGACTTGGCATGCATCTCTCCAGTTGAACATTGTTTTCATTCCACACACACACTGGCACTTCGGTTATTGCATGTTCACAAGGCTTAATTGCATTTCTGAGTCATTGGCTTTGTGGCAAAGCAGATGTTAATACTAATAGGGGTTTTCCCCTTTTTTCTGGCAACAAAACTGACACCTTTTTGGCGTCATCTGGTCGAACACAATATGAGACTAGGCTCTAAGCAAAGCTGTCTCTGGTGTGGACCAATCAGTTTCAAGGACAATGCATAAATTATCAGAGTATTGTTTTTTGTCTGCATTTGACTGCAAGTATTGCGGTTAATGTTGTCATGATTCCTTGCAAAAGGTGTCAGTTTTGTTGCCAGAAAAAAAAGGGGAAAAGCCCTATTAGTATATTTTGCTTCTGGCAAAGGAGGCCTCATGATACAGCAGATGTTGTTGGGTTTTGTTTCAGTAAGTGATTGGTGTCGAAAGAATGCGGTGCGGATAATGGCATAGTTTTGACCTCACACTTCAGAGTAAAATTTATGGTTATTGGTGACTAGGCTTTCTGACACTTTGAGTAACGTACTGATTTATTTGCTGATAATTTCCTACAGTGCCATGTAATGGTGACAGTACCTTGGCCTTTGGCCGTATCACCCAGAATGTGCCCTTTCTCAGAAGCGGAGCAGCGTTGAGCCTAGCTCAGGGGTCGGCAACCTACGGCTCTGGAGCCGCATGCGGCTCTTTACGGGCTGCTTCTTGACGATGAGTACGTATGTACTCAGATGCATTGCGGCTCTTGAAATACTGAATTTTGTACCGAATTGGAAAGAAATGGCTCTTCTTGTTATTTTGGTTGCCGACCCCTGGCCTAGATAGACTGCGTTGTATGTAGGCAGCATAGTGCAGAACAGCAAGATCCATTGTGTAATTTTAGGTCTGCATCTAAACCTCCCCCCCCAGCACCAATTACCCACACCAGTGTTTAAAGTCCAGCACCGTTTATATTCAAAGAACCCTTACGGCCGACATGGCATGGGAGAGGAATTATTTTAACAGTGGCTTTAGATTTAGGCATTACGTGCACAATCAGAAGAGGAGGAATACGATACCCGTGGTTATGTTCAGTAATTTACTTTAAGTATGGTTATTTTTTTTAATAATGCGTGGTGTGATCTTCTTGGTTCTTTCGGTAAAGTCACGTAGAAGGGAAGTAATAAAATAATAAAAATAAAACATAATAAAATAATTCTCACGACGTTTCGGCCACAACGCAAGCAGCCGTCCTCAGGTGAAGACCAGGTCTGTCGGGGAAACAGCGTCTGGTTTTCACCTGAGGACGGCTGCTTGCGTTGTGGCCGAAACGTCGTGAGAATTATTTTATTATGTTTTATTTTTATAATTGTATTACTTCCCTTCTACGTGACTTTACCGAAAGAACCAAGAAGATGAATCCCTGCAGTCACGAAAGCTTTAAAGCGTGGTGTGATTTTTAGAAGACAGAGAATGATGACGTTGCTTCACACACACTTTTGTGTAAAGCATGGGGGGTGAGGGGGGGGCTGAGGTTTGCACTAATCGCCACACTTGCCTGTGGAAGCAGGTAACAACCTGGCAGAGGAATTATTAGTAGTATGTATTAGGGGTATTTAGACAAACAAGGTTAGCTTATTTTGTTAGTTAATATGTTGACTTGTATTGTGTCTCCCCTACTGTGTGGGTAGTTGATTTTTCTTTACCCTTCAGTCTCACTGAACGATGTTCATCGTGGATGCCAATGTGAATGAAATATACAGTATATACTTCACATCACGCAGTTTGCGAGCTTACAATCGCGCGGTCACAAATACTGCATGGGATCTCACTTGCCAGTATCAAAATATAAGAAAAGGTTTTTACTCTTTCTGGCAATAAAACATTTTACATCTTAACACCCTAACATGTATTCGGTTGTCTTGCCATGTGCGAATTCATCAGTATGAGTTGTGTGATTATTTATTTTACATCCCCTGGCTCTCCCAACGTTACACAATTCAATGAATTGCCACAATGAATTGTCGCAATTATATTCCCCATTCGTACCCAATTAGTGTGGCTAAGATGCACGCAGTGAAAGATGAGGATCATTCAAAGTGCTATGCCTCATGGTTGTACATGGAAGAAGATGCAGGCAGTGATGAGAAGGAAACTGGCACTGTATGGACACATGTAGGATGGACAACAACAGGAAGCACCATGGGAACCTCATTTGCCAGTAAAAATATGATAATTGTTTTTTTTTACCCTTGTATCTGGCAACATAACTTTTTACAAAGAGTCATGTTTGCATAGACCACAATACCTGCAGTCATAATGCAAACAAAATACATAACTCTGATAGGACAGTGCACATTATCAGAGTTATGTTTTTTGTTTGCATTATGACTGCAGGTATTGTGGTCTATGCAAACATGACTCCTTGTAAAAAGGTGTCAGTTTTGTTGCCAGATAGAAGGGTAAAAAAACAATTATCAACAACAGGAAGATTAAAAGTGTGTTCGGGTAAAAATGGAAGGAACCGGCAAGCGAGGAAGACCTCATGGAGATTGTCTTTACGATGACATAAGAGGTTGGTGCCAGAAAGATGTGCCACGACTTGAGCATATATTAGCAAAAGACGAAACGTGCAGTGGACACCAACGGGTGATCTGCCCCTGGATCGTGATGATGCCTCATGTGACTGGCTCATTTCAAACAAAGTCGGCTATGGCCCTGGGATAAATTGACATCTTAACTGGAATTTGTGCTCGACCATCTCTCTCGTTTTCTTGGTTCTTTTGGTGAAGTCACATAGAAGGGAAATAATAAAAATAAAACATGATAAAATAATGCTCACGACGTTTCGGCCACAACGCAAGCAGCCGGCCGAAACGTCGTGAGAATTATTTTATAATGTTTTATTTTTATTATTTTATTATTTCCCTTCCACATGACTTTACCGAAAGAACCAAGAAGATGAATCTCCCTGCAGTCACGAAAGCTTTACATCGAAATCTCTCTCGTCGTTGCGAGTCTTGTCGCTCCGACCAACGACGATCGTTTTTGTTCCGCAGGCCGAGGCTGATGTGGCGTCGCTGAACAGGCGCATCCAGCTGGTTGAGGAGGAGCTGGACAGAGCGCAAGAGCGTCTCACCACCGCCCTGCAGAAGCTGGAGGATGCCGAGAAGGCGGCCGACGAGAGCGAAAGGTGAGAACCAACCGTCTGTCTCCTTGTGGATATTTTGTTGCTGCTGTGGGTGCCGCTGTGGAGAGATGTTAGCTACGTCGCCTGGTGTACAGGAGGATGTGGGTTTGATCTCGACCCTTGACACCTGCTGTATATTTTTAGTTTTCATGTTCTCCTCGTGGTCGTGTGGATTTTTCTCCGGGTCCTCCCGATTTCTTTCCACCACATTTAGAATCAACATGCATTTCGAGCTGTTATACATTTTCACATGATAAGCCACTTCAGCTATCATTTGTGGCTAAGTTGCTTCTGAAAAAGAGCGAAATAATAGCTCCAGTGGGTCTCACCTGGAAAAAGAAAAAATAGTTTAGTTATTAGTTTAGTTTCTATTTAGTGACCACGAGCAACCACATTGCTTGCTGTTAAACCCTGCACATGGCCAAATCACCTGCAATGCTGCCATTTCGATCATATCTCAAAAACAAAGCAAGGGTTGGTTGAGCCTGGATATTACTTGGATGGGTCACCATCGTACAAGACGCAGGTGTTGTAGATTGCTGTGGGGATACATTGTAAGCAATAAGGCAGTGCAGCAGATTACATCCACCCAGCCAGTTAACCTGTTGGGCTTCACTATGGGAACCTCATTTGCCATAGTGAAGTCCAACAGGTTCCCATAGTGTAGATGCTTGCCCCGAGCTCTCATACTCTGATGGTGCATTGTCTTTGAGTTGTGCGCCTTTTGGCGTCATCTGGTCCAACCCATGTGAGACTAGGGCTCTAAGGAAAGCTGTCTCGGGTGTGGACCAATCAACTTCAAGGACAGTGCACATTATCAGAATTATGTCTTTTGTTTGTATTATGACTGCAGGTATTGCGGTCTATGCAAACATGACTCCTTGTAAAAATGTGTCCGTTTTGTTGCCAGATAGAAGGGTAAAAAATCAATTATCTGTTGGGCTTCATTAATTTTACAAGCCTTACATTTAAAAAAAAGAATACCAAACATGGTTTGGTTTCTCTGAAAGTTGTGAAGGCAGCCTTGTTGTGCCTTTTCCACGTAGCGAAAGGCGGTTATTTAATGAACGCAGGCTGCAGGTCGCTCCCGAGCAGGTTTTTGAGGCATGGTGATCACAACGTGTTTGCTGCATGACGCCACCACCGCACCCCTTTGTGATTCAGGCACTTGGTCATGGCCGGGGGGCATCGACAGCGATGTGGGGCCCGTAGTACGCACACCCAGGATCAATTAAAATTACAATTACAAAAGCAACGTTAACCAAAATTACCTTTACAATCACACTGTGATTGCAATTCATAACGAATTGCACGACTACAAACGTACTTGGCCCCCGATCTGCCTGAACCTAATATGCTGGCTCAGGTGGGCTCCCGTTATGTAAATACAAAAAATATATTTTTTGCAATGGTGGGGGGGGGGGGGCTACTGATCTTCAGGGACCTGCTACAGATGTATCGCCTTCTCCCTCCTGCTGTTGTTAGGCCTTGTTACAGCAGAGAAGCAATACATGCCATTTACTTGAAGATCCACTTAGAGAGCTGAATGGAGTTCAAAAGAACTCGCAAACAAACACCTTGCGAAAGACCCAACGCAGAAGATGCCTGGGTTTGATCTTCCACGAAGCTGCTCATGGTCCACCCTGAATCCCATTCACTGCACAAACCATGGCAGCAGATGCAGATACCTGATGCACAAACGGAAAATTTAAAATCTCCAGTAGTAGTATGCGACTGTGATCATCCAGAACAGAGACGTCCGGTCCACAAATACGAAGAAGACATCGCAGCAGATACAGTCCGGTGCTCCTGACGCGGTTATCTGGCTTGACCACCCCGAATGTGAAATTGTAGTTGTTGGTCTGCATCGACTACATCAGCAGCCGTACGAAAGAAGAAAAAGAAGACTTGTTTTAAAAAGTTGAACACGAATAATTTCCATGGCGAACAAACCGGCACGGGTTACACGATGTATCGTTTGTGTGATGGTATGGGCATAATATGACTTTGAAACCCCCCCCGCCCACCTCCTACGCATTTTCCATGAATATGCTAAATTCCTCTTGATATGCACATTCTTTTGTTAAGGCGCTCTTCTTCCACCTCCAACTCAGCTTATATATAAGCTCCTAGCTTGGCAGTGTCTCATTCTTCACCTGAAGACGGCTGCTTGCGTTGTAGCCGAAACGTCGTGAGAATTATTTTATTATGTTTTATTTTTATTATTTTATTACTTCCCCTCTACGTGACTTTACCGAAAAAAACCAAGAAGATGGTATGTTCTGTACGGTATTTATTTTACGCTGCCTATAACCGAAGCACACGGAATGCACCCGCCCGATCTCGTCACACCATGGAAGCAGAGCAGGGTAGAGCCCAGATGGTGGCTGGATTAGAGACCGCTTTGCACAACAACGTTGTTATAGGCTCCCGCCGGCTGTGTCATGGGCAGCAGAGGATAGTGCAGCGAAGCCCGTTGTTGTATTGTACTGCTGTTCTCTCAAGTAATTTCTCCTCGCCATGCCGCACTGACGAGTGTGGTGAAGTATGACCAAATAACCCCCAAGACCCATATGATGTATTGATCAAAGGGCTTTACATGTAATGTTTTTTTCTTCTTGGTTCTTTCGGTAAAGTCACGTAGAAGGGAAATAATAAAATAATAAAAATAAAACATAATATTTTATTATGTTTGATTATGTTTTATTTTTATTATTTTATTACTTCCCTTCTACGTGACTTTACCGAAAGAACCAAGAAGATGAATCCCTGCAGTCACGAAAGCTTTAAATCGAAATGTAATGTTTTGTTTCCTCTGGAAGGCATGTACTCTGCAGGTTAGCATTGATGTTGGCAATTTTTAAGCGGTGCTTACAGGTGAGACACAATGTTAGGATTCCTCCACTTGACCCTTGCAGGAACAATTGCTCACGTTAGAGGTGTAACCCGTCGTTAAACGAATAGCTGCGGTGGATTGGTGCGTGTAAAAAAAGCCACTTAGAACATGAGACGTCGCTTCAGAGACAAGAAGTTTTTTTTTGAGCTGGCCAGGCAGTTGAGAGGCCAGGGTACTTGAGCAAGTTCCCCTGAGAACCGCCGAGTTCCAATCCAGACACTCGCCCAGTTTACATTACATTGGGGAGTTTACATTTTGATTTAAAGCTTTTCGTGACTGCAGGGATTCATATTCTTGGTTCTTTCGATAAAGTCGCGTAGAAGGGAAATAATAAAATATTAAAAATATAAAACAAAAAAAAATTCTCACGACATTTCGACTGCGACACAAGCAACACAACCAAGAATATATTGGGGAGTTTGTTGTTGTTGCTGCTGCAAACTCTTTATCTCGTGAATGGGATGCAGATCACACAATCAGGGTAACATTGTGGGTGGGGGAACACAAAAGTCGAGAGATTTGTATGTGTATGCAAATTCGAATCTGTGGACTTATTACTAAGTGGTACAAATATTGCGTTTGTATGAAAATGGAAATGCGTTATCTTTTTCCCTTAAATGACCCTCAGGTTGAAAAATGTGGTTAGACCAGTGGTTATTGCACTTGTTAAAAGCAGTTGGGTCAAAAACGATGTTGCAGTGTATCATTCTCACATGGATTGTAATACACTCACCTTTAAAGTGGTTCATTCATCACTAGCAAAATGAAAAATGCATTTTAAAAGCATTAATATAAGCCTAGAAAGAAAAAAAATAATCAATATTGCCATTGGGCACGTGACCAAACTTTTTTTTCATCAACATTGTGGTCTTTTGAGCTGTTAAACTGAATTGCATAATTGATAATTGTCTTCAGAAAGGTTGATTGTTAGTAATACATTCATCAATATACAACGGGCATCGATGCACTTGTCCTGTGTTCAGTCACCATTAACACGCGGGATGGTGAATTGCGCCAAGTCGCCGATTGGGCCGCACTTTGGCAGGCGAACACCGACCCCCAACGTCGAGTCAAAGGGGGGGTAAAACTCCCCGGGGTTATCGGTGTGGCAAGTGACCGAGATTCATTTGTTCTTGAAGAATGCGGTCCGCTGGGCTCGATCGTTAGCTTCAAATGCGTGAATAGTTTTCAAGGAAAGTTTGCTGCAAAGTCTGGACGACATCGTGACGTTGAAGCCTCCAATATCAAAATAATTTGGAATCGGCACCCTGAAATTAGTCTAAAGCAGCTGCAAAAGTCCAGGCCAGAAAAAAATGTTTTTTTTTTGTTGACCAGTGTAATAACAATAATTAATCAATAATATGAATGCGGTTCCTGACTTGTGTTTCCACAGAGGCATGAAGGTGATTGAGAACCGGGCTGGTAAGGATGAGGAGAAGATGGAACTTCAGGAGATTCAGCTCAAAGAGGCCAAGCACATCGCTGAGGAGGCTGATCGCAAGTACGAGGAGGTGAGTCCGCTTGCCGACTTGGTGTGGCTCGCTCACTCGCTCACTTCAAGACTAACTCCATTCAAGATCTTCTTGGTCTGTTGGAAAGACAGCGTTCAGACGCTGTCTTTCCGACAGACCTGTTCTTCACCTGAGGACAGCTGCTTGCGTTGTGGGCGAAACGTCGTGAGAATTGTATTTTATAATGTTTTATTTTTATTATTTTATTATTTCCCTCCTACGTGACTTTACCGAAAGAACCAAGAAGATGAATCCCTGCAGTCACGAAAGCTTTAAATCCATTCAAGATGTTGATGTGACCGCAACGAAAGTCACTCATTCATAGAATTACTCAAACATTGTCGTGAGTGCCGGGTGGTGGTGGTGATGATACTTTGTGGCGCTGCCATAATTAATGTGGTATTTAAAGATAAGTTGCAATTTAGTACGATACAATGCAACCATTAAAGCCATTCATTCACAAGCGACAAAAGTCATTCCATTATTGAAATTTATGTTAATGAAAAAGAATATGAGCACAGGATTATAATAATTACTTTTATCGGCCCATCAATGATGTGGTATGAGGGTATATTTAGATTAAAAAGGGTAAGTACGACGATTTGTATTTTTATGGCAATTTAAATATTTGTATTCATGTCTGAACTGTCCAAAATTAGATTTTCATGCAAATACAAACGCTGCAACCTTTCTCCTTCAGTGACCCTCGTTAAATGGCCCACGTTAAGACGGTCATTATTGCGCTCATTACAAAAAGGGGTTGTCGGGGAGAAAAAAAAACCTCTGTATTATTTTCACACGGATAATGATGATACATTAGCCTCTTAAAGTTGTCATGCATAATTACTCGGAGTAGGCCGAGTTCGTTTTAAAAGCATTAGACACACGTCCAGAAAAATTTCAAGTCCGTATACGCAATTCGTTTCGTATGCAGAGCACAACACAATTGCAGCCGTACATTCGACAAAAAACTAAAAGTCATTCTGTTGCAGAACTTCACATTTATGACATCATCAACACAGGATAATAATAATACTTATACCACCCCAATGTTGACGTGGTAATCCGCAAAGTTAATTACCCATGGGCAGATTATCCAGATAGAAAACCCGCAATCGGTTATGTTATGTGTGTACGGTAGAATTCCTCTTAATGACCACCGCTGTTAACAACTAATGGCTTACAGACGGGCTTCCGAAAAGCCCAGTGTGTTTCTTACTGACCATTCCCTTGTTAACGGCGGGCTGTTGTAGATAGAGTACATATTAATAAATGCATTGATTAACCATGTTTCTTTTAATATTATGTGTTTAGAATTTTCTTAGTATCTTTAAAGTACGTTCATTGGATGAAAAAGGGTAACTTTCGATGCTATTGGAACGAATTAAACCTGTAACGTGTATTTCCGATCTTGATTTGAAGCTTTCGTGACTGCAGGAATCCATACTCTTTGGTTCTTTCGGTAACGTCACGTAGTTAGTTATTTATAACGTAGAAAGAACCAAAGAGTACGTATTTTCTATACTTGCTTAACGACCAAATCACTTATCGACCGGTTTTGTGGAACCATTTACCGTCGTTAAGAGGGGTTCGACTCTATGTTGAAATTGTTTTGCACCGTACATAGGCAACCGTGCCTAACCGGATGTGCGGGGGCAGGAACAACAAACTGAACACAAAAAACACTTCTAAAAAAATGAGGTTTCAATTTCGCAAAGAAACACAGCCCTGGCTGTAACGTCGCTGGTGGTTGCGTGCGCGTTGCCCTTCACGTACTCTAGGTCGCCCGTAAGCTGGTCATCATCGAGGGGGAGCTGGAGCGCACAGAGGAGCGCGCGGAGATCTCAGAAACGTGAGTGCGGCCCGCGGGACATCACGGCGGCCGCGTGCGGCACGGGCGAGCGCGCAGCGATTGTCGGCGGCACCCGCCGCCTTCTATTCCTCGCGTTGAATGCGCGCACGGCCACGGGACGCGTTGGCAACGGCTACCGAAGCATGTGTTATAACACCCTTAAGTATTGTTGGATGGCTTGTACCGTGTAGTTTGTATGCTCTTCTACATTTTTGGCTCGTGCCTAAAATAGATAAATATCTGACCTTTATAACCAGGTAAGAGCCCTGTTGAGATCAGGTTTTTTGGATGCCTTTGACCAAATAACCCGAGATATACCAGATCTCATTACATGTTGGAAACTTAAACTAAACTAAAAACTTAAACTAAACTAAAAACACCACTGAACTATAAAGCTCTTTTTCAGAAGCACCTGGCCACAAATGATAGTTCAATGAAGTGGCTAATTAGGTGGTAATTTATAGCAGCCAAATACTCTAAATGCATGCCGATTCCATATGTGGATGGAAAAACCAGAGGACGCTGAGTAAAATCCACGCGACCCTGGGGATAACATGCAAACTCTAAATATGCAGGCGTCAGGGTCGGGATCGAACCGACAACCTCCTGTATACCAGGCGAGGTAGTTAACATTTCGCCACCGCGGCGAGTTGAGCCTGATTCAGTATTTGGATCGGTGAACCACCACGAGGTCTTGCCAGGTATTTTAGACGTGGGGCTAGACAGGAGATGCTCGTTTTCATTGTCTACCCCTTGTGGGATTGGCCAACTCCTCTCATTGCACAGTACGCTCCTGAAGAAAGTATCTTGAGACTCGGCGAGGCTTTCCTGGGTAAAACTTTTGGCAATAAATACATAATTAGCAAGTAAACGGCAATATTTTAATCTAGGAATGTTTAAAATTGAATGTTACATGCAATGATTGCAGGCGATCCATTGTTTTGTTTCAGTTGGTGGATTCGCTTGAATAAATTCCCACTGTGTACAAAAGACTGTCTAAAAATACCCTCGTAAATAATTTGCGGCGTGAAGGACAGATGCGCCCCCATGTATTTTTAAACAGTGCAAACGGTGTACTAACCCGCATGGCTTGACGCGCTGCTCACTAACTAACGCGTGTGTGTTGGTCGCACGCTTAACCCGCCTGGCTGCCTGTCAATCGTTCGTCAATCAGCCGGGTCCGGCAAATGGAAGACGAACTAAGGCACGTGCAGGAGGAACTGAGGTCCCTATTCGCGTCGGAAGAACAGGTAAATAAATTAATTGTCTTAACACGACGTCAGGCAGTTCTGGCTCTCACGCCCTCTGCAGCCGTGCAATTACCCTTGCGCATGCAATGGCTTCATTCTATTTTTCAAGTTCCAACTTTCTGGCTTGGTATTTTTTTGTCGCTCCGCTTTTATGACTGTCAAAGTTCTTGCTCGGGTATAACCTTATACGCGGTAAAATGTAATTGTGGCCGCTCCACGCTCTTCGTACCAGTATCTTGTCGTAACGGCCGTAAAGAAAACATACCCACCAAGAGGTTCTTAGGCCACTTGTGTGTGCATGCTGAAAAAATGTAAACACGCTGTGAACAATTTTTAATCACAAGTTTTTCAAATACTTTTACGCTTGCGGTAAAATGTCGACTTTGCTTCCGTCCACTTTCAACTTTAAGTGAGGACAACACAAACACATTTGTCGTAACAGTTTAAAATAAAAATAATTTTACGGTCCGTACTTCTTGCTTCTCACACTTGATTCTTTTCCGCTCTGTCCTGGCTGTGTTTATTTCCTTTCCTCTCCCATTTTCCTTCGGCCCTTTGTGCCTCTTCCTCGCCGCACCCAACCTGCGGTCGAACAGCAAATGTTCCGAGCTGGAGGAAGAATTGAAAACGGTCTCCAACAACCTCAAGTCTCTGGAGGCTCAGTCCGATAAGGTGTGGGTCCCTCAGAGGCACTCCTCTAGCATGAGGCAGCGTAGACCAGCAACTATGGCAATGGGATCTGCAGCCATTGAAGGGAATCAACGACGGTGTTAGTTGGGGTAAAGGGAACATTTTGCTTACCGAGCGCCGAATTGGACTTCCAAATCTATTCTGTGGGCCGAGAAGCTCTTTAGAGCGCCCTCTAGCAGACGACCCTTCCACCCGCAGTGACTTCAGCGAGAAATTGCAGGGCTGCCCCTTTTTACCATCGTGGGATGCACATCAACACAGTCCTTAAGCGTTGAGCAATGAATAGCGTGAAGAATTACGCGCGTGTCTCTGCAAGTCCTTGCAGTGACAGGAGCGTCTTGACCATGCGTAAATTAGCAACACGGACCAAGGTATTCACCGCTGGTACCTGACTAGTGCCTGACTAGTGCTGCTAAGATTCCCATCGCGATGGGTAAAGATTGTCTGTATCGTGGCGTTCAGAAGTATTAGGCCTCGTGTTGTCACGGCCCATTTAAAATGTCATCACAGGCACTATCTGACCCACCCGCCAAACTTTCCCCACCCCTGGTCTCAGTGCATGACCTCAGCTGTTACTGCAATCGTTATGCGGCAACACCTGAGGTATTCAGTGGTGCGAGGGCATTGGCCAATAGCGGTGACACAATTCATCGAGGCATTCTGTCTCAAGTTGTTGTGGCATCACTGCCTAATCTGATGCATCAGCAGCAGCACTGCCCAATTACATACATCTTTCTTCTGAATACATATGCTCTCTATTTACGTAAGCACCATTTACAGCCGAAGTGGATGCTCTGACCTAGTAAAGATGTCATCAACATTTGTTTAAAAGGGTTTGAAACAATAAAAAAAAAGCGATACTCCCGTGGTATAACTGGCAAGCACGTTGGATTCGCGATCCAGAGGTCGCCGATTCGATTCCACCTCCCGGCGCAGAAGTTGAAACAATGGGAGCAAGTTTCATGAATCCCCCCCCCCATCTCTACGCAGCAGCATGAATGGATACGACAGAGTCGATCGGCGGGGTAAAATGTGGGTAGTTGCATCCTTTTCCAAGAGGGCTCTGACCAGCGTGACAGAGTAGGCCAAAATAGAACTCTGCAGAGTGGCTGTCTTTTGAGCTCCTTGTCGTGGAGACCCTTGCCGCCAGCACTTTAAGCCACCGGTTCTGGATGATGCAGAATTGTGTTTTCACACCTCAGTCTGATTGGCAGGAGGAATTTAACTATCTTAGTAACGTCTTAACTTGGACCTCGTATTGTAAGGGGAGAGGAACCCTTACCTAAAAGATCGGTAGTTCACCAGCGTTGATTCAAGCAAGCCTGTCTCTGCTGATGAAACACTGTCGAAAACCATTGCATAGTTTAATTGTCTTGAAATCAAAGCTCGCTGAAATTATGCACTCCCAGAAGCACGGCCTTAGGACTGATGCGTTGTGCAAAAAATCCTCAATTTTTTTTCAAAGTTGAGAGACGGATTTATATATATACGTGAAGGAGACGTACCAGAAAGCAAGGGCTTACGGCCAATGGGTTGTGCAAGAATTCCTTTTGACGAAAAATGTTAACGTGGACAGGCGGGTACATGAAGGAGAAGTCTTGTCTGACGGTTTGTTGCGTTATGTTGTCGTGATGCCCGATGGGCCCCACCCCTTCTTCTGTTTGTGCTCAGTACTCGCAAAAAGAGGACAAGTATGAGGAGGAGATCAAGGTGCTCACGGACAAGCTGAAGGAGGTGAGGCAGCGCTCTGCGTTTCCCCTGCGCGTACGCTCACCGGCGCAGCAGCACTCGCTGCGGACATTAGCTCACTTGCGGTAACCTACCCGGGCAAGTCAAAGCTGGCCCAGTCGATGTTACAGCTCCCAACTTACTCCAAACCGGTTCAAGGCGGCTATTTAAAACACGTCCTTCTGAGAAATTATTGATATTAATTCTTTATGCCCATAGATGGAAAGCTCTTTACTTTTGCATGTTTAGTCATGTTGTCATCGCCCATGGTCAAGCCACTGCTCACTCTCTCTCGATTCCGCAAGGCAATGATCCACCCAGCACGTGCATGTGAGCCGATTCCATCGCTCCGTGGGGTGCCACGGTGGCGAGATGTTAACTACCTCGCCGGGTACGCAGGAGGACATGGGTTCGACTCCGACCCTGATGCCTGTATAGTTGGAGTTTGCGTGTCTCTCTTCCCGTGGTCGCGTGGATTTTTCTCCACATCCTCCGTTTTTAGAAACGTGCGATTTGATAAGCCACTTTTTCGCTGAGCTATCATTTGTGATAACCAGGTCACTTCTAAAAAAGAGAGTAATAGTTCAATAGGCCTCACCTGGTAAAATAAAAATTGTAAATAGTAAAAAGGGTACATCTACCCTGGTGGACCTTTCCTCGGACGCCTTTTATTCACTGGCTGATGTTCTCTCATGATTTATTCACTTGCCAATTATTTTTACATTGGAGGAGCGATGCTGTCCAGAAGCTTCGAAGAAAACTTCCCTTGGAAAACGATTGGTGCGTTTGCTCCCTTCCAGGCTGAGACCCGTGCCGAGTTTGCCGAGAGGTCCGTGGCGAAGCTGGAGAAGACCATCGACGATCTGGAAGGTACGTCCAGGGGTTTCTGACCCATCCATCAAGCCTTCCGCCAGTCACTCTCTTTAGTCAGGGTCGGGGCTTCTACAAGCACAGCGGATCTTAACCATTACTGCAGCCTTGCTGCTGCACCCCTTTGGTTCTAAATCATAAAAAAACAAGTATAATGTTCAGAAACAAATAGGGTTTGATGAAACAAAGTAAGTTGATTTCGATTTAAAGCTTTCGTGACTGCAGGGATTTATCTTCTTGGTTCTTTCGGTAAAGTCACGTAGAAGGGAAGTAATAAAATAATAATAAAAATAAAACCTAATAAAATAATTCTCACGACTGTTTCGGCCACAACGCAAGCAGCCATCCTCAGGTGAAGACCAGGTCTGTCGGGGAGACAGCATCTGAATGAAACACCACCACGCTTGGAGCGTATATTTAAGCTGGGTTGGAAGGGGGGAAGGGTGCCTTGACAAAAATAATGTGCATATCAAGAGGAATTTAGCATATTTATGGGAAATGCAGGTATTTCCTTCTTCGCAGTAAGTTGATGTTACGTGCGCGTGCTTACTTTGTGTTTTCGCTGATTTACCTTCGAAAAACATCTGGCCGTGTCTGGCACCCCCAGAAAGGGCATCTCGCGCTCTCAGAGGGTGCGTGTAGCCCCAGGTTAAGAGCCACTGTGCTAGCTTATTCAGTGCCTAGTAATTCTATCATTCATGGTTTTTGTTCAGTAACATGTCAGAGGAACACACGTAATACTCGAACGTTATGAACAGACCAATAACTGCCGCATGGAGATTATTTCGATTATTTTGGTGCTATAAATGTCCAACACGATGGGCCACTTTGTTGCGGTATCATTTGTGGCCAGGTCGCTTTGGAAAAGTAATTTAAAATCTCCGTGGGCTTTGCGTGGTAGGATGGTGATGGTTTAGTTTTACTTGTTTGCGTTTGGGTTATTTGTTTACTTTTCTTGTACTTGGCATTCCTATCGTGTTTTTGTTTTGTTTGTCGTTGTTGTAACGTGCCGACTCCGTGCCCCTACTGCGCATTTGCGAAATAGAGCTTCATAGCTCATCGGATTCCTCCAGAATAAATAAATATTCTGATTCTTTTAGATTTGAAGTTTTCGTGACTGCAAGGATCCATACTCTTTGGTTCTTTCGGTAAAGTCACGTGGGTGAAAATGAAAATAATAATAAAATTAATAAAATAAAATTAAAAATTAAAACAACTCAATTAAATCACGACGTTTCGGGCACAACACAAGCGTCCGTCATCAGGTGGGGACAACCACAGCGAAAAACACTGTTGCTTTGACAAGGGTTTACACCCTTGCTCATTTTTATTTTACTTATTTTATTTTTTTATTTAGTTTTCACCTACGTGACTTTACCGAAAGAACCAAAGACGTATTCCGATTCTGTGTACAATAGTGGACGTTTCGGGCAGCAGCCCTTCTTCGACATAGCACAGCCCCATTTAAGATTATTATTTTTTTCGTCCTTGGCGTACGCTCCCTACGCTGGTCTTTCCCGTGCTCCGCTGCACGCACTTTCCTTTTCCCCACGCTGCACCCCCCCGCCCCCCCCCCCCGACCTTGGCCTTTCTTTCCGTCTTCTCCTGACCCGTCTGCGGCGGCGGCTGTCCCGTACAGACGAGCTGTACAACCAGAAACTGAAGTACAAGGCGGTCAGCGAGGAGCTGGACCACACCCTCAACGACATGACCTCCATGTAAATTAGATTTCTCTCCTTTGCTCTCTGCCTCTCTGCGTTGCCGTCTTGCATGCCCCCCCACCTCTCCCCAGTGTTCTCTGCTGCCTGCAACTTCCTCTGTAACAGCCCTGCTGTTGGACAAATCATACGCATTGCAGGGACCCAGACTTGTTACTGGTCCCCCCCCGCTGGTTTAGTTCACGACACCAGCGTTCTGAGTTCGATTTCCAGCCACTGCTAAACGTCAGTGGTGAGTGGAATCTGAACCGGTCCTGGGTCGCCGGCTTCATCAAATCCACGCTGGCCAGTGTGGTGAAGTATGGTCAAACATCCCCCGTGACTGACACGCGTCATTGGAAGAAGCCTTTAATCCAGCAGTGGACTGACAAATGGCTGTAAATTATTATTGTAATGATTTTTATACTTTTATAATAATATACTGTTTGCAACTTGCATACTGCTTTACTTACCATATACATTGGTAATGCCCTGCTTGTCTCTTCAACACACAGTGAAAAGACATTTGCTTTTAATTAGCCTAACATTTATTATCAGTATCACCTTTAGCGTCGGAGAACTACAACAAGTGTATTGGTTAACTCACTGGAATAAAAAGTATAAATTAAACCCGTAAGTTTGCTGACATGCACTCAACTAATCCACTCCAGTGGCATGCGCACGCCTTGTGTGTTTGAGTTTTCGTAAACCTACTCGGGCTAACACCTCTCTCTGCCTCTGCACGCGTTTGGCCTCTCTGTGGCTGCCGTATATTCCGCCGGGTGCCTAATCATCGGCTGACCCACGCGCCCGCCCGTCCGTCCGTGTCTCCCGTACGCCGCAGCTAAATTTCCCACGACCGGAATTGGCCCGCGTCGTCGACGGCGCGCGCTGCAGTCGGCCGCGAGGTTGATTCCTCTTCACTCCTGCCATGGCTCCGGGGCCCCTTCTTTCCACGTCCCCTCCCCCCCGAGTCGCCACCACTTCTTCTTCTCCTGCTGCTGCTGCCCCCACCTTGCCTCCTTCACAGTGGTCAACTTGTAGGGAGAGCCTTCGTCGAGCGTAGCTGCTGTGGCTGCGGTGTCAATGTGTAATAAACCTGATCTCTGTCCGGTTGGGCCGACGATGGTGTTGTTGGGTTGGTTTTTTTGTTGTTAGCAAGCCGTCTCGGAAGAGAAAGACCGATAATACCCCCATGCGTGTCAATCTGCGCATCGGTGTGCTCCTTTACACCACTCGCGCGCGCACACGCGACGTTGTGCTCCACCGAGAGATGAGAGATGATGATTTGTTGCAGGCACGCGCAGCGCTGCGCGCCAAGCCGAGAGCTCTCGCGGTGATTTCGCCACTGCCGCTTATTTATTTGTACATCCACTCCTGTAATTCACTCTTTTCATATCTAATGCTCTTCTTACCTCTAATTCTCTCCTGTTCTTACCTCTAATTCTCTTCTGTCGCCTCTTGCCGTTTTCTTCATGAGCTGCCTGCGCTTAGAAACTTTGCTTTTACCTTTTCGCCTTCCTTTCATCTTTTTTTTCCTCCTCCGATTTCCTAGACTTCATTTTTCTCACTTGCTTCTCGCTTTTCCTGTCCTTTCTTCTACTTACCTGAACTCTATCTCTCTCATCCTGTCCTTTTGCTTCACCTTCTCTCTTTTCAACTCCTTTCCCCACCTATCTATCGCTACAACTCCTTTCCTCACTTTTTCTCTATCACTTTGCTTCCCAACTATCTTTCTCCCCACCTTTAGCCGCCTCTCCTTCGCTCTGCCTTTCCCTTCTAGCACTTTCTTACTTTCTTCTTCTGCCCTGAACTATTTCTTATTCCCTTTCCTCTCTTTCTCTCACTCACCCCTTTCACCATCCTGAATTGTAATTAAATGGCTTGGGGGAGCGTCTTTTTTTTGCCAGGTTGCGTCTGTATTGTTCAAATCAGAAGTGGTGTCTGCGACCTTACCCGTTTCAGAAACCACAGCATTTAGCTGCCTCTTAGGGTCATCTCCCCACACACACCCTCCCTCTCCCCCTCCCAATGTAGACAATAAACCTGGAATTTACAATCGCCTCTCGCCTTCGTTTCTCTTTGGTTGTTTCGGTTGTCTTCTCTACCCTTGTGCGTGCTTTCGACTTTTCTCGACTGCGTGGTTTTCTCGACCGCGTGGTTTTCTCGACCGCGTGGTTTTCTCGACCGCGTGGTTTTCTCGACCGCGTGGTTTTCTCGACCGCGTGGTTTTCTCGACCGCGTGGTTTTCTCGACCGCGTGGTTTTCTCGACCGCGTGGTTTTCTCGACCGCGTGGTTTTCTCGACCGCGTGCTTTTCTCGACCGCGTGCTTTTCTCGACCGCGTGCTTTTCTCGACCGCGTGGTTTTCTCGACCGCGTGGTTTTCTCGACCGCGTGGTTTTCTCGACCGCGTGGTTTTCTCGACCGCGTGGTTTTCTCGACCGCGTGCTTTTCTCGACCGCGTGGTTTTCCGCCCGCGAACGCCCGCGCTCTTCGCTCGCGCCCTCGCCATCCGGGGCCCCGCTCACGTTGGCGTTATTTCTTGCCGACGCCCACAATTCCCGTGTTCCTAAGGTTCGTTTGGCTTCTGAATTCTCTGTCCTAAATCCTTTCCTTCATTCATTTTGCGGTTTTCGATGACTTGTCCGCCCCGTTTTTAATTTAGCCAACGCCCGTCCACTGTCGTTGCACCCTCTCCAATGCGACGCAATTGTAAACGGTAACATCCCATTTAGTAAGTTTACTTACAGCTGTTTCGGCCTGTTACTTGTGTACAAGATGCAGCCCTGCAGTTTCATGCCCGGTCCACTGCCGGTTGAAGGGCCATCACCATGGGAAGCTCTAGACCAGGGGTGGGGAACGTCCGGCCCGTGGGCCGTATAAGGCCCACGAAATCATTTGGTGTGGCCCTGCCAAGGCAACTGCAGGCGGGACTCGAAATTCAATAAATCTCGGAGCAAACCTGGAAAAGCAGTTGCGAGTAGCAGCAACATCATCAACACCAGCTAACATCACACGCCTCGCCAAAGAGAAGCAGTTCCAGCCATCACTTAAGGGGCGAGTTAATTAAATGTTTGACCAAATATAACGGGCTAATTTTTACGTTGATAATTTAGTATGGCTCGCGAATGATGTTATAATATCCAAATGGCCCTTGTCAGAAAAAAAGTTCCCCACCCCTGCTCTCGAGGGAGGCCAAAGGAAGAAACGCACCCTCAAAAACGATTTATATTTTGCCAGTTAAGGCCCCAATGAGCTGCGATGTAGCTCTTTTTCACAAACGAGCAGGCTATCACAAACGATGGCTCAACGACGTGGCTGAACATCGCGAGGAAATGTATGGCAGTAGCCAAACACTCTAAACGCGTGATTGTAAATGTAGAGGCAAAACCGGATGACCCGGAGAAAAGTCCAAACGACCACGGGGAGGGAGAGACACGCAAACTCCAAATATACAGCAGGCGTCACGGTAAGGAATCAAACCCATGGGCTCCTGTATACCAGGCGAGGTAGTTAACATCTCATTATCGTGGCACCCGAGAGGGCGATCACCATGGAGATGGAGCGTTCAAGATCGGTTCATAAGCGCGGGATGAGATGGGTTGTGATATCGCTGTACTGTGAGGGATAGGAAAGGTGTGGGAAGGCCTTTATCAATCAGTGGGTAGAATGATGATAATAACTCTTCAGGATGAATAAACCTTGAATGTTAAAGTATTTTATCACAACTAAGTATTACATTTCGATTAAAAGCTTTCGTGACTGCAGGGAATCTTCTTCTTGGTTCTTTCGGTAAAGTCACGTAGAAGGGAAATAATAAAATAATAAAAATAAAACATAATAAAATAATTCTCACGACGTTTCGGCCACAACGCAAGCAGCCGTCCTCAGGTGAAGAACAGGTCTGTCGAGAAGACAGAGTCTGAATGACACGTCCTAGGCTTGGAGCGTCTATTTAAACTGGGATGGAGGGGGAAGAGCGCCTTGACAAAATAATTTGCATATCAAGAGGAATTTAGCATATTTATGGGAAATGCAGATTTGCGGTTAGTACTACTTGTGAAATGCGTAGGAGGTGGGCGGGGGATTTAAAGTCATATTATACCCGTGCATTATGCAGGATTAGCAGCATCAAAGGCTTGCCAAAGATACATAAAGAAGATACACCTCTTCGTCCCATTGTCTCTACTATCAACTCCCCCACCTACAAACTGGCTCGTTTTTTGTCTGAAATCCTGCGGCCTTTCACTGGAAAAACCACCTCTGCGGTACTAAACTCTACTGACCTGGTATCGACAATCAAGGGGATTTCCCTGTCCCCAGACGACCTGCTTGTCAGTTTTGATGTAGTTTCCTTATTCACCAAAGTTCCTGTACCTGACACCATCGCAGTCATTGAAGACTTGGTTAATCAAGGACTGAATACTGGGGTACCCCCCTGGTGAGACACTGCTTAAACAATACATACTTCATTACATTACAACATAATACACATACAGTACATTTGAATACATCAGTTGGAAGAAAAAACAAGGTAATTAACGTGCATGATTCATTGCGCATTCTATACATTTTCACATGTGTAAAGTGCAAATAGATATCAGAGTTTTAGGAAGTTGCCTATGTTGCTTACCGTGCACCACTGGCTGTCGAGATGTTAACTACCTCGCCAAGTATACAGGAGGTCGTGGGTTCGATTGCGTGTTCTCTCCGTGGTCGTGTGGATTTTTCTCCAGGTCCTCTATTTTTTCCCCTCCACATTTGGAAGCGTGCATTTAAAGTATTTGGCGGCGATACATTTCCACGTGATAAGTCACTTGGTTCAGCTATTATTTGTGGCCAGGTCGCTGTTGAAAACTAGTTATATAACTCAGTCGGGCCTTACCTGGTAGAATAAGTTTGTTTTAGCTTGGTTTCGGTAAATGTTCTTGTTATGTCGTAGCTGTGCAGTCATATGTTTTTAAATGTATGCTAACACAATACAAAATATACTGCTGGACATCTTTCGATTTAAAGCTTTCGTGGCTGCAGGGATTAATATTTTTGGTTCTTTCGGTAAAGTCACGTAGAAGGGAAATAATAAAATAATACAAATAAAATAACATTCTCACGACGTTTCGATTGCAACACAAGCAATCATCATCAGGTGTGAAAACCACCGCCACTTTTTTCAAATGTTCTTGCTGTGGGTTTCACACCTGATGATGATTGCTTGTGTTGCAATCGAAACGTCGTGAGAATTGTATTTTTATTATTTTATTATTTCCCTTCTACGTGACTTTACACAAAAAAACAAGAATACTGGATATCTGTCAAAAAAATATTCACAACTCATCAGATACCTCCGGTATAAATCAATATTCTGAGATATATGCTTAAATTTTTTACCGCATTTTGTATGTGGACATTTCAGGAAATATATGTTCTAAAATATTAAAATATATACAGGAAGTCCTCGCTGAATGCATGTTCAGTGAGGCCTTTACCTGTTAAAACAAAACATGTTCATTTGTGCAGTCCGCCGCTGGATAGTCGCTCCCTCGCCATGCAGATGTTTGTCAGAATGATTTGACCATATTTCACCTTTCGTGTCAGCGTGGGTTCGTGAAGATGGGCAGCATCAAAGTGTTGGAAGCGGAGTTCGGTGTGACGATGGAATTTTCCGCACTGCCTGCAGCGTATGTTAGACTTGTGTGCCCAGACCACTTCTCTGTACCACCAGAGGTGGCATAACTTCAGCATTTCAATGTTTCTTTGTATGTGGCCAATTACCGTGAGTTATGTTCTAACCACGTTAACTAAAATAAACTTTTTTTTAATTTTACCACCAAGGCCCACCGAGATATATAGATCTTTTTTAGATGCGACCTCGCCACAAATGATAGCTCAACGAAGTGGCTTATCGTGTATGTATGTTGAACATCTTTGGCACTGTACTTAGCCAAACGTGCTAATCGTGTACATTTATAGCAGCCAAACTGAGTGGGGTTATCAAGTGATTCACAAATTAGTTACATAAATACGTTGGGTACGACTCCAGTTTTATTACCTTAAGCGGTACCAATTTCTGCTTTGGCCCATGAGTCAAAACACCTTTTTTCCCCCATGGTAGTTGACCCATCCAATCGCTATCATCCAGACTCAGAGAAAAACGAGATGGGGCACATTCTTTTGTAGTGTGGTCCTAGGTATTTTTCTTACGTAGCACTTCAAAGCAAGCGTTGTTCATCATTTTGTTAAGTGCGCATAGTTTCACATGCACGCCTTGCATGGTTTCACGAGTTGGAAAGACAAAGTGACTTTTACCACGATCCTATGTTGCCTCTGCATCGCCCCACGGCCGGCTACGTAGAGCTGCAAAAGAAGTTTGACGTACATGCTCTCAGCATATCGCAAAAGCGTGTCGCAGTCATTTTCACTTCCACCTCAATGGAGTTTATTGGACATTGCTTTGGCGAATGTCACCCTGTAAAATGCACCATTGCAACGTGCCGTGCGTCACTCAAATTTCACAATAGTGTCACTTCCCTGAATGTATATCCAGTGTCCGTGTGCGCGTGGCACATGGAGTTTATTGTCCTGCTGCACCAGCGGCTTGTGCTGTGACGAGGGTTGTCTAACGATTTTGCAATTTTTACGATGATCTTTTTCAGAGTCAGAATTATCCACGGTGGCTAGGAGATGTTAACTACCTCGCCTGGTATACAGGAGTCGTGGGTTCGACCCCTACCCTGACGCCTGCTGTATATTTGTAGTTTGCATGTTCTCCTCGTGGTTGCATTGATTTTTCTCCGGGTCCTCCCCGTTTTCCCTCAACATTTAGAATAAACGTCACGCGTTTAGAGTATTTGGCCGCTATAAATTTCCACGCCACTTCGCTGAGCTATCAATTGTGGCCAGGTCCCTTGTGAAAAAGAGCTACGGCGCTCAGTGGGCCTTACCTGGTAAAATAAAATTTTTTTTAAAATAGTTTACTCCCTTATCGATTCCCAAAGACATACACTTGCCAATGAGATGCGGTTAAATGTGAATAACCGTTGAACGGATTTGGCGACCGCGAACGTTCAAACCGCACGGTTGGCGCGCGAACGCCATTGGTCAGCGCGGTAGCCTTAGTAAGGCGCCGGCGGCTGGACTAGGCGGTTCCGTGGTATGTTCGAGCAGACGCCAACGACACACGAGCAGCGCCGCAATCTTTATTTATTTTGTTAGACGTGCAGATTTGTGTGCTAAATCGATAATCGATTTTTTTTCAATATTTGTTTTGCATGCGATGATCGATAACGCAAAAAAGCAACCCCTACTAAATTAACAAACTCAGTTGTGACTCCCGTGTATAGTCGTCTGGCTTGGGCGATGTGTTGAGCATATCTCTCATTCAAGCTTTCACCTCGCACTACTGTGGGCATATTTTTCGATTTAAAGCTTTCGTGACTGCAGGGATTCATCTTCTTGGTTCTTTCGGTAAGTCACGTAGAATGGAAATAATAAAATAATAAAAATAAAACATTATTAAATAATTCTCACGACGTTTCGGCCACAACGCAAGCAGCCGTCCTCAGGTGAAGAACAGGTCTGTCATTCAGACTGTCTTCTCGACAGACCTGTTCTTCACCTGAGGACGGCTACTTGTGTTGTGGCCGAAACGTCGTGAGAATAATTTTATAATGTTTTATTATTTTATTATTTCCATTCTACGTGACTTTACTGTGGGCATCTTCATGCGTCTTTAACGTGAGGAATCTCACCCCGATTATTACGCCTGCTCTGGTTGTCCGATCGGTTGCTTGCACTGGGCGTGTCCAGAAATTCTCAGATTCTTGGCTGGGACTTTCGCGGGCACAACCAGTTGCGTTTGGTGACAGTGTTCTGGGCACAGGATAGCCGCGTCCAAGTTCAACTTCAGTTTCAAGCTGGGCGGCGGTGGCGGTGCGCGTCTGTAATCCAACACTGTCACGGCGAGGGATGGTTGGTGGATCGCACGCGCGCACGTTGCGCAACTCCTTTCCCGTGGACGTCGAGGTGCCGTACACTGGCTGGCCAGGAGCGGGTGGTGCAGCAAGTGGACTCACCGCCATCTGTCTCCATATGTATGGGGATACAGCAGGGGTCCTCAAACTTCTTAAACAGGGGGCCAGTACCCGCCACCGCAGCCCAATCAGTGCCCACCACCGCAGCCCAATTAGTGCTCACCAGCGCAGCCCAATGAGTGCTCACCACCGCAGCCCAATGAGTGCTCACCAGCGCAGCCCAATCAGTGCCCACCACCGCAGCCCAATGAGTGCTCACCAGCGCAGCCCAATGAGTGCTCACTAGCGCAGCCCAAAGAGTGCTCACCACCGCAGCCCAATCGGTGCCCACCACCGCAGCCCAATGAGTGCTCACCAGCGCAGCCCAATGAGTGCTCACCACCGCAGCCCAATTAGTGCTCACCACCGCAGCCCAAAGAGTGCTCACCAGCGCAGCCCAATGAGTGCTCACCAGCGCAGCCCAATGAGTGCTCACCACCGCAGCCCAATCAGTGCCCACCACCGCAGCCCAATGAGTGCTCACCAGCGCAGCCCAAAGAGTGCCCACCACCGCAGCCCAATTAGTGCTCACCACCGCAGCCCAATCAGTGCCCACCACCGCAGCCCAATTAGTGCCCACCAGCGCAGCCCAATTAGTGCTCACAAGCGCAGCCCAATTAGTGCTCACAAGCGCAGCCCAATGAGTGCTCACAAGCGCAGCCCAATTAGTGCTCACCACCGCAGCCCAATTAGTGCTCACAAGCGCAGCCCAATTAGTGCTCACAAGCGCAGCCCAATTAGTGCTCACAAGCGCAGCCCAATTAGTGCTCACAAGCGCAGCCCAATTAGTGCTCACAAGCGCAGCCCAATTAGTGCTCACCAGCGCAGCCCAAAGAGTGCTCACCACCGCAGCCCAATGAGTGCTCACCACCGCAGCCCAATCAGTGCCCACCACCGCAGCCCAATCAGTGCCCACCACCGCAGCCCAATGAGTGCTCACCAGCGCAGCCCAATGAGTGCTCACCAGCGCAGCCCAATGAGTGCTCACCAGCGCAGCCCAATGAGTGCTCACCAGCGCAGCCCAATTAGTGCTCACAAGCGCAGCCCAATTAGTGCTCACAAGCGCAGCCCAATTAGTGCTCACAAGCGCAGCCCAATTAGTGCTCACAAGCGCAGCCCAATGAGTGCTCACCAGCGCAGCCCAATGAGTGCTCACCACCGCAGCCCAATTAGTGCTCACAAGCGCAGCCCAATTAGTGCTCACAAGCGCAGCCCAATTAGTGCTCACAAGCGCAGCCCAATTAGTGCTCACAAGCGCAGCCCAATTAGTGCTCACCAGCGCAGCCCAATTAGTGCTCACCAGCGCAGCCCAATCAGTGCTCACCAGCGCAGCCCAATGAGTGCTCACCACCGCAGCCCAATGAGTGCTCACCAGCGCAGCCCAATTAGTGCTCACCACCGCAGCCCAATGAGTGCTCACCAGCGCAGCCCAATTAGTGCTCACCAGCGCAGCCCAATGAGTGCTCACCACCGCAGCCCAATGAGTGCTCACCAGCGCAGCCCAATTAGTGCTCACCACCGCAGCCCAATCAGTGCTCACCACCGCAGCCCAATGAGTGCTCACCAGCGCAGCCCAATCAGTGCTCACCAGCGCAGCCCAATTAGTGACCATGGGCCGGATAAATGTCCTCGGCGGGCCGCATGTGGCCCGCGGGCCGTAGTTTGAGGACCCCTGGGATACAGTGTTGCCCCCTCGCTCACGCGTGGGTTTTTCTCAAGGTACTCTGGCTTCCTCCCACACGTATGATGATAATAAACACAACTCGTCATTAATTTGCTGAAAACATTCTCAAATAGAACGGCAATGCAGGACCCTCCTGAAACAGAAGTCCTATGACTCCGTGTGGCTTTCCCTGATAAATAAATAACTTGATATATTCTTATCTAAGGGACCTTTTTACCGGTATCAAAATGAAAATATAAGAATAGGCTTTACCATCTCTGGCAATAAAACATGTTTACACTATGAGACCTCCTTTACCAGTGGCAAAATATAGTAGTAGGTTTTTACCCTTTAAACTGGTACAAAACTGACATCTTTATACAAGGCATCATGTTTGCAATAACCACAACACAAGCAGTCAAAATGCAAACAAAAAGAAACAACTCTGATAATGATAATGATATGCACTGTCCTTGAAGTTGATTGGTCCACACCCGAGACAGATTTTCTTAGAGCCTAGTCTCCATTGGTGTTGAACCAGATGACGCCAAAAGGCTACAACTCAGCCTTTTGGCGTCATCTGGTCCAATACCAATGGAGACTAGGCTCTAAGGAAAGCTGTCTCGGGTGTGGACCAATCAACTTCAAGGACAGTGCATATCATTATCAGAGTTGTTTTTTTGTTGTTTGCATTTTGAATGCTTGTGTTGTGATTATTGCAAACATGATGCCTTGTATAAAGGTGTCAGTTTTGTACCAGTTTAAAGGGTAAAACCCTATTACTATAATAAAACATGTGTTAAGGGTTGAGCAGCGAGTTCAGGCAGAGCTAGTAACGCTTTGCTTGAATTGTCTGTGCACCGTTCGCCTTTTGGCGTTCTCTCGTCTTCACACGGGTGGTGAGACAGGGCTGAGAAGGCTGTCTCTGGTGTAGGCCAATCAGCTTCAAAGACAATGAGTGCGTTATCAGAGCATGTTTTTTTCTAGATTTGAAGTTTTCGTGACTGCAAGGATTCATACTCTTTGTTTTTTTTCTTTATCAATATGCTAAATTCCTCTGTTGATATGTAAACTCCTTTGTCAAGGCGCTCTCCTCCTCCCACCCAGCTTAAAATACGCTGCCAAGCTTAGCAGTGTTCTGTTTCTTCACCTGAGGACGGCTGCTTGCGTTGTGGCCGAAACGTCGTGATTTCATTTATTTTAATTTTTTACCAAGAGCATGTTTTGCCACAAGTATGTCAGAATCAGAATGTTTATTTATACTGGAGGAATCCGATGAGCTATAAAGCTCTTTTTCAGATGCCCAGTGGGGGCGGGTAAGAACATTACAACAACAAACAATACACAACAACACGACAGGAATGCAAAGTACAAGAAAAGGTCAACAAATCACCAAAACACAAACAAATACAACAACAAGCCATCCCCATCCTACCAGGCAAAGCCCACTGAGGCATCAACTTATTTTTCAGAAGCGACCTGGCTATCACAAACGATAGCTCAACAAAGTGGCCCATCATTTGGAAATGTTTTCAGCTATCTAAATCATCTCAATGCCTGATTCTTAATGTGGAGGGAAATGGCAGAGGATCCGGAGAAGAATCCACGTGGCCACGGGGAGAATCAAATTCGAGCTACAAATATACAGCAGCAGGCGTCAGGGTCGGGATTGAACCCCTGACCCCCTGATCCCCCTACATACCGGGCAAGGAAGATGACATCTCACCACCGTGGTGTGTGGTTAATGCAGACTTTTGATGCCTTGCGGTAGGCATCTGTAGAGTGTCTGAACATCATAACATCTGTTTTATTGCCAGAAAGCAAGGCTGGCAGCATCAGGGTTTTTTTCCATCGGGTTTTTCATGGTTTTAATTTAAAAAAAATGATCATCTCAGATGGCCAAAAAGCCGGTTTTATTCGGTTTTATTGCCTGTTAATCCCTATAAGTATAGCCCCCACCAAAGAGAAGACCAACAACACGTTCCGCTACAAGATGGTCAAAGGTTGCAAGACGCCCGATGGAGTCTTGGCTGTCCGATGGCAGTGAGTGGCAAAAGATTGCCGTCAAGCTGTCCAGCATCGCCACGTCCAGTGCCGCATCCGAGAGGAATTTCTGCACCGCGGCCTTCGTTCACTCCGAGCTGAGGGGGAGGAGCAGTCCGAGCGTGAAGTCGGTGGAGAAGGTCGTCGTCATCATCAAGAGGGCAATGTTCCCGCCGCCTTCGACGGCGCGGTCGAGATGATCGAAGAGGACAGCGAATCCGATGACTCTGGCGCCGATTGACGACGACTTGACTTGCCGGTTTAAAACCATGGTTCTTTTCGACAAAGTCTTTTTTTTAATGAAACCAATAACCTGATCAAATTTGCAAAAAAAAACCAGTTTTTTTCCACCCTTGCCAGAAAGGATAAGCCTATTCTTATTATGTTTTCATTATCATTATATAATTCTTATATTTTATCTGTCTTCCCTTTTGAAACTTGCTTGCTCTTTCTGGTTTCACAATCTTTTTGACCAGTGACAGAATGGGGACTAAAAATCGGCCCAGGCATTTGTAAACACACCGGCCCCAAATTCGGGCTCTGGGCATTTTTATTTTATTTAAATGGGTTTTTTTTTACTGCGTCGACAAACTGTGTAGTAGTCTTCGTGCCAGTCGCTAGAGTTGTGACGTGACGATATATTCGCGTGATTTTTTTCTGTCCGACCCTCATTGGGCCCCCATCGGGAGCTGGGTCCGAAAATCAAATGGACGGGGCGGGGGGGTGAGGAAGAATCTTTGGGGGCTGCCGAATGTGGGGACTTAATGAAGCAACCGAGGGCGTAAATAAGCAATGAAGGGGGTACACATTGGAGGTAATGAAATATATCAATAAAAAAATTAGAAGGCTAAAAAATTCCTCTGGTCGCATTTGCCATTTCCCTACACAGACCCGGCCCCCAGCGGCCTTCAGGAATAGACCGGCCCTCCCGGGAATTTGCCCTTTGGACTGCCGCCCCTGTGGGCCCTGTCCGGCGGGCCTGGCTTGCGACCCGTCTCTGTGGCTGAGCCGGTTTGTGTGTGTGGTCCTGTACCCCACGTGTGCGTGCGTGCGTGCAGACAAGCTGGAACACGCGCAAGAGCAAAACGTCAGCATCCAGAGGGCGCTGGAGCAGACCATCAGGGAGATCCACGACCTCTGAGACGTGTCGGCCTTCTCAGGGTCGGGGGGAGGGAGAGGTGGGGCCCCTCATCACACGTGGCTCGGGGTGGGGATATTCGTCGCCTATAGCTGGGGCCAAAAACTTATTTGCTGCCAATGATCCGGTGATATTTGTTTTATATTGTTATTGTTTTAGTGCAAAACAAAAATCGTAATTTTCACGATACTACCATTCCATATTTTTGACAAGCAGGGGGTGCAAATACACAGTGGTGTCTGGCCAACAAGTGAAATGTGTTGTGCACTATCAACAGCACAGTTATGCGCTACCAACCAGAAAGGTTCTAAGATCTAGAGTTTTTACAAAGCTGTCGAGTGTGAAACCCAGTATTTGCCATAGACTGTTCGTAGAAAATCTATAATTTAAGCCGTCAACTTTTAAAATATGCCATCTGTGTACACATTTCCGTTGCGCTTGCATCCATTTCATGTTTTGTACGGGGGTATTTAATTATTTTGTTTAAATATTAACTGGCAGCTGAAGGTAGGGGGAGAAAAACCAATGATCTGATACTTTGTTGGGTATAAATGGTCAGCAGGGACTAATTTAGATGTGTTTTTAATTGCTGAACCAAAATAATACATATCATGTTTGGCATTCCACTTCTTTGTAAAGAGCTTTTTCTTTATAAACCCTAATCTACTATTTCATACTTTAGGTCTTCAAATCGCTGCACAATCTAAGCCGGCAAATCTCTCCAATCGTGTCCTCTTTCCATAATCTATTATATACATGTAGCCAAAGCGGTCTCATGTGCAGATGAGCAAACATTTTGGCATGGATTTTTCTGTACAATTTTGAAAGCCCCCACCCCCCGCCGCCGCCTGCGTAAATTAAGCAGTGTCGCTCAGTGTGTCTGCCTGTAATCCTACGCTGGAGAATGAAACGTCCTCTGTACGAAAGCAATATTCTGGGTAGATTGAGTCATTCAATGACTCATTCAATTACTTAATGTACTAAGGTGCCACGGTGGCGAGATGTTGACTACATCGCCTGGTATACAGGAGGTCGTGGGATCGATCCCGACCCTGACGCCTGCTGTGTATTTGGAGTTTGCGGTGTCTCTCTCTCTCATCATCATCACGGTGGCTCGGAGATGTTAACTACCTCGCCTGGTATACAGGAGGTCGTGGGTTCGATCCCGATCCTGCCACTTGCTGTATATTTGGAGTTTGTGCGTTCTCCCCGTGGTTGCATGGATTTTTCTCCAGGTCCTCCGGATTTTCCCTCCACATTAATTTGGCTGCTATAAATTTCCACGCGCTGATAAGCCACTTCGTTGAGCTATCACTTGTGGCCAGGCCGCTTGTGAAAACGAGCGATGTAGCTCAGTGGTGACTTACCTGGTAAAATAAAATCGTTTAGTTTGTCTTTTTTCATTCCTGTGCATCAGCTCCTTCACACCACGAGCTGCGCATTTTCAAGCGTGGTCTTTAAATTGCTTGCGATTGTTTCTGAAAGCGTCATGCCAAGGGCTAAAACGATTTGCCTGGTCTGGTCATCTATGTGTATTCTGCATTTTGAAATAAAATTGAAAAAAAACCTCTTCAAATGTAGTTCTTATTAGTCTCGCTGACGTTTCAGTCAATGCACAAATAGTATTATCTGCTATGCCGCGAGCTTCAGAAAGAACGGAAAGTAGAGGAACACAAAACTGAAATGCCAACACAAGTGTGGAGAGACGCGCGCTTGCAATTACACTTGAGAGACGGAACGCGTGGATCAGAGGGCATACGCAGGTTATTTTACATATTTAAAACCGAACAAACGTCAACGGGCTTGGGCCAGGATGTCTCGTTTGGAAGGGATTGGTGGCCGATGATTGCCAAGAATAATACTGGTAGGAACCACCTGGTTCCACCAGCCCACAGTGGATTATTGTGTCCGTCCGTCCGTCTGTCGTGCATCCAAAAATGGGAGGGATAGGGCTGGGTGGGGAGGGTGGGGAGGGGCTGGGTGGGGACGGGAGGGTGGGGAGGGGTTGGGTGGGGCTGGGTGGGGAGGGTGGGGCGGGGAGGGACTGGGTCGGGAGGGGCTGGGTTGGGAGGGAGGGTGAGGCTGGGTGGGGGTGGGAGGGATGGGGCTGGATGGGGAGGGGCTGGGTGGGGAGGGAGGGTGGGGCTGGGTGGGGGGTGAGAGGGGTGGGGCTGGGTGGGGAGGGGCTGGTCACCCCGTGGTGCCCTTATAAAACTCAACATTTAACCGACTCACGCCGGCTTGTGCCCGCCATCACAGTCGGGCATATTTGCGGAATACACCACGCCGCCGTTGACCCTGGCCATTGACCGAGCAACCCAACGTTCCTACCAGCTCCCTCCGCAGGAATGTGTTAACGGTGGCAGCCAATAAGTGGAATCCGTCTGAGAGCATTGCAGTGAGGAGATGGAGCCCATGAAATCGGTTCGAGCGTGTGTGCCGGGTGGATTATTTACGTCCCAGGATTATTGTGAATGTCCGTTGCTTGGTGATGCCTTCAACAGTGGATGATGATCCCATCGCTGATGATGATACAATAATTAATAATTCGGTATATAATCGCCCAACGCCCTCCATTATTTCACCAACCTTAAATGCGAATTTTGTGATGAAAAACTTTGATCGCCAAAACCGGAAGCAAGTCCTTAAAACGTGGATGCGAAACATTTGCAACGGACGCTCGGCGAACACGTGACCGATTGCAGCCTCGTCCGCTCGGTGTTTAAAAGTTTGACGACTGGGGGCGTCACATTTCACGAGCCAGGGCAGAAATTGGCGCAGTCCAACGGAGTGTGTGGGGGGAAACATTTGTGGTAACAAACTTTGTTTTTATGTGGCCAACAAAACGTTAATTTACATGGGAACAACGTTCACAACCTCGGAGGGTTATCAGTCGGGGTGTGTAGATATACTCTTATCGTCCTCCGGCGCTTTTTGATGGCTTTTTCGTGATGCAAGGGACAGCAATTTGACCCACGAATCGATTCTGGCCCAATCGTTGAGATCTTCTCAGTGGCTATGGAGGAAAACAAAATCAAACTGATGACTCAGTGCACTTCAGTTGTGACGATTGTCTCTCGCCACCCCACAGCTGTTTACTGCAATATCTCGCTTCGGCTGATGGACGTTGGGATTTTGTAATGAGTGAATTATAATGACTGGATAACCTCTCTGATGTTAATAATAATAGGGGTTTTCCCCTTTTTTCTGGCAATAAAACTGAAACCTTTTTACAAGGATTCATGTCTGCATCAACCACAATACTTGCAGTCAAATGCAAACAAAAAACACACTATGATAATATATGCATTGTCTTTGAAACTGTTGTAAACGCTATCCCACGTAAATTCATTTTTGTTGGCCGTATAAATAAAGTGATGTCCACAAACGTTTTCCCGCACTTTGTGGCACCACATTCTGCCCTGGCTCGTGATTTGTGATGACCGAATCACTCGGAACACGCCCAATCTTGTCAAATCCCGTAAACTCATCTGGTTTTCCACAAAAGCAGTGCCGGATTATCCGAGTAGCACAAGTAGCTACATATGCAGTAGCTACTACGGGCCCCGCATTTTCAAGGGCCCCGCGCTAAATGCTTTCAAGTTATCAATTCCGGTTCAGTGATTTTGTAATTGCTCTATTACTATAGTACTATACTGCCTTTAACTTTTATGAACGACTGTGTGTTTAAGGTTAGCGATTTGTCGTATTTGGCTGTATAGCAAATGAAAAAAATACAATAACTTTACAATGCAATTTAAATTTCGATTTAAAGCTTTCGTGACTGCAGGGATTCATCTTCTTGGTTCTTTCGGTAAAGTCACGTAGAAGGGAAGTAATAAAATAATAAAAATTAAACATACTAAAATAATTCTCACGACGTTTCGGTCACAACGCAAGCAGCCGTCATCAGGTGAAGACCAGGTCTGTCGGGGAGACAGCGTTGTGACCGAAACGTCGTGAGAATTATTTTATTATGTTTTATTTTTATTATTTTATTACTTCCCTTCTACGTGACTTTACCGAAAGAACCAAGAAGATTTACAATGCAAGTAAAAAATGTGTGTTTTAATATTTGTGTGTTTTTTTTTTATTTAAGGCCCTTTTATAACACATGCAACAGGCCCCACACCAGCTTAATCCGGCACTGCACAAGGGGGCAGCAAAAACTTAGGCGTAGCAATATTAGCAGGAAGTGTGGCTACTACGAGTCAATGATTTGGTTCCCCACTCATTTCAATTGGTCATCACAATCATTCACGATCGTTGGCCACGTTGAGAAATTGTAAACTTTCGAAAGTTGTGCTGCCACCTCAGGTGGCACCGTCTGGTCTGATGAGCTCATGGGATAATTGGCCGTCGCCTGTACACTACAGTAGCTGTACACAACATCCATCTCTCTGTGAGCGGGGGAAGGAAACGAGTGGAGCATTATCAGCACGAGACACTCACGGCCTGAGTGTGAACACGTGGCATCCACGACTCACGGACACTGCGGGCAAAGGATCGATACACATCAAAGATGAGTGGGAGTTGAATGTTGTTTTGTGTGTTGTTTGTACGGTACTTGTGTGCACTGACTGCCAACGCAGCAGCAGCAGCAGCATCGCCAAGTAGTTTACTAATATAATATATAATATTATTATATTTTAATTTTATTAATTTTTATTTTTTACCTACGTGACTTTACCGAAACAACCCAAGAATAGGAGCATCTTTTGATTAGGAGTGCACCGGACACGATCGTATTTGGTGTGTTTCAGGAGTGGACCTCGCGGACGCGAACAATTGGCAGCTTAAACAGCGACTGACTGCTGCGCGTCTCGACACCCGAACCTGGGGAGCTCAGAGGGCTGCGGACAATTTTCCGCAGGGCGCGCTCCTGCGGCAAACGAAGCGGCTGAAACGACGAAACGAACGGAGACGCGAAGATTCGGCAGAGAAACTGAGGCGCAGAAAGGGCTCCCAGCACCACGGACACGTCACCCCCCCCCGCCCCCACTCAGGCTCTGGACTGTTCAGAAGTAAAAAATTAACCCGTAAAAACTAAGTTTTTCACTATAAATCCTTTATATGCGTGGCGGCTATAGTCCTCTCGTCCTCTGGCTTGAGATGGCTGCCACCTATGGGTCAGATGATTGCCTGCCACCATTAAGCAATTGGTAATTAAATATAAAAAAAATCCTAAAAAGTGTAAAGTTGTGGAAAAAATGTTCACGAAAATAAATTGTCACGCACAACGAGTCTGTGTGCAAAATGTCAGCTCGATTGGATCACGGGTAGTGGGTTAAAAAACGACCGAAAGATTTGCACGGTCGTAAGCGCGCATGCAAGCAAGCAAGTGAACTTAATATAAAGGATTTAAAAATTAGGGCTGAACGATTTGGGGAAAATATCTAATTGCGATTTTTCTGACACATTGCGATTTGATTTGCGATAAAAATTTTTTGAAGTCAAGCTTCAGTTCAATATTCACTGTGTAATAGATTTAAACATGTGATGGGGCATTACCACGTGATACCATCCAAATATGAAATGCTCTATATATATTCTAATGCAAGGATGAGAACTTAAAATATATGAATTGCTTCAAACATGTATTTATTAAAATGTTTTAATTTAAATAGAACAATCAAACATAGAACAATTACCTATATAACCTCTTACCACGGCAACTCTCTCCCAATTCAGCAAAAAAAAATATTGCTGTGGTTTTCCCACTTGATGAAAAATTAACCCGTAAAAACAAAGTTTTTCACTATAAATCCTTTATATGCGTGGCATCGGTTTATTTTATTATTCATTTCTGTTTTTCTTGAGTAAGAGTTTCATTTTTATCACATTGGTATTTTAAATTAAATATGATTTTTTTTTTCCTAAAAAGTGGAAAATTTAGGAATTTTTTTTCACGAATATAAATTGTCACGCACAACGAGTCTGTGTGCAAAATGTCAGCTCGATTGGATCACGGGAAGTGGGTTAAAAAACGACCTGAAAGATTTGCACGGTCGTAAGCGCGCAAGCAAGCAAGCAAGTGAACTTAATATAAAGGATTTAATGATTGCTTGTGTTGCAATCGAAACGTCGTGATTTAATCTATTTTATACCAACGTGACTTTACCGAAAGAACCAAAGCGAATGGATCCCTGCAGTCACGAAAACTTCAAACCTAGATAGAACAATTGTTAAGTTCAATAAATAAAGTTCTAATAAAACAATTACATTAAGAAAGTAAAAGGACTTTTCAAATCGCAAAAAAATCGCATTGTTTCAAATTTCGATTTGAAATCGATTAATCGTTCAGCCCTCGTTCAAATGCACCACCTGCCACAAACGAACAGAAGAGCTGCAAGTCAAGGGTCGGCTTGTACAGCCGCCAACTGCGTGGGCTTCCGTATTTCCTCCCTGATCTTCGCAAGCCACGAACCAGCCGACGACTCCTGATCAAAAGACGCTCAGGAAAAGTAAAACAAACAAGAAACTATTTTGGTGATGCTGCTGTGTTGGCGGCAGTCGTGCACAATTACAAATTAACGAAACAAAAACAATCATCAACACAACTCTTCTTTGGAGTGTGCGGTGTCCCCCTGATCAAAAAATTATCCGGAAAATGTTTCTATTTTATTTATGTGGGTGACGCTGCTGCGTCGGCAGTCGTACACGAGTACAAATTACCTAAACGAAATCATCAACACAACTCTTCTTTGATGTGCCATGAAGAATGGGTCCACTGCCCGAATATTTTATTTTAAGGAAGTTGTTCTTTCGGTAAAGTCACGTAGAAAGGAAATAATAAAATGATAAAAATAAAACATAATAAAATAATATACTAATATAAAATAATTTATTTTATTTTATTATTTCCCTTCTACGTGACTTTACCGAAAGAACCAAGAAGATGAATCCCTGCAGTCACGAAAGCTTTAAATCGAAATTTAAGGAAGTTGCTCCCATGTTGAGATATAAGTGCAACTGCGCCCTCTAGTGGCAATAAATTGTATAATAAAGCGTTTTGGGAATTGTGAAAAAATTACTTATTTTTAGTAAAATATATTTCTGTACTATTTTTCCCGATCTACGTTTGTCTCCTCTGCTTCACCTCCTCATCTCGAGGCCACCATCTCTCTCCAAGTGGAATGCCTCCACCATCATCTCCAAGCAAATGCGTCACCGTGGCTAGGAGATATCAACTCCTTCGCCTGGTATACAGGAGGTCGTGGGTTCAATCCCAACCCCCGCCGCCTGGATATTTGGAGCTTTTGTGTTCTCCCCGTGGTTGTGGGTGGACACTTCTCCAGGTCCTCTGGTTTTTCCCTCCAAATTTCGAATCAACATCACGCGTTGATAGTAATTTAGCTGCTATGAATGTCCACGTGACGACAAGCCACTTCGCCGAGCTATCATTTGTGGCCAGGCCGCTTCTGCAAAATCGCGGTATAACTCAGTGGGCCTTACCTGGTAAAAGTTTAGTTTTAGTAAACATTCTGGTCATGTGACAGTTGTGCAGTCACATGTTTTTAAAATGTATGTTGCATGTTAACACAATAAAACATCGATATGTGCTTCATTTGGTTTGACCATATTTAGTATATTTGTGGAAGTGCAAAAATATAAATATGCTTTAAATGTTAACATATGTAAGTTCTCACTGAACGCATGCTCACACAACGCGGTTCTGATCGAAGGGAACACTTTTTTCCATAAATGACGTCACGCACCTAGGGGGTGGGGGGGGTCAGACATTTGTGACGATGTGTGACGAGGGGGGGATTTAAGAAATGTGACGTCACATCAAAATGCGCAACTTTAAATAAATATAGAATTGTTATAACAACACTCCTACAACATCAGGGTGCAGCGCCACATTAAATACGCACTACAATGACAATAGTTAAAGCGATTTGAAGCACGTTTTATTGTCAAAATGAAAATATGGTTTTGGAGGGCGGGGGGCAGAGCTTTGTGACGTCATATTTGAGGGGGGTCTGACTTTTTCTGACGCCGTGTGACGAAGGGGGTGGGGGGTCAAAAATCGTCCAAAATCGCGTGACGTCATTTATGGACGGACCCATAGGTTCCCAGACTCCAGATCCCAACTGAGCTACCCGAGGCCGTCTCTGTACGAGTATTGGTACAATATGACCGAGAGTCGGGTGACAATTGAATATTTTCAATATAATCTAAAACCAGGGCCTTGAACCCATGTGCTTTGAACTCAGGAGGCAATACGCCCTCTGCGCACGTATGAAGCTCTGGGGGCAGATAGCAGAGGCGAACATTGATCATCTTTCGTACGGCTGCTGTAGATGCAGAGCAACAACAACAACTAGTTTCACCTTCTTGGTTCTTTCGGTAGTCACGTAGAATGGAAATAATAAAATAAAACATAATAAAATATATATTTTATAATGTTATATTTTATTATTTTATTATTTCCATTCTACGTGACTTTACCGAAAGAACCAAGAAGATGAATCCCTGCAATCACGAAAGCTTTAAATCGAAATTTAACTAGTTTCACATTCAGGTGAACATCGGTGCCTGTGCAGTGGATATCCGGGGAGTGGAGACGACTTGTAGATGCAACGCGTTCATTCCAATAACGGTAACATTAAGTTTCGATTTAAAGCTTTCGTGACTGCAGGGATTCATCTTCTTGGTTCTTTCGGTAAAGTCACGTAGAATGGAAATAATTTAATAATACAAATAAAACATTATAAATTATTCTCACGACGTTTCGGCCACAACGCAAGCAGCCGTCCTCAGGTGAAGAACAGGTCTGTCGAGAAGACAGAGTCTGAATGAAACACCCCAGGCTTGGAGCGTCTATTTAAGCTGGGTTGGAGGGGCAGCGGTCCTTTTACCTCCTGCCTGGGGAGGCACGGCCTCCGGACCGGCGTGCCCTGTCACTGGGCTACGGGCTCGAAGTCCTCCGGCGAGGGGTGACCTAGGGGAGGATACACTGACCCGACCCAGCCAAGGTACGGGTCCCGACCACTGGCCCTCTCGGTCCCAGCCCTTACAAGGACATCGGGCGCTGGGGGTTCCCAGGGTCTCACCACTGGCCCACTGAGTCCCGGCCCTTACAAGGGCAGCGGGTCTCGTGGTCCCAGGGTCATAGGCTAGCTGGTCTTCGGACAGGCCCCGGACCCGTCCAGAGGTCCTGCTTCTTTACACCTCCCCAGGTGTGTCCGGCCCTGGCCACGCCTCCCTTCCAGAGAGTTCCAGGGGGGGTCTCGGGGGATCCTTGAACACCCCGCAGCCCCCCCCCCCCCCTGCTTTGCGGCTGGGGAATGTCGCGACCCTCACGCCGGTTCAAGTTACTGCTCCTGGTGGGCCCTGTCTGCTACTGCAGGTAAGTCCACGCAGCCCAATTACAGCGCTACACCTGGACTCGACTGATGAGTCATCTTTAGGCCTAAATCGGTCACTGGGTTGTGTCAATTTCACTGCTGCCCGTTGGTACACCGAAAACCACAAATGGTAGGTTAAGTATTTTATTAAACCTAGAAGGGCAGTTAACCGAAAGACGCAACATTTCTTCAACATTTCATTTGTAAAACAAGAAAAAATACACGTGGCACCTCATGGTGACAGGGCTCATGCAACACACTACGATCCCTGCAACCTGCCTTCGATTATACCAGCCATGGCTCGCGACAGTGGCGAGCGGATATCTGAACCGGTCCTGGGGGGCACCGCGGTCATGGCCAATTCACTTTATTCGGAAGCCACTGGAGCGATGCGCTTCACTTTAAAATCGAGATTGAAAACGATTTTTTTTATAGAACGGATTTTTTGTGGAGCCACACATCGATAACGATTAGCACGGTTGGCTACATACGGCGCGAAAAAAGTTCAACATATACATATACATACATGCTCAGTCGGCGTTAGCTGCCGAGGTTGTGACGGGGTTTTTTTTCCAACGGTTTTACTTAACTTGATTCCTCCGTTTGTGGTGGTCGAATCTTGTAATAAAAATTTCGACCACTTCCCGTTGTCCAATTAATTCCACATTTTGCACACGAACTCAGATCCGGTGACAATGCATGACTGTATCAAAATCGGCATCAATCCATCAATAAATTTGCTACTTTAAAGCAATTTTCTATTTTGCATGGACGCCTATTTATATTTGTGTAGGTCAAAAACGCAGCGGGGCCCCCTAAACTCTCCAATCGCCTCGCCCAAGAAGCAGGCGCCACGTGTCTCAGGCGCGCCTGCTCCGTGTCAACGACTTCCGGAAGTAATCAATGAATTCAAGTAAAAGCGTTGACGTGGGAGCAGGCGCCGTATCATTGACGTACTTCTCGAGCGTGAGTTAAACGAAGTTGTGGATAAAACCGTGGTTAAATTTCGATTTAAAGCTTTCGTGACTGCAGGGATTCATCTTCTTGGTTCTTTCGGTAAAGTCACGTAGAAGGGAAGTAATAAAATAATAAAAATAAAACATATAATAAAATCATTCTCACGACGTTTCGGCCACAACACAAGCAGCGTCTGAAGACGCCTTCAGACGCTGTCTTCCCGACAGACCTGTTCTTCACCTGAGGACGGCTGCTTGCATTGTGGCCGAAACGTCGTGAGAATTATTTTATTGGTTTATTTTTATTATTTTATTATTTCCCTTCTACGTGACTTTACCGAAAGAACCAAGAAGAAAAAAAACCGTGGTTGTAATTTTTTTTAAAGGAGTTTATTCTCACTCTTGTTGCTGGATGCCCCGGGTACCGTTCTCCTGTAATGTGCACCGATGCCGACTTTACCTAGGTCCGATATTAGCACGTAAAATAAATATTGATCCATTGACACCTTCATCAACCCGCACGAAATACCAGCATGGTGACGTATCGTCAAACAACATGCCCATGGTCAACAGTGTGGGGGGGGGGGGAGGTCTTCATCCAGAAGTGGATCGATACAGGGCTGGAAAGTAACTTTAAAGGGTGTCTTGAAATGAGATGGGTATTACAGATATTCATAACTGGCTCGAGACATTGGGATTGTCTACTGTTTTGGAGCAATACTTCAGAAGTGATACGATTACCATCACCAACAATTTTCATTTGAAATTTACCGAAATTTGCACTCACCAAAATGTACATTTTCCTTGCAGGGTTTGGTTGCAAGTGTGAATTTCAAACCAACACTTTGTATGTACATCGCAACAACAAGAAACTAACATTATTGCACGATGCTGCTGTCCCACAATCAACACATTCTCTCCTGTTTTACACACGTGCACAGTTTGACCCGATGTCAAAAATTAAGCGATGCAAGAGCTCAACCTCCTGTCTCAAAAATGCACTGCTATTTGTGGACATCTTTAAAAGCTTCAACACGCAGGCATTCGCGACCAATATCCACAATACATTTTTTTGGGTTAGATCGTGTAAATGTGTCGTTTAACCCACCACCACCTAACACAGCCATTTAGTAAAATCTGGCTGTCGCCTGATGAAGCTAGTTGTAATTACTGGCGAAACGTCGTACTCAGATTGTAAATGTTGTGGCTTGGCTCTCCAACACACCGGTGTGCTGTACTAGTGACGAATTGTCCACGTTCCGTTTACGTGACAAACCTTACTAGTTTGCTGTGTCGGGTGGTGGCGGGCTTAATGACACATTTATATATTTACATGATCTAAACCAAAAAACCTCTATTATGGATCTTTAAAAGCTGTTCAGCTTTTACGGCGATTCATGAAACAGAACGCTTTTAGAAGATCTAAACAACACGATTACGCTTCGCAGGCAATTTTAAAGTGACACGTTTTTAAGAGAGCACATCCACACTGACGCGGCGCAAAACGTAGGCGATGTTTTCGTCGCCGCCAATAACGAGTTCAATTATATCTACATCTGCAATATTGTCAAGCGATTGTTACGAGTATGATGAAAAAAATGTCACAAGTAGAACAATAATTAACTGCTTGAACCATGACATTTGGGACCAAGGATTTTCTTAATCTGCATTTTACATTCAACATCAAATTTTTCTAAATGCAACTTTAAATGTTCGGGTAGACACACGCACAGCGTAAGCGGTGATATCGTCTTCCCGAAAGTTTGAAGGCAACGTATTTCATGGACAATTTTGGGCACAGCGAGTCTATGCAAGTTGTTATATTATTTGCATCATAATCCGTCTTCTTCTTTCCCGATACCTCTGCGCGTTTTGCTCCGATGCGTTTTGCATTTCCTATATCAACACGAGCCGCTTTGAGATGCTGCGATGTTTAAGAAATAAATGCAACTCCTCATCGTTGAGCAGCAAATCCTTAATATTCGCGGGGGCATTTTATCGCGGTTTTGAACATTCGCGAAAATGTTGTAGTGCTATTTGGCATTTATGGGGTTGTATTTTTAATATCCACAGTCATAGCACGCTACTAGCAAGTTGTGGCACATGGGAGCGGTGGAGATTGTGAAACGGCAAAAGTTAAAACTGTAAACTTTTTTTTACACCAGGCGAGGTAGTTAACATCTCCTAGCCACTGTGATGATGGTGGTGGTGGTCGAACCCACGACCTCCTGTACACCAGAAGCGACCTTGCCAAAAATGATAGGTCAACAAAGCGGCTCATCACGTGGAAATGTTTAGCTGCAGTCGAACACTCTAAAAGCGTGATGTTTATCCTAAATGTAGAGGGGGAAAACCCTACATGACCACCACGGGGAGAGAGACACGCAAACTACAAATATACAGCAGGCGTCAAGGGTCGGGGTCGAACCCACGACCTCCTGTACACCAGGCGAGGTAGTTAACATCTCCTAGCCACCGTGATGATGGTGGTGGAACCCACGACCTCTTGTACACCAGGCGAGGTAGTTAACATCTCCTAGCCACTGTGATGATGGTGGTGGTGGAACCCACGACCTCCTGTACACCAGGCAAGGTAGTTAACATCTCCTAGCCACTGTGATGATGGTGGTGGAACCCACGACCTCCTGTACACCAGGCGAGGTAGTCAACATCTCCTAGCCACTGTGATGATGGTGGTGGTGGAACCCACGACCTCCTGTACACCAGGCGAGGTAGTCAACATCTCCTAGCCAGTGATGATGGTGGTGGAACCCACGACCTCCTGTACACCAGGCGAGGTAGTTAACATCTCACCACCACGGTGCCGATGGCGACGCTCTCCCTCGTCCGCCTTCGTCTGCCGCACCGCTTACGGTAGACGCGAGTGCTTTCTTCTACTTTTTGGACTTACGTATCGTATAATATCCACTTATTTATATCTGCACTTTTAAATGTTAGTGTGCATCATAATTATAGGCAGGTTGAATAACACAATATAACACAATATATGTATTAAATGATATAAACATAGTTCACATGGTTTAATCGTAATATATATTCATGCCCCCTTACCCTAATTTCAAGTATTATTATTATTTCGTAGACTTAATATTTTCGCCGTTCTCCAGCAAAGTATTCCCCCCACCCCGCGAATATTAAACATTTACTGTACATGAGCACGACTCAAAAACCACTGGGTTTTGCACACGCAACTTGATGCATACATCTTGAGTTTAATAAGTGATGTTAAATAATCGAAGCATTATCACAAAACCCAAACAATATTCAGCATCAAGCCCTACATGGCTCTGTAGTAGAGCAGCTCGCAATCTGGAAGGATTTGGATTTCAAATCCTGGTTGGGGGATGGAGAGACTTGACCCATCATCCCATTGGGGTCAATAAAATTAGTACCACTTTGTGAGGAAGTCAACAGTGGGTAGTCCCTATGGAACGACGAGCCCAGTGTTCTTCACTAATTTTCAGAGGGGGGGGGCAGGGGCACACTTTCGCCAATAAGGCTGCATGAGTGTGAGGGCCACCACACCGTCTGCAAAGGGTGTTGCGTCACGTGTTGTGCCACGTGTTGTGCCACGTGTTGTGCCACGTGTTGTGTCACGTGTTGTGTCACGTGTTGTGTCACGTGTTGTGCCACGTGTTGTGCCACGTGTTGTGTATTGCTGGAGGGTGGGGCACACGTCAGGGGTCGCACTAAAGGCCACCAGGGGCCGCCAGTGGCCTGCGGGCCTTGCAATGAAGAACACGGGACTAGCCCCCCCCTTAGGAAAGCAGAATTTTCACCACTGGCTCAGAGCTGTAGACGAGAGATACACAATACCTCGATGCGTATTGGAGTAGAAAATCACTGACTTTGAAACAGAAAGAGGTTCAATTTATTTTATGCCTACGTGACTTTACCGAAAGAACCAAAGAGTATGGATTCCTGCAGTCACGAAAGCTTAAAATCAATATAGGTTCAATTAACTATTATTTAAGATTCCTATTTAACTTGGGGGGGGAGGGGCAAGTCAATGTTTTCATGGCTCACTGCTGTTGTAGCAAGCGTAACCTAACGGGTCCTGTGCTGGGCCGACTTGCAACAGAATGTTTCGGGCGCAGGCTGCGGTGGTACTCTGGCGAGCGGCCTTCCACGAGGCTCTTTTGGCCGCGTTATCTGGGCTTGGGGAAGATTCGTATGAAGAGGATCATCGTGATGAAGATGAAGCAGACGACCACCAGCATGATCCATATCCACCAGTTGGCAGCACGCTTCGTGTGCTGCTCCAGACGCTCTGACTCCACCTTCAGCTTCTCGTAGTTGACGTCCGCCATCTTGAGCGACTGCGTCATTGTCTGCAAGCGACGACGCAGAGGGGGGCGGCGTGGCGTAAGGGGGGGGGGGGGAGGTTGAGAGATAAGAGCCAGTGTTGGAATTGCCGAGTGATGGCGAGGAGACTTAGATGACCGATCTCGGACAGTCTTACAGAGCCTTGCCATCAACGTGTTCCAAATGGAGGTTTCAATCATTATAATAATAAAAATTGTAACACTGCCGGAGAGTATTCACTTCACTCTCCAAGAGAGATAATGACTCAAGGAGGCGTAAGAAACCACAGTCAGGTGGTGAGCCGGTGCGAGGAAACTGGAGCGCCTGGAGAAAACCCACACAGGCGAGCGGGTAACGCCGTCTCATTCCGATGCAACGGGTGGCACCACATTGCCGCTGCACCGCCTTCTCCTGGCGAGCCAGGGTACGGCACGGGAGTTTCACGTTTGTGTGATCCACCGATCCTCGCTTGCTGCCTCCACACGGTGCTGGATTACAAGTCACGTGCATAGCCATCACCACCCGGCAGTGCGCCCACAGCGGAGGCGAATTGTTAAATAACTACTCGTCACGTTGATGCTTGCAAAGACAAAAAATGTTTCATGATAAACGTTTTTTGGTTAGATCGCGTTATTTATAAATGTGTCGTAGCCCTCCACCACCCGACACGGCCAATCAGCAAAAATGCGTCACGTTGACAAAAGACAAGTAGTTCACTAGCTTTAGCCCACGGGTGTGTTGAAGAGTGAAACCATCACATTTACAATTTTTGAGTAGCACGACATTTCGCTGGTAATTGCATCCAGCATCATCGGGCAATTCGCCAGAATGGTGAGAGGCTCTGCTCTTGCTCCCGGTCTTAAATAGAATATTATTGGTCGCGAAAGCCTACGTGTTAAACTGACAAAAAAATTATTTTAAAAAACATTTACCCAGAATGCTTCACGATAAAGTCACGTGATTTTTGACGAATTTTTTTACGGAGCTAGCGATATACTTATCGTCATTTCAACAACGCGTAATGTTTATATCTCCCAGAGCACACACGTATTTCCATGCACTCTACCTTGTTGTCTTGCTGGATGATGTTGTGGGCAATAAGTGACGTGTTCTTGAGGTTGCGTGCAAGAAGCAGCATCTCATCTGCGAGCTTCTCTTGCATGTTGTTGTGATGCTGCAAAACCGCGTCGATATCTGCCGGCTGATTATCCGTCACACTTCCTGCACTGCATCGCACAATATTGCATTGTTTAGTCCCTGGCATTTAGCTCCAACTGTGCATGTACAAGAGGTGAGAAAATTTAATGCGTTCATTTTTAGTAGGTACAATACAATCACAATTAACCAAGTCCAAATCTGCACTGCGAAGATCGACGTGTAGCTATAATAGCCTGGCGCATTTATATCTAATTAAAGAGAGAGAGAAAAAAAACTTTGACGGTTACATTTTTAAGGAGGAATGTTTGGAGGGAACAAAATGTATACTCACGTTCGTTTCCTTACTCCTAAACGAAAACAAACATCAATTAAAAACTGTGAAGGGTTTTAAGTATGAACAAAAATAAACGTCATTATGTTTGCGATTGTTATGAATAAAATGTGCGTAGTTATTTACACATTTCCACTTACCATTTCCAAACTCGTTGGTCTAAAAGAAAAAGAATTGGGAAAAAAAGAATCACTTTAGTAGACCACAGGATTAATTGTTATTCTTCTTCTAAAAACTTAATTGATGAATATTGTTGTTATTCTGTCTCTCTGAATGATCTAATTTATGTGACAAGTTCAGCCAACAAATGCTGCAAAATGGTCAAAACACTAATTTTGTACCGCGTAATGCACGTAGAGTAGGTCACCGATGAAACGATGTAAATTGAGTTGCCATTAAAATGTGTTGCAAGACAACCTTGCGAAATGTTCATTTCACAAGTTCAGCTCATAATTCACACTTCTTGAGAATCCCAGGAAGGTCAAACCTACGACAAGCAGTTCTTTGACGCGTTCACGGGATGTTTCGCTTGTACTGCGTTGCGTTTAGTTGCACGATGTCTGACGTTGGGTGCGTTTTCAAGGAATTAAATGGTTTAAAACCAAAAAAAACTTCCAGGACGTGGAGCAAAACGTCGGACATCACGCTGAACAACACGCGGCAACAACCGGGAAACGCGTTGGCGAGCTACAACTGCACAACCGTGTATAACCTATAAAAAATCCTGCAAAGTAAATCTAAACAATGTGTTTTTTTAACAACTCATCGCACGCAATATTTGTCAGAAATGTTCCATAATAAATCCTGATTTGGCATCACTGGAGGCAACATGCTTACTAAGAATCCTTTCTGGACCCGCGGGACCTCCGGCGATCCTCACTCAAAACATTATTTCGTGGACCACAATTCGCCAACAACATTTTTCTCGAGTAAAAACTGCTGAAAATCTTAACATCTGAAAGGTTTCCGCAGATCCACTTCCCATGGCCTTGCGGGTTGATGAGCATCAACGGTCTGCGTGCCATAGGGCGAGAACAGCTGTTCTCGTGTTCGTATGACTCCGTCAGTGAGCTACTGTCGAGCGCTGTGCCGCAGTGAACGTTTTCTAACTTGAGAAACAACAACAAAAACACGTAGGCTTTCGCGACCAATATTATTCATAATCAACGTTTTTGGGGTTAGATCGCGTTATTTATAAATGTGTTGTAACCCTCCACCACCCGACACGGCCAATCAGTAAAAAAGTGTCACGTTGACAAAAGACAAATAGTTCACTGCTTTAGCCCACCGGAGTGTTGAAGCGTGAAACCACAACATTTACAATTTTTGAGTACGACGATTATAGCATAATTACAATAAAACACATTCCAACTGATTACTAATCTACAACTCGCATCGTAACAACTACCTGATTACTAATCTAGTATATAATTACAATAACCCCCCCCTCCGCCTCAAATCGTTGCACCTGATGAGTTAATGAGTTATGATGACGTCACCCTGCTGCTGCTCTATATAAGACCGGGAGCCAGAGCAGAGCCTCACCATTCTGGCGAATTGCCCGATGATGCTGGATGCAATTACCAGCGAAACGTCGTACTCAAAAATTGTAAATGTTGTGGTTTCACGCTTCAACACACCGGTGGGCTAAAGCAGTGAACTATTTGTCTTTTGTCAACGTGACACTTTTTTACTGATTGGCCGCGTCGGGTGGTGGAGGGTTACGACACACTTATAAATAACGCGATCTAAACCCAAAAACGTTGATTACAAACAACAAAAAGACTCACGGTGGATCCCAGCAGTTCGTCACGCATCTCCCCATGATAGCGAGCGCTGGCCTGCAGATGCGCAGTCTTGCTAGTCGGTGTAACCTCACTGGGTGTGGTGGGCGTACGTCCTGGAGCCAGCAACTGTGCTGCCAAAGCCTTCTCAGATGCTGTTGGCTGCGAAAAGGAATACAAAGCCACAAAAGTTAATTCTAGATTTGAAGCTTTCGTGACTGCAAGGATTCATACTCTTAGGTTTTTTCGGTAAAGTCACGTAGGGAAAAAAAAACAAATAATAAAAGATAATTTAAAAAAAGTTAGGGCCATGTTGCTCAGAAAGCTTTTACATAGTCACAAGCATACACACTGGAAGATGGTAGGTAGGGTGGGTGGGTGGCTTCGGAGTCAAGAGGATTGAGACAGCAGCTGTTAGATGCCGTGTTCAAATCTGGATAATCAGCCATCTGTAGTCAAACTGAGCTCTCAAGCGGAACGAGTTGATCTCGGTCTGGTAATCACTGCGCCAAAACGTCGGGAGAATTGTATTTTATTATGTTTTATTTTTATTATTTTATTATTTCCCTTCTACGTGACTTTACCGAAAGAACCAAGAAGACAGAACACGTTTGTTTAGTCACTTAAATTTGGCTAAACTCCAGCTCTGAAATAAATTTGATTGACGTACGATCAACCTTTGCAGGATGTTTAAAGTTCCTCCCATGGTGTGGATAAATAAGCCTGTTGCAGTGACCTCATAAGCCATTCTATGACAGAGGGTGATGCGATGCTGGCAGTCGGGTTCTGACTGGAAATGTGTCTTGTCTCATGATTTGAAGCTTAAAAATACAACTGGAATATAATTGTGCAAAAACATTTAACTTTCCTTTATACTCAAAACTAAACAGATTTGTCAATACTCTTTGGTTCATTCGGTAAAGTCACGTAGGTATAAAATAAAATAAATCACGACGTTTCGGGCGCAACACAAGTGTCCGTCATCAGGTGGTGAAAGTGTGGCCTGCTGCTGATGCAGACTGTTTTAAAAGGTTTGAAATGGGTGTAGCCAAAGGGTCATTAAGAGGTGGCCGGGGCTAGTGATGTTAATGTGAGAGATTAGCATGTAACTGTAAGATAGGAGGAGAGCGGCCTCCTGGACGAGGGCACGGAAGTGACTATGTTAATGTGAGAGATTAGCATTATGTTAATGTGAGAGATTAACATTATGTTAATGTGAGAGATTAGCATTATGTTAATGTGAGAGATTAGCATGATGTTAATGTGAGAGATTAGCATTATGTTAATGTGAGAGATTAGCATGATGTTAATGTGAGAGATTAGCATTATGTTAATGTGAGAGATTAGCATGATGTTAATGTGAGAGATTAGCATTATGTTAATGTGAGAGATTAGCATGATGTTAATGTGAGAGATTAGCATGATGTTAATGTGAGAGATTAGCATGATGTTAATGTGAGAGATTAGCATGATGTTCATGTGAGAGATTAGCATGATGTTAATGTGAGAGATTAGCATGATGTTAATGTGAGAGATTAGCATGATGTTAATGTGAGAGATTACCATGATGTTAATGTGAGAGATTAGCATGATGTTAATGTGAAAGATTAGCATGATGTTAATGTGAGATCTAGCTAAGAGATATTATCATGATGTTAATGCGAGAGATTAGCATGATGTTAATGTGAGAGATTAGCATGATGTTAATGTGAGAGATTAGCATGATGTTAATGTGAGAGATTAGCATGATGTTAATGTGAGAGATTAGCATGATGTTAATGTGAGATATTAGCATGATGTTAATGTGAGAGATTAGCATGATGTTAATGTGAGACATTAGCATGTTAATGTGAGAGATTAGCATGATGTTAATGCGAGAGATTAGCATGATGTTAATGTGAGAAATTAGCATGATGTTAATGTGAGAGATTAGCATGATGTTAATGTGAGAACTGTGAAAAATGTGTCAATACGTATACAATGGGTGGCATATCAGGAAATGACTCTTCTTTGTAGTACTCTATACTGCCTTAAAGTGTACATTTAAAAATGTAGATACACGGCAATTCACTTTTACCTACCAGCTTTTCTGCCAGCAAAAGTCCTTTTAGGAACTCCACTTTGGTGGTGTATTCCTTCAGCAATTCTGGAGATGGTTTGCTATAAAAAAAAAAGTGAAGTCAATTCATTTTTGGATAACATGTGGTGCCCTTCTGGAACAAATCTGCAATCCAAAGCGCTGTCACATCATTTAAATATTTTTTTAAACCTATACAGTAACAAAAAAAGAATGCAAAGCAAGTTGTGGCTGTGAGTTGGCTGTTAAACAAGAATTTAGGCATAGTCTTTGACCTCGCAAATGTCCTACTGATAGTAATACATAATGTGTTCACTGCTGATAAAAACAATAAAAGTTAATCAGACAGTAGTAAGTCTTCTTAGATCACGTTTACAATAAACAAGCTTTAAACTAAAAACAATTTTTTTTGTTGAAAGCTTTAAATGTAAGCTCTAAATGTAGTCATTTGAATAAATAAAATTATCTTAAAACCTTACCTCGCTTGCCTTTTCAATTCGGCTAGTTGATCTTGTAACGCTCCAATGTACTAGGACATAAAAAAACATAACGTATGAACTAAAATAAATACAACATTAAGTACTTAAACATATTTTCCACACGTTCAAACACAGCGTAATGAGTTATTACGAATTACTGTGGCATTACAAGTTCCTCTGCAGCCTCATGAGGACCCCAGCAGTTTCAACTCGCAGCGTATCACCAAATCGCTTTTCTTCATATACGCATCAACGTTCGAAGGGAATTGAAAAAGTATTTCACTGTACAAATTCATACTTTAGGTCCAATTATAACATGCGTGTCGCGAGGAAGGAGTGAGCTAAGAGAGATCCCGCAGACACGCTGACACTCACGGCATGGGCAGCGCGAAACGAAACATCAGCCAAGAGAGAGCACACGTTAGACGTAACTAAAACACCGAGACAGAGAGACAGGAATACGGATAGTGACAAAACAAAAATTACGGAGAGATTCATAGATACATAGAGACAACACGAAAATAGACGATTAAACAACACACACATGTGGATAGAGCTGTCTGGACATAGCTACATCGAGTGGTTGGTGAATCCATACCTGTTAACCCATAAAGTTTACCCGTACTCTTGTACAGGGAAATTTAGTTCTCAGGTCCATACGGCGTACGGCCGTTTCAATACCATACATTTTTTAAATCCTTTAAATTAAGTTTGCTTGCTTGCTTAGTACCGTGCAAATCTTTCGGTCGTTTTTTAACCCACTTCCCGTGATCCAATCGAGCTGACATTTTGCACACAGACTCGTTGTGCGAGACAATTAATGTTCGTGAAAACATTTTTCCAAAATGTTACACTTTTTAGGACAAAAATATTATATTTAATTACCAATTGCTTAATGGTGCAATGCAATCATCTGACCCATAGGTGGCAGCCATCTCAAGTCAGAGGACGAGAGGACTCTAGCCGCCACGCATATAAAGGATTTATAGTGAAAAACTTTGTTTTTACTGGTTATACTTATTTTGTTTATGTCTATCGGTTTGTGTGTCTCCCTTGTGATGGGACTTTGTAGGATGAACGTTGAGATGTACGAGGGCACGGGGTGACCAATAAGCTCTGACTTCTTCTTGGTTCTTTCGGTAAAGTCACGTAGAAGGGAAATAATACAATAATAAAAATAAAACATGAAAAAATAATTCTCATTATTTTATTATGTTTTATTTTTATTTCTCATTATTTTATAATGTTTTATCTTTACTATTTTATTATTTCCCTTCTACGTGACTTTACCGAAAGAACCAAGAAGATGAATCCCTGCAGTCACGAAAGCTTTAAATCGAAATTTAAAGGTCTGACTTAATTCTATATTAAGGTAGGGCACTGATAAGGGGTTGTGGCGGGTGTGTGAATCACACAATCTCCTTGACCACGTGGTTTTCTCCGGGTGCTTCGGTTTAGTCCAACAAGTGTGAATACTCATCGGTGGCCAAACACACCTTCACATACAAAGGGCGGCAGAGCTTGGTGCAATTGCTGGCGACGGCTCACCGCCTATGGGTCCGTCCATAAATGACGTCACGCGATTTTTGCCGATTTTTTACCCCTCCCCCCTCGTCAAACGGCGTCACACAAAAAGTCAGAACCCCCCTCAAATATGATGTCACAAAGCTCTGCCCACCCCCCCTAAAAAATAAAACTTGCTTCAAATCGCTTTAAACTATTGTCATTGTAGTGTGTATTAAATGTGGCGCTGCACTCTGATGTTGTAGGAGAAAACATTTATTAAAAAGTCTATTTAATTAAGTAGAACGTGTTGTCTATATTTAGTTAAAGTTGTGCATTTTGATGCGACGTCACATTTCTCAAACCCACCCCCTCGTCACACATCGTCACAAATGTCTGACCCCCCCCCCCCCCCAGGTGCGTGACGTCATTTATGGACGGCCCCATATATTCGTTGAACTTATTTCGCACCGTACATTAGCCAACCGTGCTAATCGGAGGTGTGCGTGGAAGGACAACAAACTAAACGCAAAAAGCAGTTCTGAAAGGCATGAGTTGTCAATCAAGATGATGACTTAAAAGTGCATAGCGCCCGAGGCTTCCTAATATCGGGAGGAACATTCCAGACGGCCGCAGAGGCGCATATTGAAAGCCTCGCTGCCATGTGGCATTTCGTCTCAGAGTCGTGCTCTCTCTCTCCTCGAGTGTGAACAAATACCGTGCGCGTTACAAGCTGAACGTATTATTAAGAAGTACAGAGCAGAACACGTCGATACAAATATTTAACAAGTATAACCCGTAAAAACAAAGTTTTTCACTATAAATCCTTTATATGCGTAGCGGCTAGAGTCCTCTCGTCCTCTGGCTTGAGATGGCTACCACCTATGGGTCAGATGATTGCATTGCACCATTAAGCAATTGGTAAGTAAATAGAATATTTGTCCTAAAAAGTGTAAAATTTTGGAAAAAATTTTTGACGAACATTAATTGTCACGCACAACGAGTCTGTGTGGAAAATGTCAGCTCGATTGGATCACGGGAACTGGGTTAAAAAACGATCTAAAGATTTGCACGGTCGTAAGCAAGCAAGCGAACTTAATATAAAGGATTTAAATAGGTATAACCCGTAAAAACAAAGTTTTTCACTATAAATCCTTTATATGCGTGGCAGCGAACTTAATATAAAGGATTTAAAAATATATTCGCCTGTGGAGGACGCGGGGATTGATCCCGCGACCTTTGGCATGGGAAGCGAGGGCGCTACCAACTGCGCTACTCCGCCACGGCCTGTGGAGGGGTTACGCTCTGGGCTCTTACACTCTGACGTTCAACCAAAGCCATGAATGCGTTCTATTTGAATATATGTAAAATAAAAATTTTTTGCCTAAAAAGTGTAACATTTTGGGAAATTTTTTTTCACGAACATTAATTGTCTGGCACAACGAGTCTGTGTGGAAAATGTCAGCTCGACTGGATCACGGGAAGTGGGTTAAAAAACGACCGAAAGATTTGCACGGTCGTAAGCAAGCAAGCACGCAAGCAAGTGAACTTAATATAAATAACTTAAATAAGTATAACCCGTAAAAACAAAGTTTTTCACTCTAAATCCTTTATATGCGTGGCGGCTAGAGTCCTCTCGTCCTCTGGCTTGAGATGGCGGCCACCTATGGGTCAGATGATTGTCTGCCAGTATTAAACAATTAGTAATGAAATATTTTAAAAAAATTTTGCACGGTCGTAAGCAAGCGCGCAAGCAAGTGAACTTAATATAAAGGATTTTAAAAAAACACAGACACACTCGGACACATCAGTGAGACATCGCAGACAAATACAAGACAAGTAGAAAGTTGCCCGTCTTGGCAACATCGCGATCAAGTCCTGACATGGAACTCCACAACCAACTAGGAGGGGAAGGGGGGGGGGGCACCTCTGGTGCTCCACTCCCGCCGGGCGACCCGCGCCTATTCCCGGCCAAATTCTAGGCAAGCCCCGTGCCTCGCCTCGGGCCTATCTGTGGACGCGGCGGCTTTTTATTTTTAGACATATATTTTTTAAAGGGAGAGTCATAGGGCCTACGCCTTTTACCTTGTCGAGGCGCCAGTCGTGACCTCTGTTGTCCGCGACCAGCGACTCGCACCTTGCGAGAAGTCGCACGAAATTGATTTGCAGGCGACCGCCCGACATCGCGACACGGGCCAGCGGCGAGTTTGGCCGGCGCTTACCGTAAAGCACGGTGGGGGTCGTGAAGTGGGGATCGTTTGTGTCGTAAAGAGGTTTATATGTCGTTGCGTGTCGGGCCGTAAAGTGCCAGCTGGGTCACCTCCCCCCACCACGTCCACGTGGATTGTTGAGTCGTCATCAGGATTTCAGTTTCATTTATTTGGTAGAGCCCTGTGAGCCATTCGGCTCTTGAATCGGGTGCAACCGCAACAAACAAAAAACAAAAACATGAAACAAAAACATGAACAAGAAAACATCTTAAAGTGACCATGTGACTATGTGCAAACAGAAAATCCAGGAAAAGACAGCAAAATATTGCAGAAAAAATTAACCCGTAAAAACTAAATTTTTCACTATAAATCCTTTATATGCGTGACATCGGTTATATTTTATTATTCATTTCTGTTTTTCTTGAGTAAGAGTTTCATTTTTATCACATTGGTATTTTAAATGAAATATGAAGAAAAAAAATTCCTAAAAAGTGGAAAATTTCGGAAATGTTTTTCACGAAAATAAATTGTCACGCACAACAAGTCTGTGTGCAAAATGTCAGCTCGATTGGATCACGGGAAGTGGGTTAAAAAACGACCGAAAGATTTGCACGGTCGTAAGCGCGCAAGCAAGCAAGCAAGTGAACTTAATATAAAGGATTTAAAAAACACCGTACACCAACGCTGTGTGCAAAAATTCCACTGGGATGCAAGTCAAACAACAACAACAAAAACCACAAGACAACTTAGATTAAGGCCATCAGTCTAACTCCGTAGTACAACAAACAAACATGGCCAAACCAAAACACTTTTCGAAATCACTCAAATAAAGCCATAGAAGCGATGTAACAGTGATCATAGGAACTGTGACCGAATCTTCACAATAAACGACATAAACAACATGTACCACCAGACGATTTTTGACCCCCCCCCCTCGTCACACGGCGTCACAGAAGTCAGAACCCCCCCCCCCCCAAAACCATATTTCCATTTTAAAAATAAAACATGCTTCAAATCGCTTTAAACTATTGTCATTGTAGTGCGTATTTAATGTGGCGCTGCACTCTGATGTTGTAGGAATTTTTATTATTATTAAAAAGTCTATTTAATTAAGTAGAACGTGATGTTTATATTTATTTTAAGTTGCGAATTTTCATGTACACGTCACATTTCTCCCCCCCCCCCCATCGTCACACATCGTCACAAATGTCTGACCCCCCCCCCCCCCGGTGCGTGACGTCATTTATGGACGGCCCCAAATTCGCACACTACTAGAGAGTTTTTAATTTTCTATTTGTGCATCAGGTATCCGCGTCTGCCATGGTTTGTGCGAATGAAGTTTAGGGTGGACCCCGATCAAAACCAGGCGACCTTCTGCGTTGACCCTTTCACAAGATGAATACAGATCGCGATTAATCAACTTGCTGTACTGCCTCCTCGTGGCAAGCCAGGGTTATGGCACCTCGACGCACACAGGAAATGAGTTTCACCAATTCACGCTGCCTCCACAGGGCTGAATTACAGGCATGAATAGCCCACACCCCCCGGCTAATGGCATTTAGCCCCTGAACATATTGCTGCCATAATGCAAGTGTAGAATTGTAAACGTTATTCGTTTCATTATAGCAGGACAATTGTCAATGAAACTAAGTGTTTGGCGATGCTGCGTTGACAGTGGATACACAGCCATAATTTCAAAGGATATACACAGGCGACGTTTCGGAATATGACCCTTGGATCTGTTATGAAGGACTGTAATTGGCCGAAAATTTAGAGGTCAATTAATTGGGGGGGGGGTCACAATACATCTGGACAACCCTGTACGCAGCGTTCTTCATTCCAAGATCCGCTGGCGGCCCCTGGTGACCTTTCGTGCGCACCCCCCCCCCCGACACAAAACACAGTGACAACACTGCCCCATCATCACCATCATCATCGCCATCACCATCATCACCATCATCATCACCATCGCCATCATCATCACCATCATCACCACCATCATCATCACCACCATCATCATCACCACTATCATCATCACCATCATCATCGCCATCATCATCACCATCATCACCACCATCATCATCACTACCATCATCATCATCACCACTATCATCACCACTATCATCGCCATCATCATCACCATCATCACCAACATTATCATCACCAACATCATCATCATCACCATCATCATCACCAACATCATCATCACCAACATCATCATCATCACCATCATCACCACCATCATCATCACCATCATCACCATCATCATCATCACCATCATCATCACCATCATCATGATCACCATCATCATGATCACCATCATCATCATCATTACGATCATCATCATCATCACCATCATCATCACCATCATCACCATCACCACCATCATCATCACCATCATAACCATCATCATCACCATCATCATCGGCCTGCTGTCAAACCCCCAAAGTGTCTCATGGAGTGGCGGCACCTCGCACAACTGACGACGTCGTATCGACTAAAATGAGTGAAGAAAGCTTCCTCGACAATACCGCAACACCGGCGGTGGTCCGGGCCAACAATGCGATGTGGCGGAACGGCGATTGCCCCGGCAGCAATCGCAGTTGCAATGTCGAGGCGTTAGATGTCGTGAGTCGACAAGCCGTGGTGCGAGGCGTCACCTCGCTCGCCACGAGCCGTGCGTCCTCACCCTGAGCCCCATCGTCCCATGCGCCCTGCGCCTCCAATGTCCCTCGACCCCAACCACACTCCTCGACAGCTCTTCACCCACACGCCCTGAGCTGGTCAGCAGGCAACAACAGTAAAATCCAAAATACCACAAGAAAAGACTGTTTTCCAAACTCACCCAGAATGCACAATAACAGTATTATTATTTTTTAATGCACGTCGCAATTAGAACGACATTGTTCAAACACGATTTCGGCCTCCCCGATTATGTGAAATACGGTACCATCAGATGCCCACAAAAGCAAACGTAATGCAGTTAAGCTGTAACAGAAATGTAGTGTTCTACTTACATTCCTGTGTTTTTGAGGTTGGTTGGGGGGACGGCGGTGGTGGACCCAGAGAGCCGAGTTCAAATTCTGGCCAAGATTCACATCAGTGACAAGTTGATTTTTTAAATCCTTTATATTAAGTTCACTTGCTTGCTTGCTTGCGCGCTTACGACCGTGCAAATTTTTCGGTCGTTTTTTAACCCACTTCCCGTGATCCAATCGAGCTGACATTTTGCACACAGACTCGTTGTGCGTGACAATTTATTTTCGTGAATTTTTTTTCCAAAATTTTACACTTTTATTAAAAAATTAATTATATTTAATTACCAATTGCTTAATGGTGGCAGGCAATCATCTGACCCATAGGTGGCAGCCATCTCAAGCCAGAGGACGAGAGGACTCTAGCCGCCACGCATATAAAGGATTTATAGTGAAAAACTTAGTTTTTACGGGTTAATTTTTTAAATGGTCCTGATCCACCTCTCACCCCCCCCTTCCCCTTCCTGTCTTCACGAACCCACACGAACCCACACGAACCGGCGTGGTGAAATATGCTCAATCAATCCCCTCCCCCCCCACCCCCGCTATGGCCGGCAAACCATCGAGCAGTTGGTTGACATACATAGTGTAAAAATTCTTACAATTGACATTAAACACATTTAGAACACATTTGGAGTGTAAACCACCAAGGTCATATGTAAATGTTTATCAACACCCCCCCACCACCACCTCTATTACCAACAAATAAAGCTAGTGCAAAAAACAATCACTACTACACATCGCTAACCCTACACTGACGCCCCCCGTTTCTCCGCTCGCACAAGCGGATCGTGAAGAGCGGTCGTGTGCCTGTGCGAGGTGTGCGCGCAGGACGCTGCCAACACGACCGGGTCGGGATCGAACCCACGAGCTCCTGCATACCAGGCGAGGTAGTTAACATCTTCTAGCCACCGTGGTGCCCAATCCAGAAGCAACCATTCCTTCCCTACGAATTCGAGGCTCACACTCGTTGGGCCGTTGAGAAGCTCTCGCGTCCTAAACCCCGCTGTGCTGCAGGAGCCAAATGTCACTTCGCAGCGCCACGGCAAAGTGCGTCGCGTTCATTGCAGCCAACAAATGGCGTGATATGGCCGACATTGATGCCGTTTGCCGACAAGCTGTCGCTCACAGTAACAGGATGGCGCGATGGTTCTGAGATGGTTCCACGCTCTGCGCCAGGAAAATGGCCATCACTTTGATTCCCGGCCGCGGATAAAATCGGTGGCAAGCGATGTCCGAACCGGTTTCTGAGCATCCCCAAAGTCAAAGCAGCCTCGGTGTGGTGTGCGAACAAACGCACTGGAGAACAAAGGTAGCTGCTGGCGCGTGGTACTGGAAACTCCATACCCTCATTCTCCCACTATTTATGTACGAGTCTGTTTCGGTGTGCATGTGAATCTGTTTATGTGTGGGTATGCATGCCTACTTTGGGGAGTGATCGTGTAGTGGTTAGATCACTGTGCTAGCAACACGGTGACCCGAGTTCGATACCTCCCCAAGGTCAACTCAACCATAAATTGAGTATCTGGTAAGATGTATAAATATTAGCACTGGGGAAACAAAGGTGGCCGGGTGTGGTCCTGGCCACCCGCACCCGTTCGTGTACCGTATTGGCCTAGGTAGGTGCTCGCCAAAAGTACTTTCCCCCCAAGAGTTTAAGGCCACAAGGGTGGATCTGTCCTTGTGAATGAGTGTCTGTTTACGTACGCGTACACACACCTCTGTGCAAAGGGTTGCGGTTCACCGAACTTTCGTTGTCTCGTGACCTCATGTCGACGGAGCTTTTGTAAATCCACGTGGCTTCAAAGTGCACCGAGGGCCACGCCGTTGCCGCAACTTAACGGCAAACGGGAGTTGGTTGCCGTGTGTATGCGCGCACACTTATTTTACAGCATTCGGAACCAGAGAACGCTCTGCCCCCTGGTCCCTATTATAACACGATAACTTGTTCATAAACGCTCTCAAAATCATTGCTAAAGTCTGACTCTCTCTCTCTCGATATGTTCCCATCATATTTAACACAATGAGAGGTCACGTGAGCCCATTACACAAACAACGGTCAAAAAGTCAAGTGATGTCCTGTCGCTCTGAGCTTTGAGGGCATCGGTGCTCATCCTGTTTGTAGCCCTGAGTACAGTGTTCCAAGTTCCACATCTCCTGCAGAAGACAAACACTGTTGACTTCCCCCACATTGCTATTTATTTTATCGATCCTCCCTCCCCGAAGGATGGACGAGGGGCCGAGCCAACACCTCTCCCCCACCCCGCCTGCCCCAACCAGGATGTGCACTCGCCGCATTCCGATTGCAAGCCACTCGCTCTTCCGCTGACCCATCTGGCCCGTCATTAACACATTGTCCTGCGGAGGGAGCTGGTAGGAACGTTGGGTGGCTCGGTCAATGGCCAGGGTCAACGGCGGCGTGGTGTATTCCGTAAATATGCCCGACTGTGAGGGCGGGCACAAGCCGGCGTGAGTAGGTTAAACGTTGAGTTATATAAGGGCACCACGGGGTGACAAGCCCTTCCCCAACCAGCCCCACCCCTCCCACCCCCCATCCAGCCCCACCCTCCCCACCCAGCCCCTCCCCACCCTCCCCTCCCCACCCAGCCCCTCCCCACCCAGCCCATCCCCACCCAGCCCATCCCCACCCTCCCCTCTCCACCCAGCCCGACCCTTCCCATTTTTGGATGCACGACGGACGGACGGACACAATAATCCCCTGTGGGCTGGTGGAACCAGGTGGTTCCTACCAGTAATATACGATTCTCACTGGAATGATGCGAAGCGTGCAATAGGTTGACCTTAACCACGCAGCCGCTGAAAGGCTGCTACAACATTTACCACGATGATACAAAAAAAAGAAAAAAATTATTCTTGCATCGAATCTCGACGATGCAGCAAAACGCCACCAGGAAAATTGTGACGTCCTGGATGAATATCCCTATCGATACTCTGACTCTCTCATAGTACCTAAAGGCACGTATTGGCTTGACGATTGAAAGAATTATCCGTGGAATGTCAAAATATTTAACTTATTAAATTACAATAGAATATATTACACAGGTCTCTATGCTTTTTTTGGTTATTGATTTCAGTGTCAGGAAACCCGCAGAGTTACAGCAGACAAATTCAGGAGGCCCCTTCAGTCACGTCTCTGGGCCAAAGTTTTCCCCTCTACTCCCCCATGTCTCCCCTCCTCGTGTCTCCCTCTGCCTCTTCGCCCCCTTGTCTCTTATCATGGCATTCCGCTCTCTCAATTCTCCCTTCTCTCCGTCTCTTCTTCTATCTCATCCTATCTACCCTCCCCTCTCCGTGTCTTCAAACTCCTCCTTGTGTCTTCCCTCTCCTCCCCACGTCTTCCTCCTCCTCCACCCGCTCCTCATATCTCCCCGCTACTCCCCGTTTTCTCTCCTCCCTCCAAGTCTCTCACATCTCGTCAGCGTGCGTCGACTTGACGACATCGGCCACATTGCCCAGCGCAGCCTCCCCGTCTCCGACCGCAACACTGGGCACGCCAACCGGGCCTGGCGCCTCCGCAACCACATCTTTGATGGCAGCCACACAATTTGTGGCGTTTCCACAGCCCGCTTTCACCACGTCATCCACTGCTGCTGTTGCCGATGATGATGATGATGATGACGACTGCGATGGCAGATTTTCAGGGATGCTGGGAGGGCCGGCGGCAGCCATAGCTTGACTTCCTGGTGACCCTGCTGGCACGACCCCCTCAGGTTGCGGCAGGTTAGGCTGCTCTGGCTCCAGGTTTTCTAGGGGAGATTCGATCCCCTTTAGTGCCCTGGACAGCACCGCTGCAATACAGGAAGGGGGAAAATCGTAAAATGACACATTTAATGATCCTAAAGTTTTAAGGGATTTCTATGGTTATCACGGACACTACTCCCGCACTCCTGAGACCCTCGGATTACATCCAGGTTTCAGCTGCCAATGATAGCATTAGTTTGCAGAGGTGTTTGTAATTCTCGGAAGTTGGATAGATTATATTTCATTGACGAAACCAAGTTGATTACAATGGCTTTTAAGTAGAGTCATTAGCAACGGGGCTGAGGCCACTTTACTCGATACACTTGGAAACTCGGTTTTGGCAACGGGGCAGCTGCCTCCATCTGAACCCTGCGATCTTAACACTGCGAGATGGGAATGTTTCATGGGAGTGCTGAAATGCGAAAGAACGCGCTTTACAATCGTCAAACTTGTCACAAGTGACAGGGTCACGCGACGGACATGGAAGGGCGAATCCATCGGCCGCTATTTATTTCGTGACAAACTAAGCGATGGCCTGCGCCATTCTGTAAAATTTCGCAGCAACTGTTCGGAATTTGACACTTGCAAAGACGCAGCGTCACCCTTATGCGACGGTGGCATCTGTTTATGTGAATGGCGCCATCAGAAGCCATGATCTCTCCGCTGCTGTGTGAGTGCCCCCTGCAGGCCAACGGAGTTCCAGCAGGTGGCATGGAATCCGATAAACGCAAAATCTAACGTGGCCACAGGCCGACCCGTTGTTGTTTTTAAAACGTCATTTACACAGCGGGCGTTCATATGACGCACGCAAGAGCCCAATTCCAGAAACCCCGGTATTATTCTCGCAATTCCGTGACCACTCTCAATTGCAGACAGGTGTCAGGGTCGCTGAACGGGGTGCCATGTCCGCTTGTATGTTCACGTACTTATTTTTAGTAGACTCTCGGTTATCCTGGATTTGAAGCTTTCGTGACTGCAAGGATTCATATTCTTAGGTTTTTTCGGTAAAGTCACGGAGGTAATCCGCTGCTATTGACTTGGAGGACAGCAATCGCGGACAACCACAACTATCTATTTTCCACGGATCTCTATGCCAAAAACCACAACTATAGGTATAGTAACGGCCGACCGATCGATGCGCGCGCTCAGTGATAACACTTTACTGCTCCCGCCCAGCCAAAGACTCGGCCCACTAAGTGGATGATAGCGGCAGAGCCACGGCAAGAAAAATCAATCAAACTCTGCCCACTACCGTACTGTAGGGGCGATCACGTGGATTTAGGATTAATCGGAGCACATATTAGCTCTGTTTTAAGCACGTGACTTCTAATAATCTCCAAGAATAACGATGTATAGCTGTTTTTAGATGATTACTTTGTGATTCAGCGAAACTCCATGAGTTAATTTACGTAAAAATCTCAGGTGCGCGGTCAAACCGGAAACCGGAAAAACTGCACGCGGATAATGGAGAGCCTACGACGTGAGCGCAGCATCTCACCTCCCTCGGGTGTATAGAGCTCCTGAGTGGCGTTCTTCGACGAGCCGAATGGGCTGTAGTTGGGGAAGACGAGGAGTGCGAAGCACAGCAGGAACACCTTCGCAACGACGGGGGGGGGGGCGGGGAGGCAGGTAAAAGACATTTGAAAAGTCGAACCAAGCGCTGTTAATAATAAAAACAAAAAAAATTGTTAATTCTAGATTTTAAGTTTTCGTGACTGCAAGGATCCATACTCTTTGACGGACGCTTGTGTTGCGCCCGAAACGTCGTGATTTTTATTTAATTTTCACCTACGTGACTTTACCGAAAGAACCAAAGAGAATGAAAAAATGGTGGCTCTCTTTCGTGGCTGTGAGAGGGACGTGAACCCCACTGCTAACAACGTACAGGGACTCCTCTACTGACGAACGAGTTATGTTCCAGAGGTCTGTTCGTACGTCGAGTTGTTCATAAGTCTAACTTTACTCCTGTCGATTCCAAACGTTGTACGGCGTGTACACTAAACACGGGGAATGACTTGAAAAGTTGTATAATCTCCTGTAGATGTAGATGCCACTGGTTCTTCACGTTCTGTAGATGCCACTGGTTCTTCACGTTCTGCAGATGGAGATGTCACTGGTTCTTCACGTTCTGTAGATGTATATGCCACTGGTTCTTCATGTTCTGCAGATGTAGATGCCACTGGTTCTTCACGTTCTGCAGATGTATATGCTACTGGTTCTTCATGTTCTGCAGATGTAGATGCCACTGGTTCTTCATGTTCTGCAGATGGAGATGCCACTGGTTCTTCATGTTCTGCAGATGGAAATGCCACTGGTTCTTCACGTTCTGCAGATGTAGATACCACTGGTTCTTCAGGTTCTGGAGATGTAGATGCCACTGGTTCTTCACGTTCTGCAGATGTAGATGCCACTGGTTCTTCACGTTCTGTAGATGTAGATGCCACTGGTTCTTCACGTTCTGTAGATGTATATGCCACTGGTTCTTCAGGTTCTGGAGATGTAGATGCCACTGGTTCTTCACGTTCTGCAGATGTAGATGCCACTGGTTCTTCACGTTCTGCAGATGGAGATGCCACTGGTTCTTCAAGTTCTGTAGATGTAGATGCCACTGGTTCTTCACGTTCTGCAGATGTAGATGCCACTGGTTCTTCATGTTCTGCAGATGGAGATGCCACTGGTTCTTCATGTTCTGCAGATGTAGATGCCACTGGTTCTTCATGTTCTGCAGATGGAGATGCCACTGGTTCTTCATGTTCTGCAGATGTAGATGCCACTGGTTCTTCATGTTCTGCAGATGTAGATGCCACTGGTTCTTCATGTTCTGCAGATGTAGATGCCACTGGTTCTTCATGTTCTGGAGATGTAGATGCCACCACCGCCATCTATTTCGCGGCGGTTGAACTTACGAGCCTCGGTCCAAACAGGCAACTGGACATACGGACAGGTTTGTTCGTATCTCTCAAAGTTCGTAAGTCGAACGTTCGCAAGTAGAGGAGTCCCTGTATATGAGAATCGTGCATTAAAATGTGGGAATATCGCGACGCGCTCACCATGACGCAGGTGCTCGTCTGCGCCGCTTTGCTGGACGTCTGCGTCACCATGGCCTGCAGCTTCTTGAGCTGCGTCACCAACGTTCTGGCACGCACACGGGGCCACCGCCAATGACTCGTGCGCACGCCACGTACTTTTCGGTGCGTTAACGCGCGATCGTGACGATTGCTCTCGTGCGCGTTTAACCAGGAGGGCCTCAATGATGCTTCGTCATGTCCTGCTAAGTTTCGATTTAAAGCTTTCGTGACTGCGGGGATTCATCTTCTTGGTTCTTTGGGTAAAATAATAAAATAAAATAAAACATTTGTTATTTGATTATGTTTTATTTTTATTATTTTATTATTTCCCTTCTACGTGACTTTACTGAAAGAACCAAGAAGATGTCCTGCTAAGTTTACACAGAGGGGATGATTTTGCGATGAGTTTTACCAATTGAGTAATGTGCAGTTCGTTTGTCGGCATCGGGATGTTTGATCAATACCAGTTACGTTGTGTGCGTTTTTTAAGCTACGGGAGGAAACCGAAGAACCAAGAGGAGCCGAATGCACAACAGGGGCAGAAGATACAGACTCCAAAGGCAAAGACCCCCCGTATAGCCTTAAGAGACTGTTGGGGCAAGTGCTGTTAGCGAGTACCTATGAAGGCCGACACACGAGGGAGTGGGTGGCCAACACCACGCCTGATTGCCTTTGTCTCCCTGGTGGCGAAGTTAACACACTACACCAGGTACTCATATGAGGCTGAGTTGACCTAGGGGAGGCCCAATAATCATCGCTGGTCTTGGCCATGAGCGAGAATCAAACTCGGGTCGCCGGGTTCGTAGCGCATTACCGCTCGCAACATACAAACTCCACGCAAAAAGGTGCTTGAGTTGGAATTGAACCCAGGAAATGTGTTGCTCTGAGGCCAAGTGTTACCATTGCATCACCCTGCCACCCTTGGATGCGATTAGAGTTCTGGTCAAATGAGGTTCAATTGCCATTAAGTTTCGATGCACTGTTTGCCCTTATTTGCGAGTCTGTTATTCGATGGCACAGACATTAATTGTGCGCTGCCTTGCTGTATTGCGCGAACACGTATGAGCATATTGGCAATCAACTGCTGGACGTAGGGGGATTATTTAAACGTATCTCACCACGCTGGTCACGGCGGGTTTGGCGAAGTCGTGCAGCGGACGTGAAAGCACAGAAGTAGAACACGATTGATTTTGCTACACCGCGCTGCGCCGCCCACAACGTAGCCCCACAGCCGCCAGTCGACAGCACGGTTGGTTACGTACGATGCTAAAGAAGTTCAACATACGGACATACGATAGCTGTTTTATGCCCGTGCAAGCACGTGCAAGCACTATCAAAGGCTTATAACCTGCTTATCTTTCAAGATCTGACACAATCGAGGTGAATATCGGGTGATATCACAATAGGCAGTGGATTGTACGTCGTAAAGCATTTGAATTAACTGACACAGCAATTCGGAGATTACTGACCTACCCTCTCAATCCAGCGACCTAAGTTCGATTCTCAGCCACCGCTGCCAGTTTGCTATCAATACCGGTCCCGGGCCCAAATCCCCCCGCCAACCCACGCCGACCAACGCGGTGAAGTATGGTCAAACAATCCCCCCATGACCGCCGCCAAACTGTGGACAGACACGGGGCTGTAGGTAATGCTCGTAAAATAGGTACCGCACCCACCCCCCCCCCGGGAGTATCACAATGCTTTAAGTGAGTGAGCGGAGTTTGCAAGAGCCAAAGAAAAAAACCCACATGTTCTGTGCCTCCAGCTGATCCACTTTCCTCTTCAGCTCCTCGTTCTGATTGCTGCAGGCCGCCACCCTGCACGCCACGATCACCGCCTCACAGTGAAAGCCACGCAGGCCAGGGCCGGGGAAACATCGCTCAGGTGCGGGGACACATTGACAGCCTACCACCTGATAATTGTTTTTTTACCCTTTTATCTGGCAACAAAACTGACACCTTTTTTTACAAGGAGTCATGTTTGCATAGACCACAATACCTGCAGTCATAATGCAAACAAAAAAAACAACTTTGATAATGTATGCACTGTCCTTGAAGTTGATTGGTCCACACCTGAGACAGCTTTCCTTAGAGCCTAGTCTCACATGGTGTTGGACCAGATGACGCCAAAAGGCGCACAACTCAAAGACAATGCACCATCAGAGTATGAGAGCTCGGGGTAAGCATTTACACCGTTGGAACCTCATTTGCCAGAAGAAAAAATATGATAATTGTTTTTTTACCCTTTTATCTGGCAACAAAACTGACACTTTTTTTTACAAGGAGTCATGTTTGCATAGACCACAATACCTGCAGTCATAATGCAAACAAAAAACACAACTCTGATAATGTATGCACTGTCCTTGAAGTTGATTGGTCCACACCCGAGACAGCTTTCCTTAGAGCCTAGTCTCACATGGTGTTGGACCAGATGACGCCAAAAGGCGCACAACTCAAAGACAATGCGCCATCAGAGTATGAGAGCTCGGGGTAAGCATTTACACCGTTGGAACCTCATTTGCCAGAAGAAAAAATATGATAATTGTTTTTTTACCCTTTTATCTGGCAACAAAACTGACACTTTTTAGTCATGTTTGCATAGACCACAATACCTGCAGTCATAATGCAAAAAAAAAACAACTCTGATAATGTATGCACTGTCCTTGAAGTTGATTGGTCCACACCTGAGACAGCTTTCCTTAGAGCCTAGTCTCACATGGTGTTGGACCAGATGACGCCAAAAGGCGCACAACTCAAAGACAATGCGCCATCAGAGTATGAGAGCTCGGGGTAAGCATTTACACCGTTGGAACCTCATTTGCCAGAAGAAAAAATATGATAATTGTTTTTTTACCCTTTTATCTGGCAACAAAACTGACCACCTGTCCCCAACGCGGGGGTCACGGAGGTCGTGTGGAGAACTCAGCGGAGGTTGACGTCACGTTCGCAAACGTTAACGCGAGCAACGGCCGCGTTCAAAGTTTGCGAAACTCAAGATTCTATGCGAATCTCCGCCGTGTTTCCCGCTCGTGCCCCGTGGTGTTCACACGCAGTGTCCGACGTTTCGCTCCGTGCGGTGGCAGCCCTCTTCACGCGCTGCACGCCAAGCGGAACGCTGGATATCGTGCGGCACAACCCGAAAACACATCGTAGAGCTGCGCAGGAGCGCCTAACGGGAAAAGCCGACGCAGATCGGATTCTGTGTTCCGTGCCGTAATTAATTTTCTTACCATGGAAATTAACATGTGTGTTGTTGGGTAAACAATCTATTGTTTGCATATGCGTGCGCACACGCAGGCACACAGTTGGGGGGGGGGGGGGGGTGGAGAGGTTGCTCATTCTCCTCTGCTGCCCCCCCGTCAGAGGTCGCAACCGGGTACCCGATACCCGTACCCTACCCGATACCCGGCTACCCGGGTACGGGTACTGGTAGACCGTGAGTCACTGGTGAGTCACCGTTTGTCACTCATTTCCCAACGTCTTGTCTCTTCTCACAATTCAAGTTCCTAGAATCAACCCACCCGCGCCTGCAACATGGCTTCATGCCAGACGTCGCATTCGGGTACCCGTTACCCGTACCCTACCCGTACCCGGCCGGGTACGGGTGGGTTACGGGTACGGCCGGGTATCGGGTACGGGTACCCGTTTGCGACCCTGGTGCGGACGGGTACGGGTACGGGTAAGGAATCAAAACCCGTTTGCGACCTCTGCCCCCCGCAATCTTGGCCGCACGATGCGCGCGGAGCCACGCACCTCCCTTCCAGCCCGTCCACGTACTCCTTCTTCCGTTTGCGGCTCTCCTGCGCCGACTGCTTGTTCCGGATTTTCCTGCGAACTTTCTTGAGGATGCGCTCTTCCGCCTGTTGGCAGAAGTGGAGGCATTCACTCATTCATCTGTTCAATCATTCGCTCTGTACACCAATGGGTTAATTCTAAATTTGAAGCTTTCATGACTGCAAGGATTCATATTCTTAGGTTTTTTCGGTAAAGTTTTACCTACGTGACTTTACCGAAAAAACCTAAGAATACCAATGGGTTAGTGCTGTGCCTGTGGCCAATTCACACAGAATGCATCCAATCTCGACAGGCTTCAGAAGAATCACGACACATTGGGCATTGCTAACACTGCAGAGGCTCAGAAGGCCAGACTAAGGCATGTTTAGTTCTACCTGATGACGGTTGCTTGTGTTGCAATCAAAACGTCGTACTCTATTATTTAATTTATTTTCTTTCTACGTGACTTTACCAAAAGAACCAAAATGTAATTCCTGCAGTCACGAAAGCTTCAAATCAAGTTTATGTTTAGGTTAATTATCATTCAATATTAATGTCCGAAGCTCAGAGGCAGACTAAAGCGCCTTAAGGATTCATAGAGTTCAGTGTTAATGCCTGAGGCTTGGGGCAGTCAGACTAAGAGACATTTCAGTGTAGAGAGACTGTGGTTTGAGGGGGTATGGCTGTCTGTGTATCGCCGTCTGTGTATAGCTGTATCAATGTATCTGTGGCTAGCGATGAATGTATCTGTATACAGTAGACTCTCGATTATCCGTGTATGGTTTTGTCCGATTTGCAGATTAACCGTGCGCCTGAGATTTTGAGATCAATTCATAACTAATGGATTTTTCCCTTAAGCCCAAATGAATCATCTAAAAACAGTAATACATTTTTAATCTTGGAAATGTTTAATACAAGTAACGTGCTTAAAATGAACAAAAATGTGCTCCGGTGAATCCGAAATCCACGTGATCGCCTCTACAGTACAGTAGTTGAAAATCTTAACAACATTGGACGGAGTTTGATTGATGTTGATTGGCGTGGCTCTGCTGCTATCCACTTAGTGGGCCTTGTCTTCTGCGCGGGAGCAAGAAAGTGTAATCACGGAGCACGTGCATCGATCGGTGGACCGTGAGTATTCGTTACAAATAGCAAGAGGAACAATCTAAATCATCAGTTGTGCTTCATTTTGAGTGATTTATCCGATCATTTATTTTGGGAGTTTTAAGTTACGAAACTGTGATGGTAGAGAAACTTAAGCATAATTTATACCTATATTAGTGGTTTTTGGCAAAGAGATGCATGGAAAATGGATATTTTGCCTCTGTACCATTTCCATTTTGCTGTAATGTGCACTGATGCCTACTTCATTGAGCGAGATATTGGCACGCAACATAAAGACTGACTGATGCTTGCAAAACATGAAGACCTTGAAAGGAACACACGTGCCGGGTTGAAACAATCAGGCTGACCTGTCTACGATCCATCCTGGGTTTAACCAGACTGGATTTTATGAGCCCACAGATCCTTGATATATCTGGACACAGCCCCATCATCGAGCTCCTCTGGCAGCCGAGGCTGCGTTGGCTGGGTCATGTAGCCCACATGCCCAGCCACTCCATGCCCAAGCAGGGGCTAGAGAGAGATGGTCTAATGTGGTAAAGAGAACTGTGCAGCAATTGCCGATGACTGGTACGAGTAGTGTCAAAATCGTCCTCTGTGGAGGAGGCTCGTGAAGGACACTGCGGGGAAATTGGAGGTAGTCGCCCTCCAACAAATTGCTGACCCGTCCTCCTGGACATTTGTGAAAAAGAGCTTCATAGCTCATCAGATTCCTCCAGGAAAAGTGGAAAGATTCTGATTCTGAACAACAACGCGGGGCAGAGTGACGACCTCAACAAGGAGCAGAGCGCTGGGTGGCTAAAAGGCACCAAGTTTGGTACAGTGTGGATACAGGTGGTGCATCTGCCAGTCATCTCAGTCAACATATGGCACCTGGGTCTGTTCCGTGACCTGCAGCGAGTCATGGACGCTTCACGTGGCCTAAAAATGCACCAACCTAGGCATACGCGCCGTGGTGACATCACCACCACATGGTGGCGAACGGTGGTTGTTGTTGTGTGTAGCTCTAAATATATAGTACTAGCTGTACTACCCGGCTTCGCACGGGACTTGGATCCACCACGCCCGGCCGCCTTTGTCTCCCCAGTGGCGATGTTCACACACCACAGCAGTTACTCGTTTTGAGGCTGAGTCGACCTAGGGGATGCCCAGCACTGGTTGAAATAATCGTCACCGGTGGTGGCCGTGAGCGGGATCGAACTCGGGTCGTCGGGTTCGTAGCGCGGCGCGCTAACCACTACACTACAATGCATTACGCTTCCACGTGCGCGGGTCACATGACAGATGTGACGTCACAGCTCACTTGTCGTGCAAAAATAAATGCATTATTGAGCTCCCCCCCCCTAAAAAAGTGTATTTTCATAATTTTTGCATGGTGCACAGTCTGGAAAGTACCGACATGGCAAACTTCAAGTTTGTTGCATGTCGCTAAACATTTTGAACAGACACACATATTCACAACTTTGCCTTATATATATATGGAGATATGGAGATGTGTGTACGTGTGCCTGTGTGTAGTAAAGGGACAAGGCGCTTGGTTGCAATGTACCTTTGTGAGTGGCAGGTGGGAGGGTAGTGACAATCCCTCTTGCTCCAGCAGCTTCCTCTCCTCTTCAGACAGATTAAGCTCTGGGAACTTGAGCACAACGCAATACACTCAAGGTCAACAAGTCATCGAGGCCAAGGCTGCTGATGTCACCCACCACGCGCCGTCAATGCCCTTCCACCTTCCACCAGCAGTTGCAGTCCAGTTGCCACATGACTTATAATATCTGCCCTAACATTATCCCACAATTTGCTCTCATGTCTTCTCTCTTCCCCTTAGTCGCCAAACTCCTGGAGACCACTCAAATGCCAGCGGTGATCAACACTCCCCCCCCATCCTGCACACGGGTCCAACCCAGTGCAAACACATTTTTGCCGAATAATATAAATTAATCATAAAGCTTTGCCTCCCAAGTTCTCATCCGGACTTGCGCAATTTCAAGTGTCGGACCAAATTTTATATGACGGGTTTGGGTTTTTGTGCGCAGTCACTGATTGGTCACTGGGCGGAGACCATCAACTTGCTGCACTTTGAGAGCCCGGCTTAGTCGACGTGCGTGCGGCTGAAACTCGAGGACTAAAATCGAGGATCTCAATGGTGGCGGCTCAGTGCTCTGACCTCTCTATTTAATTATTACGGTGATAAACACTCACGCGGTAATGCCGTTTCACAAGCAATGTTTACTGCCCCACAGCTACGAGCGTGTGTGTGCAGTTGATGATGTGTGCGTAATTAACCTGGGAAGCATGAAGATGAATTTTTATATATTTTTTTATTTATGGGTTTGTTTTTTCTTGTGCAGCCATTGGTGATCGGGTTGAGATCATCGGCTTATATCGCTTGAGAGCCCGGTTTAATCATGGGCAGCTGAAACCCAGATTCAAACTCAGGCTCGAGTGGTGCTGGCATCAGGCCCCTGAACCAACCAGCGACTTCTAACCTCAGCAAGAAAGTAATTCCAAAACAATTGTAATTTTGCAATAATATCTATATAGTAGAACCCCTCTTAACGACCACCCCTGTTAATGACTAAACGACGGGCCTCCATAGAGCCCAATGTGTAGTGTATAGTAGTGTAGTGTATAGTGTAGTGTATAGTGTAGTGTATAGTGTAGTGTGTAGTGTATAGTAGTGTAGTGTATAGTGTAGTGTATAGGAGTGTAGTGTATAGTATATAGTAGTGTAGTGTGTAGTGTATAGTAGTGTAGTGTATAGTGTAGTGTATAGTAGTGTAGTATATAGTGTAGTGTATAGTGTAGTGTATAGTAGTGTAGTGTATAGCAGTGGTGTATAGTAGTGTAGTGTATATAAATTTAGTGTATAGTAGTGTAGTGTATAGTGTAGTGTATAGTAGTGTAGCGTAGAGTATTGTAATATATAGTAGTGTATAGTATATAGTAGTGTATAGTATATAGTAGTGTATAGTATATAGTAGTGTAGTGTATAGTAGTGTAGTGTATAGTAGTGTAGTGTATAGTAGTGTAGTGTACAGTGTAGTGTATAGGAGTGTAGTGTATAGTGTATAGTAGAGTGTATAGTAGTGTAGTGTATAGTAGTGTAGTGTATAGTAGTGGAGTGTATAGTAGTGTAGTGTATAGTAGTGTATAGGAGTGTAGTGTATAGTGTAGTGTATAGTGTAGTGTATAGGAGTGTAGTGTATAGGAGTGTAGTGTATAGTGTAGTGTATAGTAGTGTAGTGTATAGTGTAGTGTATAGTAGTGTAGTGTATAGTGTAGTGTATAGTAGTGTAGTGTATAGTAGTGTAGTGTACAGTGTAGTGTATAGGAGTGTAGTGTATAGTTAGTGTATAGTAGAGTGTATAGTAGTGTAGTGTATAGTAGTGTAGTGTATAGTAGTGGAGTGTATAGTAGTGTAGTGTATAGTAGTGTATAGGAGTGTAGTGTATAGTGTAGTGTATAGGAGTGTAGTGTATAGGAGTGTAGTGTATAGTGTAGTGTATAGTAGTGTAGTGTATAGTGTAGTGTATAGTAGTGTAGTGTATAGTGTAGTGTATAGTAGTGTAGTGTATAGTAGTGTAGTGTATAGGAGTGTAGTGTATAGTGTAGTGTATAGTAGTGTAGTATATAGTGTAGTGTATAGTAGTGTAGTGTATAGTGTAGTGTATAGTGTAGTGTATAGTGTATAGTGTAGTGTATAGTAGTGTAGTGCATAGTAGTGTAGTGTATAGTAGTGTATTGTAGTGTATAGTAGTGTAGTGTATAGTGTAGTGTATAGTAGTGTAGTATATAGTGTAGTGTATAGTAGTGTAGTGTATAGTGTAGTGTATAGTGTAGTGTATAGTAGTGTAGTGCATAGTAGTGTAGTGTATAGTAGTGTATTGTAGTGTATAGTAGTGTAGTGTATAGTGTAGTGCCTCCATAGAGCCCAATGTGTTCGCTTACCAACCATTCTCCTGTTAACGATGGGATGTTGTAGATAAAGTAAATATTAATTAATGCATTGATTTATTTATTACGTGTTTATAATGTTGTTTGTATCTCGATGTATTAATATCCATAGTTTAAATAGTATCAAGTACGTTTTGGGTGAAAAAAGGTAACTTTCGATGCTATCGGACAAATTAAGCCTATAACGTGTATTTCCTATACTCGCTTAACGACCGGTTTCGTGGAACCAATTGCCGTCGTTAAGAGGGGTTCTACTGTACAGGAAAGCTTCAGCAAGTCCCAAGACTCATGTTTATGAGGACGCTGCTGCATTGGGAAGTTTTGGCCAAGTCAATGAACGTTTGCCTTCAAGTGAGAGGAAACCAGATAACCGTAACAGTCAAATTCAATCCGCTGCTGCAGTGCCGCAAATTAACTGACAATTTAAATTTCCACGTCTTTACACGCTTTTATTTAACTCACTCTGTCTGTTGTTGTTGTCGTCGTATCCTCAAATCTTGTAACTCGATTTTAACCCACTTCCCAATGTGGTATCGACTGCAATTTTGGTATACTTAAGTCATACTGATGACAATACTATATTCTATCATTAAAAAATATATATATTTTTTTAAACCATCTTTTTTATATGTTATGTTTCGCCTTGGGTCTAATTGTCCACGCTCAACTGACATTGGCTGTAAATCACCACGGCCCCTTACGTTATGGCAAGCTTCGGGGCCACTTCCTGGAGTCGTGGAGTTCTGCCATTACTAGTACGGTACATTTCATTGTTTTTAAAGAAGTATTTTTTATATGACTTTTTTATTATTGCGCATTCATTGGTGACCACCCTTGAGACCATCAAATCACTGCACGCGAGATCCCGGTTTAATCACAGGCAGAAAGAAACCCGGATCCAAACACCAGGATCTCAGCGGTGCCGAACACTCTCTCAAACAGCCTCAGCTTTCCCAGCGGACATCTCTAGCCTAGGCGCAGCTACAAGGCCCAACTTTTTTTTTTCGATTTAAAGCTTTCGTGACTGCAGGGATTCATCTTCTTGGTTCGTTCGGTAAAGTCACGTAGAAGGGAAATAATAAAATAATACAAATAAAACATAATAAAATACAATTCTCACGACGTTTCGGCCACAATGCAAGCAGCCGTCCCTCTGGTGAAGAACAGGTCTGTCGGAAAGACAGCGTCTGAATGAACACCACCAAGCTTGGCAGCGTATATTTAAGAATTGTATATTATTATGTTTAATTTATTTTATTTTATTATTTCCCTTCTACGTGACTTTACCGAAGGAACCAAGAAGATGAAAGCCCAACTTGCCTACCAGGCTATCGGCGAGGACAACATGCTCGCCACCAGCTGAGGACCCAATGGAATCACTGCCTACCAGGCTGCCAGTGTCGCGGTACGAGTACTGGCTGGCGGACAGCATGGTGCCCTCCACTTTGATTCCACCGGCCAGCGCTGCCATGGGATTGTCAGCGAACGTGGAGACGCCAGCCATGTGGGAGTTCCACTCGTCTGCAATGAAGGGTGGACGGGCAGAGAGAGAGATGCACGAGGTCACGGTGCCGGGAAATAACGTGCACGTGCGTCCCAGGCACTGAAGACGCATCCGTGATGACAATCCGTATGTACGTTTATCCGGCTCGAAATGCGAATTACTTTTTACGTAAATATTAATTACATGCGAGTAGGTAACAATTCATCCCCAATACAGTCAGAACTTCAATAAACGTTCACGGTTTGAGGTCAGATTCGACTCAAGATTGTACTCTTTTTTTGTGCCTTGTGTAATGGTTAGCCAACTAGACTTGAAATCCAGAGGTCGCCGGATCAATTTGATCTCCTGGCGCAGAAAATAATACAATGGTCAAGTTTCTCAAATCTCTACGCCGCTGTCGATCAAGAAAAATAAATGTGACAGACCCAGATAGTCGATCGACAGGTTGCGTGTGGTGAGGAAGAGTAGGCCAAGTAACTTCTAGAGAGGGCTTTCTTGAGCTCCTCCTCGTGGAAACCTTCCGCCAGCAGTGGCATGAGCAAACTATTGCAGGGCTGCACCTTTACCACCGATAACTTTTACTCGACTTCACCGACTGATCGTCCCAGCTCTGCGAACATCCCTACTCACCGTACTCAATGGAGATGATGTCCATGTCTGACGACGGTGCCACGGCCTTCACCCCATCCAACCCCACGCTCAGTACGTAGCACATGTCCCGGGCACCGCTGCCCACTGCTGCCCTGCTGCCCTCGGCGATCATGGGGGCCAGGCCCTCGCCGAAGGAGACCCCCGGGCCCGGCACGGCCGATTCGTCCGAGATGCCGCTGTCGTCGCTGCCCATGGGTGACAAGCCGCCGTCATCTCGCGGGGACATGGAGCGCGCCTGGTGGGGGTCGACCATGTGGGAGAGGAGGTCCTCCGGCTCGCTGTCTTCCATGGCCTGGGAAGGCAGATGCGGTGATTTTTGATACTTTCCAAAAAAAGGATGGGGTAAGGATTTGCAGTTACAGCGCACTTAAATTCCTAACTCAAAGCGCCTTACATCACACCTGATTTCAAGCACATTTGATCCGCACCTCCGATTAGCACGGTTGGCTAGGTACGGCGCGAAAGAAGTTCAACGAACATAAAACCACTGAAAATGATTCAATTGGGAAAACCGCATGCACGTATGTCGATCCTGTTTCGCACCGTACGTAGCCAACCGTGCTAATCGGCATTAGTCTGCCACTCGGGCAACACATTGCCCTAGCGGCAGACGAATCCCCACTTGCAGGGTGGTGTTGCATTCGCCTTGCGCTGCACAGAGGGAGCTGCCATCCGGGGGTCTCCCTTATCCAAAACTGCAGATGGTTAGTGGATTGATTGAGATGAGATGTGACGGAAGGCGATTTGCAGTTGCTGAAGAATTTAAGCAAGTACAGTAAAAACTTGGATTGCGAGTAACTTGGTCTGCGAGTGTTTTGCAAGACGAGCAATTTTTTAAATAAATATTAATTTGATAAACGAGCGAGGTCTTGCAATACGAGTAGTACGTGTATACGCTTTGTCTGCCGAGCGTCACGTGATCACAACTGATATACGAGTGCTTTGGATTACAAACACGTTTCCGGAACGAATTATGCTCGCAATCCAAGGTTTTATTGTACATTTAAGCAAGTGCCCTCCAAATGCAAATCCTCATCCTTCCTGCAGTTTAACCACAGGGACAAAACAGTGACAACCGACAGTTAATATCCAATCAGCTCCCTTATGCATTGAAGGAAAAGGACATTTTGCTCACGTGATTGATGCCCCAAATGTCTCCCGATTCCTCAGAGCCGATGAAGGCATCCCCCATAAGTATCCCAGAATGCCCTGTGTCACGTGGCCCATCCGGGCAGTCGAGCAGCAGTTCCAGGAGCTCTGCGCTGCCCAGCTCCATGCTCACGCTGTTGCTGCTGCTGCTGCTGTCACTGCGTCTGCTGTTGTTGTGGCCAGTTTCTGCTGCCACCACTGTTGCTGCCCACACACATACATGACACACGGGTAAGGCCCATCACATAGTGAGCATGGCAGTCAAATGCTGTGGTTGACAGTCACATGCTAAATGACAAAGTAATCTACGACGTACTAATTTAAATTTTTAACCTACGTGACTTTACCAAAAAAACCTAAGAATATGAATCCTTGCAGTCACAAAAGCTTCAAATCTAGAAGTACTAATAGGGGTTTTCCCCTTTTTTCTGGCAACTAAACCGACACCTTTTGCAAGGCATCACGTTAACATTAACCACGATACTTGCAGTCAAATGCAAACAAAAACAATACTCTGATAATTTATGCATTGTCCTTGAAACTGATTGGTCCACACCAGAGACAGCTTTTCTTAGAGCCTAGTCTCATACGGTGTTCGACCAGATGACGCCAAAAGGCGCACAGTTCAAAGACAACGCACTATCAGAGTAATGAGGCCTCCTTACTGGCAAAGGAGGTCTCATAAAGTAATCTACGACGGTAAAGTGGCATGCCGTGGAGAGGTTAGATACCGTACTACAGGAGTCACATGATACGATAAATCCAAGCGTTGATGGATATGATGTATGTAATGTGAGCACAAGTCAATATTTACAGCAGTGGTGCTGGTTAGCATGATGCGCTGTTAACCTGATCACCTGAGTTCGATTCCTGGCCATATTTAACACGAGTGAACTTTCACCAACCCACACTGACCAGCATGAATTGCAGTTACAATGATGTGGCTTTACCATAGCACATGGCTATATGGAATGTCAATTACCATGGCAGTCACTACGGAGTACGAGAGTCAACGTTATGGTAAAGCTACGTGTCGATAGCCTCGTGCAATGTATGACAAGGTCATTCGCCATGGCGAAGACACGTGCTGTAGTAGGTCTTTTGATATGGTAAGAATGAAATGGCGTAGCTACTACTATTAAAAAGTTAACAGAATGGTAAAGTCACGTTTACGATGCTAAACGCATAATAACAAGCTGAACTCCGTTGTGTGCATCCGTCAAACTAAAAAAAGGCGTTTTGATTTCATCAGCCAATCGGCTTTCCATATCGGCATGATCCAGCAACGTGTAATTATTAAGCCATAAAACTCTGGAAACAATTTCGACAATTCTGGGTCGCATCAGCAGTCAGGGTTTGTTAAACCAGACTCTGCTGCCGCTGCTGCTTTGCTGAATGTGCTTGGCAAGGGCACTCCGTTGTTCTTGTAAATGTGACTTTGTAGTTCTGTGCTCGATTATAGAATCTGTACGAAAATGCACCACGCACAACACACTGAACCGTGCGTCTCTACTTCATAGCTGCCATCCCCTGATCAGCGTTCTACCTTATTATAGACCAATTCAGATCTTATTGGTCACCCCGTACCCTTCTAAATATCAACGTTCACCCCACAAAGCCCATCACAAGTGAGAAACACAAACGAATAGACAAAGACCACTAGTACACTCACTAATACAAACCTGTCAACCCCTTATCAGTGCCTATCCTATTAAAGACCAATTCATAATGTATTGGTCACCCCGTGCCCTTCTCAATCTCAACGTTCACCCCACAAAGCCCCATCACTAGTGAGAAACACAAACGAATAGACAAAGACCAATAGTACACTCACTAATACAAACCTGTCAACCCCTGATCAGTGTTCTACCATATTGCAGACCAATTCAGACCATAATGCTCACCCCGTGTCCTTCTCAATCTCAACGTTCACTCCACAAAGCCCCATCACAAGTGAGAAACACAAACGAATAGACAACGACCAATAGTACACTCACTAATACAAACCTGTCAACCCCTGATCAGTATTCTACCATATTGCAGACCAATTCAGACCATATTGCTCACCCCGTGTCCTTCTCAATCTCAACGTTCACCCCAAAATGTCCCATCACAAGGGAAAAACACAAACTTCAACACAAACAAACTTCAAGGACAGTGCACATTATCAGAGTTATGTCTTTTGTTTGTATTATTACTGCAGGTATTGCGGTATATACAAACATGACTCCTTGTAAAAAGGTGTCAGTTTTGTTGCCAGATAGAAGGGTAAAAAACCAATTATCATATTTTTACTGGCAAATGAGGTTCCCATAGTGTAGATGCTTGCCCCGAGCTCTCATACTCTGATGGTGCATTGTCTTTGAGTTGTGCGCCTTTTGGCGTCATCTGGTCCAACCCATGTGAGACTAGGCTCTAAGGCAGGGGTCGGCAACCAAAATAACAAGAAGAGCCATTTCTTTCCAGTTCGGTACAAAATTCAGTATTTCAAGAGCCGCAATGCATCTGAGTACATACTGTACATATCGTCAAGAAGCAGCCCGTAAAGAGCCGCATGCGGCTCCGGAGCCGTAGGTTGCCGACCCCTGCTCTAAGGAAAGCTGTCTCGGGTGTGGACCAATCAACTTCAAGGACAGTGCATACATTATCAGAGATATGTCTTTTGTTTGTATTATGACTGCAGGTATTGCGGTCTATACAAACATGACTTCTTGTAAAAAGGTGTCAGTTTTGTTGCCAGATAGAAGGGTAAAAAACCAATAATCAACTAGACACAAGTGATCATTATTTTTGCCCGCAGTGAAACGTCTGCACCCCGTACGAGAAGAACACCGCTGCGTGAAACCGCGTGGGTTGACGCAGTTACTGCTGCTGCTGCCACCCATCACCAACCACGAGAACTTTTACCGTGCGGTCGAACAACTTTTTTTTTATAAGGGAAACAATCGTTGCAAATACTCATAGAGCAACAGCAACACGCGACAGTGACTTTCTCTGTACGTGTGTGTGGGTGTCAGCTCACAACAACGAGCGGAGCGCCGGGTGGCTAAAGCACAGCAAGTTGGCACAGTAGGGGGCACAGGTGGTGCATCAGCCAGTCATCTCGGTCATCTCAGTTAGTCAACCCGTGGCATCTGCTGGGTCTGCCCCGTGACCTCCTGCCAGCGGGCGTTCGACGCTTCACGTGGTAGCCTCAAGGTGCACCTAGCCTGGCACAAGCGTCGTGGTGACGTCTCCGCAACTTAGTGACAGGGTGGGGAGCGGTGGTGCAGTGGTTAGCGCTGCGAACCTGGCTAACCGGGTTCGATTCCCGTTCACGGACAACACCACCAGCGATGATTATCTGAACCGGTCCTGGGCCTCCCCTAGGTCGACTCAGCCTCAAATGAGTACCTGGTGCGGTGTAAACATCGTCACTGGGGAGACAAAGGCGGTCGGGCGTGGTGTTGGCCACCCACACCCTCGTGTGCTGTGCCGGCCTTCATAGGTGCTCGCTAACAGCACTTGCCCCTACAGTGTGTGAAGGCTACACGGGGGATCTTTGTCTTTGTCTTGTAGGTGTCAGCCCTCATCCAGCAGTGGACGTCTTTAGTTCAATCTCATCGGACGACTCTCGAGCGAAAGATGTTTCTCAAACACATTAACACATCGTAAACTTTTAACGATTTAAAACTATGGGAACCTCATTTGCCAGTAAAAATATGATAATTGGTGTTTTACCCTTCTATATGGCAACAAAACTGACACCTTTTTACAAGGAGTCATGTTTGCATAGACTAGGCTCTAAGGAAAGCTGTCTCGGGTGTGGACCAACCAACTTCAAGGACAGTGTACATTATCAGAGTTGTGTCTTTTGTTTGTATTATGACTGCAGGTATTGCGGTCTATGCAAACATGACTCCTTGTAAAAAGGTGTCAGTTTTGTTGCCATATAGAAGGATTTAAAACAACTGAATCTTTGTAACAAACCCAAAGAACGAGGAATCGTTGCTAGCGAGAGGTGCCGCGGGGCGACTGGAGCCGTCGCCACGTCCGCAAAACGACGCGGCAAGTTCGTCGAGGCCGCGATAAGCAAGACGACTCACAGTGACGACGATTTAAAGAGAACAACAACAGCAGCAACAACAACAGCAGTGGCAACAACAGCAGCAGTAGCAGCAACAACAACAGCAGCAACAACAAACCCAAGCGGATTGGGATCGCTCGGAACGAGCCTTACCCACTCCCTCCTGGCCTCAGATCTCATGGACTGTTGTTGGTGGTGGTGATGTTGTAGGTGGTGGTGTTGGTGGTGGTGTTGGTGGTGTTGTTGGTGGTGATGTTGGTGGTGGTGTTGTTGGTGGTGGTGTTGGTGGTGTTGTTGGTGGTGATGTTGGTGGTGGTGTTGTTGGTGGTGATGTTGTAGGTGGTGGTGTTGGTGGTGTTGTTGGTGGTGGTGTTGTTGGTGGTGATGTTGTAGGTGGTAGTGTTGTTGTTGTATGTGTTGTTGTTTGTGGTGGTAGTGTTGTTGTTTGTGGTGGTGTTTGTGGTAATGGTGGTGTTGGTGGTGATGTTGTATGTGGTGATGTTGTTGTGTTGGAGGTGGTGATGTTGGTGGTGGTGTTGTTGGTGGTGATGTTGTAGGTGGTGGTGTTGGTGGTGTTGTTGGTGGTGGTGTTGTTGGTGGTGATGTTGTAGGTGGTAGTGTTGTTGTTGTATGTGTTGTTGTTTGTGGTGGTAGTGTTGTTGTTTGTGGTGGTGTTTGTGGTAATGGTGGTGTTGGTGGTGATGTTGTATGTGGTGATGTTGTTGGTGTTGGAGGTGGTGATGTTGGTGGTGGTGTTGTTGTTGGTGTTGTTGGTGTTGCTGGTGGTGTTGTTGTTGGTGATGTTGTTGGAGGTGGTGGTGTTGTTGTTGGAGGTGGTGGTGTTGTTGTTGGTGTTGTTGTTGTTGGTGATGTTGTTGGAGGTGGTGGTGTTGTTGTTGGAGGTGGTGGTGTTGTTGTTGGTGTTGTTGTTGTTGGTGATGTTGTTGGAGGTGGTGGTGTTGTTGGTGGTAATGTTGTTGTTAGATCCAATGTCAGTGAGAGTCGGAGCCGTGCCCGGGGCTTCCGGGTACAAGCTGGCAGATTTGACGTCACACCAAGGGGGGGGGGGTGGGGGGGGGGTGAGCCGACGGGCGGCCATGTTGCTCAGGGGGTGGCGTTCACATTTCAAGGCAGTCCCCGGGTTACGGAAGGGGTTGCGTTCCGCGGAAAGATCCGTAACCCGAATTTTCCGTATGTCGGAAACTGAACCAAAAATTTCCCCTCCCCCCCCCCGATATCAAGACCCCACAGCCAGAAATAATTGCGCCTATCGTACACGATTATTAGGTTCCTTTTCACTCGGTACTGTGTTGCGCTATCGTCCGTTTTGTATTGCTGCCTGTATAGTATCCTTGCACATACGCTCTGCCCTTCCTACGATTATTTCATTTAATCGAATATCTACCCTAACACTACCCACAATTAAACTAATGGAACATATACTGTATCCAATTGTTAATGAATACCACGACACATTTAATATGAGTTGTAAACGGAAAGCAGTCACTTCCGAGTGTGTGTTTACTGTGCATAAAATTTCGATTTAAAGCCTTCGTGACTGCAGGGATTCGTATTATTGGTTCTTTCGGTAAAGCCACGTAGAAGGGATAAAATAATAAAAATAAAACAATAAAATTCTCACGACATTTCGACTGCAACACAAGCAATCATCATCGGGTGTGAAAACCACAGCAAGAAAATTTGAAAAAGTGGCGGTTTTTTCCCAAATCGGACAAAACCATATTTCCAAATCGGACAAAATTGCGTGACGTCATTTATGGACGGCCCCTGAGTGGACGTCGGCCCACGTGCAAGGGCAACCAGTGCCGCCCGGCAAGCCCGTAACGGACTTCACAGCCGAAGACGATGTGTGCCACGTGGTTTTCCTGGCTCATCCCGCGTTCACAACATCGACCATTCTATCACTGAACCTGACACAAAGCCCCCTCCCCTGGTCTCCACGTGCTGGAGAACGTCATTGCCATGCAAACCTACCTTACGAGGGGAACAAAAGAAGCAAATCGAGATCTAAATAATTGATTCGATTCATGTGCTCTGAAAAGGGACTTTGGCTGAAATGCCGCCTATTATAAAAGCTTCCTTTTAAGGTCACAGTGTGATTGACGAATACGTTGAGTTTTTCGTTATTTGTCCTTGTGCACCACTGCAAATGCAGCATCGTCGAGCAATATGTTTTAAAGTACTCTAATTAACATAAGCATTAAGTACTCTAATTAACATAAACATTAAACAGATTAAGAAAAAAATAGTGCCAGCACCAACGCAGTGGCTTAATGGAACGGGCATGGTCACGGCAGGTGAGGTGCTGGATCATGGAGCCCGCATGCCCAGCCACCGCATGCCCCAAGCAGCTGCTGTTTGTCCGGATAGAGGGGCCTCAACGGGAGATGGAGCTGATGCGGTACGGGAGGATGTGGAGCGGAGTGGACTTGCCGCTGACCGGTACCAGCGGTGTCAAGATCAGCCTCTATACGGAGGAGGCTCGTGAAGGAGGCTGCTGCTACTGGGCAGTTGGAGGCAGTCGCCCTCCAGCAACAACAGAGGGCAGAGGAGACGACGCTCACAACAACGAGCGGAGTGCCAGGCAGATAAAGGGGCATAATTGACGTCACGCACCTATGGGAAGGGGGGGGTCAGACATTTGTGACGATGTGTGTTGGGAAATGTGACGTCACATCAAAATGCACAACTTTAACTAAATATAGACAACACGTTCTACTTAATTAAATAGACGTTTTAATAAATGTTTTCTCCTACAACATCAGGATGCAGCGCCACATTAAATACGCACTACAATGACAATAGTTTAAAGCGATTTGAAGCATGTTTTATTTTGGGGGGGGGGGGGCAGAGCTTTGTGACGTCATATTTGAGGGGGGGGGGTCTGACTTTTTGTGACGCCGTGTGACGAGGGGGGGTGGTCATAAATCGTCAAAAATCGCGTGACGTCATTTATGGATGACCCCAAAACGCAGCAAGCTGGCACAGTAGGGGGGGGGGGGTTACAGCTGGTGGTGCATCTTGCCAATCATCTCAGTCAGTCAACCCTGCTGGGTCTGTCCCGTGACCTGCCAGCAGAGAGCCTTCAACAACTTCACGTGGCCTCAAAGTGCACCTGGCCTGGCACAGGCGCTCTGGTGACGTCACCATCGTATTGGAGGAGGTGGGGAGGGGGGCGAAATGGGCGTGGCGTGAGGGAAGGGGAGGGGCTTGAGGGAGGGGGGGCGATCGTGAAGGGGGTGGGTGGGGGGGGCGATCGTGAAGAGGGAGGGGGGGGCGATCGTGAAGGGGGTGGGTGGGGGGGCGATCGTGAAGAGGGAGGGGGGGGGCGATCGTGAAGGGGGAGGGGGGGGGCGATCGTGAAGGGGGTGGGGGGGGCGATCGTGAAGAGGGAGGGGGGGGCGATCGTGAAGGGGGAGGGGGGGGCGATCGTGAAGGGGGTGGGTGGGGGGGCAATCGTGAAGGGGGAGGGGGGGGCGATCGTGAAGGGGGTGGTGGGGGGGGGCGATCGTGAAGGGGGTGGGGGGGGGCGATCGTGAAGGGGGTGGGTGGGGGGGCGATCGTGAAGGGGGAGGGGGGGGCGATCGTGAAGGGGGGTGGGGGGGGGCGATCGTGAAGGGGGTGGGTGGGGGGCGATCGTGAAGGGGGTGGTGGGGGGGGCGATCGTGAAGGGGGTGGTGGGGGGGGCGATCGTGAAGGGGGTGGGGGGGGGCGATCGTGAAGGGGGTGGGGGGGGGCGATCGTGAAGGGGGTGGGTGGGGGGCGATCGTGAAGGGGGTGGTGGGGGGCGATCGTGAAGGGGGTGGGGGGGGGCGATCGTGAAGGGGGTGGGTGGGGGGCGATCGTGAAGGGGGTGGTGGGGGGGGCGATCGTGAAGGGGGAGGGGGGGGCGATCGTGAAGGGGGAGGGTGGGGGGGGCGATCGTGAAGGGGGTGGGGGGGGCGATCGTGAAGGGGGTGGGTGGGGGGCGATCGTGAAGGGGGTGGTGGGGGGGGCGATCGTGAAGGGGGTGGTGGGGGGGGCGATCGTGAAGGGGGGTGGGGGGGGCGATCGTGAAGGGGGTGGTGGGGGGGGCGATCGTGAAGGGGGTGGGGGGGGCGATCGTGAAGGGGGTGGGTGGGGGGCGATCGTGAAGGGGGTGGTGGGGGGGGCGATCGTGAAGGGGGTGGGGGGGGCGATCGTGAAGGGGGTGGGGGGGGGGGCGATCGTGAAGGGGGTGGGGGGGGGGCGATCGTGAAGGGGGTGGGTGGGGGGGCGATCGTGAAGGGGGAGGGGGGGGCGATCGTGAAGGGGGTGGGTGGGGGGGCGATCGTGAAGGGGGGGGCGATCGTGAAGGGGGTGGGTGGGGGGGGGCGATCGTGAAGGGGGTGGGTGGGGGGGGCGATCGTGAAGGGGGTGGGTGGGGGGGGCGATCGTAAAGGGGGTGGGTGGGGGGGCGATCGTGAAGGGGGGGGGCGATCGTGAAGGGGGAGGGTGGGGGGGCGATCGTGAAGGGGGTGGGGGGCGATTGTGAAGGGGGTGGGTGGGGGGGCGATCGTGAAGGGGGTGGGTGGGGTGGGGCGAGCTTGAAGGGGGAGGGTGGGGGGGCGATCGTGAAGGGGGTGGGTGGGGGGGCGATCGTGAAGGGGGTGGGTGGGGTGGGGCGAGCTTGAAGGGGGAGGGTGGGGGGGCGATCGTGAAGGGGGAGGGGGGGGCGATCGTGAAGGGGGTGGGTGGGGGGGGCGAGCTTGAAGGGGGTGGGTGGGGGGGGGCGAGCTTGAAGGGGGAGGGTGGGGGGGCGATCGTGAAGGGGGGTGGGTGGGGGGGGGCGAGCTTGAAGGGGGTGGGTGGGGGGGGGCGAGCTTGAAGGGGGTGGGTGGGGGGGGCGATCGTGAAGGGGGTGGGAGGGGGGGGCGATCGTGAAGGGGGTGGGGGGGGCGATCGTGAAGGGGGTGGGTGGGGGGGGCGATCGTGAAGGGGGAGGGGGGGGCGATCGTGAAGGGGGTGGGGGGGGCGATCGTGAAGGGAGGGGCTTGAGGGAGGGGGGCGGGGCGATAGCGAGAAAGTGGGCGTGGTCAGAGTGAAAGTGGGCGGGGCTACGGGGGAGGGGTTGGGCGTCGCCCGCGTGACGTCATCGTCGCCCGAGGAACCCGGGGCTGAGTGGTTGTGTAGCGGGTCCGTGTGGTGGTTGCCTCCTGCGGGTCTCGGTAAAAACCAAACCTCAACAATTCTCCCCTTTAAACATTTTTTTTTACACATTTCTTCAAGTTAAGCTTAAAAAAAAACGACCACTCCACAAAGATGCCCAAGAAGAAGCCAGAACCCTTGCAAATCACCCACACGGTCGGAGACTGCGTTCCTGTGGGAAACCCCACCACGTCCACCGAGTGAGTGCATGACAATTGTATTGTTTGTGTTTATTTAGTCGCTGTTTTTCGTTGACGTCGGTTGTCGTGTAGATCTGTGGGGCTCCTTCGTTGAGCTGCGAGAGGTTTTAAAAAAAAAAAATCCGATCGGACGAGGTAACGACGAGGTGATGGGGGGGGGGTCCTCGACCAGGCGAGCTCGGCCGGGAGTTGGTGCCTCCATCCCGGCAGCGATTCTATCCGAGAGTCGGTGTCTCCTGATCCGGCGTTAGGCCTCGGATGCAACATCTGATTAAATGTACATTTAAATTAATTAAATACGATCGCACGAATTAAACGCGATTATCCTTATGCACTACGGACTAAATATATTAAGGTGTGCATAATGCGCATGCCCCCCCCCCCCATTGTCAATCCACTGCTGCATGAAACCCCCCGGGGTGTCGTTTGACCATACTTCACCACTCTGGGTGTGTGCGGGTTTGATGTAGGGGAACCCCAACTCTTGTTCGGATATCACGTTTCGCCCAAGTGGCTTCAAATATGTGCGCGCGTAATGAATTAACCCATCCCCTTGACCGTTACTTTAACATATTTCCGCGTGGATCAGCATTTAAAGTAGCACGTGTCTTCTCTCGGATAAAATAAACAATCTAGAATGCAGATACATCGCATGCACGTCGTGAACAACACCAGTTGGAAGCTTTGTAAATGAGGGGGGGGGGGGGGGTGGACAGTCTAAAGTCGTCCCCATCGCTTCTGCTGTTGTCTTCACTGCTTTAAAGGAAGAACGGACCAGATCCACTCTGCGTCTGAACAAACACTTGAGTGGATAACAACATTTTTCGATTTAAAGCTTTCGTCACTGCAGGGATTCATCTTCTTGGTTTTTTCGGTAAAGTCACGTAGAATGGAAATAATAAAATAATCTTAAATAAAACATAATAAAATAATTCTCACGACGTTTCGGCCACAACGCAAGCAGCCGTCCTGTTCTTCACCTGAGGACGGCTGCTTGCGTTGTGGCCGAAACGTCGTGAGAATTATTTTATTATTTCCATTCTACGTGACTTTACCGAAAGAACCAAGAAGATGGATAACAACATCTTAATTGCATCTTTTAATCTGCTACTATGAATCTACGGGGTCTGGGGTGGGGGTCTCTCTCACCATTTCGCTGCAATTCTTTCACCAGTCTCGTCCCATTCGTCATTCCAGCCCCTAGCCATCATCATGTGTCTTGCCCAAACCCACTTTATTTCCTTAAACAGTCAACATGATACCTTTGTTCACTTGATCCACGTGTTCATCTGGTCTCTTTTAGTGGCATTACAAGCACGCATCTCGTGCTTTCATCGTCGAGTCATGGTTATCCACTGCTGGCTGATGACACAACGTGATGGCTCCGATTTTGCATTTTTTTTCCCTCGTCCAATGTGTTCTATTTCACATCTTAGCGTAGTTCCAAAACATGCATATCCCCATCTTTCTTTTGCGCATTTGTTTTTAGGCATTCGCTCACATATCTGATCCGTAAGTCGTATGCATTGATCGTGAATTTCTTGCACATGCAATATGTGCGTTTGTTCAAATAAGTACCGTTAAAATCAGAGCGACTTTGTGAACATTTTATCAGATGGATATTAGCACCTCTAGCGTTCCATCTCCACGGTGGAGGATTCCTCACTCAGACACTTTCCATACCTGTCAACCCCTTATCAGTGCCCACCTCGTATTGCAGACCAGTTCAGACTTTATTGGTCACCCCGTGCCTCTTATAAATCTCAACGTTTATTCTACAAAGTCCCATCACAGGGTAGAAACACAAACAAATAAACAAAAAAATGTGGCGGTATTGAAACGGCTGTTCGCCGTATGGACCTGAAAACTAAATTTCCCTGCGCTATTCTTTCAATTTATTGGCCTCGGCTGCCTCATTCTACAGCACTTAACCATCGGACATCATCACTTTCTAGATCATATGACGTGTCCTGTCCAAGCTCACTTACCATTCTAGCCCATGTGTTGTTCTCTTTCTGCCAATGGAATTCAAAGCTTGCGATCTCCGCGTGTGCTTTGTAAAGCCTCGGTTCATTTTTTTTTATCTTGTGGTGCTTCTTTAAAGACAAAGATCTCCCGTATAGCCTTAACAGACTATCGGGGCAAGTGCTGTTAGCGAGCAGCACCTATTAAGACCAAAACGGCACACGAGGGGGTGGGTGGCCAGCACCACGCCCGGCCGCCTTTGTCTTTCTTAGTGGCGACGTTATTACGCACCACACCAAGTACTAATTGAGGATGTGTTAAGAGCACACTTGCACAATAACATTCTAATACTGTACATGCATCTGGCCCCGAGGGCACGCCTTTAAATATTTTCAAGAACGGGGTTCTTTTCTGGCATTTGATATCGGATTCCCCTTTAGTTTCATTTGGCTCCGGACTTGATCTGATAAACTCATTGCTCAAATGTGCAAACACACGCATATGTTAAAATGTATTGTCCAAACATCTTCATGCAACAATCCTTCAGAACAGAAGCATTGGGACTGATTTTTCTTAGGATAAATGAAGGACGCTATTGTTTTTCCTACACGTGTTACAAAAGGACCATTGGATTTATAAGTATGAGCAACAAGGACTGTTGTTATTCCAGTGGAGTCATAACATCTTATATTCCTCTTTACAATGTGAACAAAGGCGACATTATTCCCCGTGTGTTTAATTGGCAGCAAGATAACACTTGTGATTGTATTTTTTTTATCCAAGCACATACGCCAAGGGTGTTGTGGGAGTCAATGTACTGCTCAAGTACACTGCACTATGGACCCGACTACCCGATTTCGATTCGCAGGCAGGGCTAAACATTGGCGAGTGCTTTCGAACCTGGTCCTGGACACCAATACCAACACCCACCTGTGCCAGGCCAGGTGCACTGAGTGGCCACGTGAATTATCGAAGGCTCGCTGATGGGAGGTTGCGGGACAGACTCAGGTGCCATGGGTTTGGCTGACTTAGATGACTGGCAGATGCACCAGCTGTAACCCCCCCCCCTCCACCGGCACCCCCCACCCACTTGATAAACCCGTATTGACCAGCATGGTGAAACACAGTGTGGCCAAACAGCCCTCATTATGGACACGGCATAGGGAAGCCTTAATTCATCTAGCAGTGGATTGACAACCGGGCTGTACTGTATACTGAAGCAGGATACTTTCTCCACAACTCAGGCTGTCCGCCTGATGATGCTGGTTGTAGTTACTGGCGAAACGTCGTACTCGAATCGTAAATGTCGTGGGTTTAGTCTTCAACACACCACTGTGCTCAACTCGTAACGAATTGTCATGTTTTGTTTACGTGACCAACCTCACTTATTGGCTGTGTCGGGTGGTGGCGGGTTTAACGACTCAATTATATTTACGCGATCTAACCCAAAAACCTCTATTATGGATACATACATAGAAGCAGGGTTGCCCGTTGACTTTCAACAGCGCTGTATTTGGCCTTTCTCTCTTTGTGTCGACATGCCTGTTCTTTGATACGGTTTGACTCCACATGGCTTCCAATGGCTTTGCATTCGTCACCATTGCGGTGTAGCAACACCTTGTGTGGCTTTGGGAAGGATGACACATGGCAAGGGCATTTACTTAAGGTGGGACTGTTTGCCTGTGGGTGCGTCTGGCAAACGGTTATTCGTTATATACATGGTTAGATTTATGGTGGCAGTGTGTGTGTGTGGTTCACAATGTGTGTGTGTGTGTGTCTTGACGCATGTATGTGGAGAGTGGTGGTGTAGTGGTTGATGCATGTGGTGGCTATCTGAACTGGTTTTCCACCTTCCCTACCTAGCTCGTCTCGGCCTCATGATGCAGTGTGCAGACACCAGCATATGGGAGACGAAAGCAGCCAGGTGTGGTGTTGGCAAAATCACTCCCAAATGTGCAATACCAGTCTTAATCGGTGCTTGCTAAAGTAACATTCCCCATCATTCTTTGTAGGGCATATTTGTATTTTTAGTATGTATATCTATATATCTGTCGCTTTGTGAGTGTGTCTTCGTGTGCGTCAGTATATGCTTGTTCGTGTAGCTCATTGTGTGTGGCTCTTGTGTGTAGATAAGTTCGTGTTTTTAGGTCGTGTGCGTCATTCAGAATGTGGGTTTATCTGTCCCGGAGTCTGTTTCACTATATTGCATTATATGTACATGTGTGTGCGTCATTGTATTTCTAAACATCTCCACATCTCTAAAACAGTATATTTTTCAGTATGTTCTTGTCTCCACCCCCCTCTTCCCATGCATATACTACCGCGGTGTGATGGTTTGCACACAGGTCACCAATTCGTTATCCTGGCGCAGCAGTTGAAACTACGGTGCAGTGTCTCAAATATTCCCCTGCCGTTGCCGTCCCAGCAGTTTAAATAAGTACACAGCACAAGTCAATCCGTAGGTTGCCAGTGTTAGGTTTATTGTGGGTACTCTCTCAAGAGCTCCTTTGAGAGGAAGCTCTTCTGCCAGCTCTGGCATGACCAAGCAATTACAAGACTGCACCTTTACCTTCTTTTAACTTCTCAGCGGATCAGTGTGTCTATGCGGCTGTGTGTGTGTGTGCCTGTCCGATTCAGTCGAGTGGCACTATCTCTTCATCAGCTGCGTAACGTTGTGTGAAAGCTACCTGGCCTATCACTCCATACAAAGCTCCAGACATTCTCTGCCACAGTTATGCCCTCCCTTGTGTTTACAAAACGTGGAGCCCTTTAAGGGAACACATGCACTGGTCTGAAATATTTTTGATGGCCTCCCTACAATCCATTCTGAATGTAAACAGACTTGATTGTGATAATTGGTTCTTTACCCTTCTATCTGGCAACAAAACTGACACCTTTTTGCAAGGAGTCATGTTTGCATAGACCGCAATACCTGCAGTCATAATACAAACAAAAGAACATAACTCTGATAATGTGCACTGTCCTTGAAGTTGATTGGTCCACACCCGAGACAGCTTTCCTTAGAGCCTAGTCTCATATGGGTTGGACCAGATGACGCCAAAAGGCGCACTTTTGGCGTCATCTGGTCCAACCCATATGAGACTAGGCTCTAAGGAAAGCTGTCTCGGGTGTGGACCAATCAACTTCAAGGACAGTGCACATTATCAGAGTTATGTTCTTTTGTTTGTATTATGACTGCAGGTATTGCGGTCTATACAAACATGACTCCTTGCAAAAAGGTGTCAGTTTTGTTGCCAGATAGAAGGGTAAAGAACCAATTATCATATTTTTACTGGCAAATGAGGTCCCCATAGTGTAGACTTGATTGTGTGAGGAGCTCCAGTTCCTTGAAAGATTTGGACACAGCCCCATCAGTGAGCTCCTCGGTCAGGCGAGGTTGTGTTGACTGGGTCATGTAGCCAGCATGCACAGTCACCACATGCCCAAGCAGCTTCCATTTGACCACAGAGAGGGGACTAAACAGGCACAGCACGGGCTAGAGAAGAAATTTACTGTTGTCGTACAGAAGGATGTGAAGCTGATTGGACTTGCGATGACTTGTACCAGTTGTGTCAAGATCGGCCTCTGTGGAGGAGGCTTGTGAAGGATGCTACTGGGTAGTTCGAGGCAGTTGCCCTTCAGCAACAACGGAGGGTGGAGTAGCGACACTCACAACAACTAAAACATAGCACATTAGCATCGTGGCGAGCACAAGTAGTGCACCTGCTCGTCATCTCAGTAAACCCATGGTACTAGGGTCTGTTCTGTGACCTGCCAGCGAGCCTTTTTGACACTTCATGTGGCCTCAAAGTGCACCTCGCCTGGCACATCTTAAATGTGTGGGGGGCGGTGGTGCAATCATTATTGAACTGCGGTACAAACCCAACTACTGGAAATCAATTCCTGCTTGCAGCCAAAATCGGTGACAATTGCTGAGCTGATACTGGACCTCCCCTAGGTGTGTTAGCATCAGCACTGGAGAGACAAAGGCAGCTGGGTGTCAAGTTGGCTAGCCACCCCCTCGTGAACCGTTCCGGCCTTAATCGGTGCTCGCTAACAGGACTTGCCCCAACAGCCTGATGAGGCTATTAGGGGGATATTTGTCTTTGTGCCCATGTGTCCCAGACTATTGTTGGGTGGCCACGTTTTAATGCCATGGAATGCAAGCCCTGAGTTCATCGCCGCCCTCTCCGTCAGGAAGCATTAATCTCCCAACACGGGGGAACGCACAGTAATGCAGACGTTATCATCTGTATGAATGAATATAATATCTCATTGCCTGGAACGCAGCTGCGGTGTAATGGTTCGCGCACTGGATTTGCAATCTGGATATAAGAATAACGTCTGTTGTGTCTCAACACATCGATGCCAACGGTTTTTAAATCCTTTATATTAAGTTCGCGTGCTTGCTTGCTTGCTTAGGACCGTGTAAATCTTTCGGTCGTTTTTTAACCCACTTCCCGTGATCCAATCGAGCTGACATTTTCCACACAGACTCGTTGTGCCAGACAATTAATGTTCGTGAAAAAAAAATTCCCAAAATTGTACACTTTTTAGGCAAAAAAAATATATTTTACATATATTCAAATAGAACGCATTCATGGCTTTGGCTGAACGTCAGAGTGTAAGAGCCCAGAGCGTAACCCCTCCACAGGCCGTGGCGGAGTAGCGCAGTTGGTAGCGCCCTCGCTTCCCATGCCAAAGGTCGCGGGATCGATCCCCGCGTCCTCCACAGGCGAATATATTTTTAAATCCTTTATATTAAGTTCGCTGCCACGCATATAAAGGATTTATAGTGAAAAACTTAGTTTTTACGGGTTATACTTATTTAGTTTCATCAGCCATGTGTGTATGTTCAACTTCTTTCGCGCCGTACATAGCCATCCGTTGATTGGCATTCCATACCTATGCTATCCAGAAGATCTTGGATTGTCCGATGCTATTGGTATGAGCACTTCATTTAAACTTTGGGCGAACCAGAAGTTGCCAGTTCTATTTCTCAGCGCAGCAGTTGATCCAATGTGCAATTTTCTTGAACCCTGTCTCCACGTGTTGTGTCTCCCCAGCAGTATAGAAAAGTTAGCAGGTCACTTGATGTAAGGTAAAGTGTGGGTGCATTCCTCCTCTTAGAAAGACATCTGCGGTAAGCAAGTCGCTGCAGGGCTGCAGCTTTTATCTAATTTTCCATTCGCCTCTGAATTCAAACTCGTGCGTCGTCTATACGTCAAAAGACGTCAGACTCTATATGAAACTGTCATGATTCGTTTGCTTCACTGCTATTAACATACACATACGTGTGAGTGCTGTGGAACGCTGAATACAATATCCACTCGTTTTACACGTGGTCTGCATATGAATGTGAAAGGTTTGGCATACTTGAAATGCTGGACCAGAGTTGATTTCCATAGTAACTGGGGTGAAGAAACAGTTAATTGGTCGATGAATTGAGTAATGCTTTCAATCGTGTGATTTCCTTTATAAAACATTAAAATTACGTATTTACTTTGTTATTCCGCTACTTAAAAAAACTCTCCCCACCCCGTATCCGTTGTGTGAGGGTCAATTGGTGAAATGGGGGGAGGTCCAGAACTGATTCAATTAACACTCGCAATTTGATGTTAGCCTTGGCCAGGAATCGAACTCGCATGGTCGAGTTCACAGGACATTGCACAAACCACTGTGCCAACTCGACCCCCGTAATATCTACTACCTGTTAGCCAGCACAGGTACTCCTCTACTTACGATGGAGATGCGTTACGACGACCCCTATCGTAAGTCGAAAATATCGTAAGTCGAAGATGGCCCAAACTACCCAGGAGTCTTAAAGAATGATGATAATTTAGCAAAACAGAGCAATTTACAGTACCGTACTATAAACAATATACTGTATTAATGAATTACAATACTGTATTGCACAGTAAAATTTAAAGTAAAAAATAAGGTAAATTCTTAGCCTACCTATATGAACTGCAATTTAATAGAACGTTTTTTCAGGAAACAATCCTATCTGCTATAAAATTTTAACATGCATTGAACGTATCATATCGTGGTAACCTTAAAATGAAATCGCTAAAGCTACGTATCATACATATGCATTGAACGTATCGTAACGTATCACATTGTACTGTACTCACCAGAGGTGGGACAAAGTCATTGTTATGCAAGTCCAAGTCGAGTCTGAAGTCATCAAATTCATGACTCGAGTCTGACTCGAGTCCAAGTCACATGACTCGAGTCCACACCTCAGAGGTGGGACAAAGTCATTGTTATGCAAGTCCAAGTCGAGTCTGAAGTCATCAAATTCATGACTCGAGTCTGACTCGAGTCCAAGTCACATGACTCGAGTCCACACCTCTGGTACTCACCAAGATTATTTCCGTCGTCTGCATACTTGAACGATGTTAGGTTGTTGATAGCAATTTTGTCGTATCGCTATCGCCATCGTAAGATCGAAATATCGTAAGTCGAACCATCGTAACTCGGGGACTACCTGTACATTGTCTCATGAATAATAGAGCATGTTATCGATTGAACTCACCCAGGTTTCGTTTGAAAAACCAGTCTGGTGTCGACTGCAATGGGATACCCTCACTTTCCTTAGCGTTGTACAATGAGTGTTTAATAATTAAGCGATTACATGCTTTATGACCATTATGCTTTACACACACACACTTAATAAATGCCTGTCACCTGCTATAATATTTGGATCAAAAAGAAACATTGACACCGACAAAGACGACGGAGCCAAAGAGAGTGCAAAGATAGCTTGGAGTGATGCAGACTTGGGATTACGCTGAGAGATGGAAAGACACACGGAATGGAGAGCATTGCCCTGGTTAAAGACGCAACTTCTGCCTTTAATAAAAGTACATAGTGTTGGGCAAGAGACGTCGCTAGAAAGGAAGATGGCTTGTGGCCGAGACTAACTAATTGAGTGGCAGCCAAAGGTGGTAACGTGCCCGAAAAGATATCTGTCGTGGAGAGAGAGAGCCAAACGTTTGGCTCGTTTACAGATGCAAAGTGGTTTGCTGCATCGCAGGTCTGTGAAATATGGCACAAATGTAGAGGCGTTGATCCGTCAGGAGATGATGCAAAATGATGATGTTAATAATGAAGCAGAATAGAGCCACGGAGTTTAATTTTACTTTCCCATAGGAGACCTTGGCTTGGTACGATTCCACTTGCGATTAATTGATGGGTACAGCTTGCATTTTTGTCGCAGCACTCATGTCGAAATGAAGCCAGGGAGTGCTATTAATGTGATTGGACTTCACGTCCATAAATAGATGATTGATCGATTGCATTGTGCAGGATGTGCACCATTCCAAAGGTTGAATATCGAACGGACGGGAGTTATGTTCTCTTAAGCCCCATCACTTCATTTGCGCATACAAAGGGGCATTGAGATGTAATGCCTACCGTGGGTATCAGTTGTTGATTGGATATCTGCTTCTTATCTGACTTTCTTTGCGTTCACATCACCGTAATTTATATATACCCTCAAATAATGAGAGAAATTATAGAGAACATTTCACATCAAAACCTCCACTCAGCACATCTCAGAGCAATCTCAGTATTATTATAATTATTATTTCACTTGGGCACCCTGGAATGCCTCACTTAGTCTCATGACCCTTTTTCAGGAAGGTCCTGCCAAGTATTCGCAGTATGTAGTGATGGTTGTCATGTAGATTCAAATTGAGTAATTGGCAGGAATTTTTTTTTATTTAGAAAATTGGCACCATGATACCTGGCACACCTTGGCATACTCTTGCTAATGATATCACAGGATTTTAAACGTCCAATGTGAAGCAGACGACCGTATAGTATTTGTATGGTTAATGGTGCCACAGTATTAATCAGGGCGGCCAGGGGATTCAAACCGTTATACTTTTCAAGAATCTGTGAATGCTATAGATGCCCCTAAAAAAATGATTGGGAGAACATTTTCAGAATGATCATTTCGTATCAAGGCGACTAACCCGTCTCCCCACTCTCAACACATGAATCACACTATTTAAACACTCTCAATATGCAATCGCCTGTTGAGAATTAAATGAAGAGGCTCATTAGAAATCAGTGGGGTGTCTATAAATGGATCACCATGCACATTTTTTCGTTTTATTGTAAAAAAAAGTGGTTTGCGGAACTTGCGAATACAGTCCAGTAGCAGGCAATTTTTGTCATAAACCGATTTTTTTTCACAACCCCATTGCACAACGCTTTATAAATAGCACATGTGTAACAAAAATCTAGTAAATTGTTTTGTATAGCTTTTGTGCATTGTTCAGTACTTTTAAGAGTATTTTGAATTGCGAAATACAATAAAACCTTGGATTGCGAGCATAATTCGTTCCGGAAACGTGTTTGTAATCCAAAGCACTCGTATATCAGTTGTGATCACGTGACACTCAGCAGACAAAGCATATACACGTACTACTCGTATTGCAAGACCTCGCTCGTTTATCAAATTAATATTTATTTTAAAAATTTGCTCGTCTTGCAAAACACTCGCAGACCAAATTACTCGCAATCCAAGGTTCTACTGTATACATTATTTGGTGCTTGGTGGTCGACAAATATGTTTAGAGGTTCGACATTGGTACGCGAGTCAAATTTGGTTGGGAACGACGGCCCTCGAGACACCTGGTCAAGTTGATCATAGGGTCACCCCAAAACTTGGAGGCAACTACGTAGAGAGGACATACTTGCAAATATGCATATACGCATTTTTCTCTGACCTCTACCCGTCGGCGCTTGCACTGCCGATTACGTAATTAAATACTTCCAAGGACAATTCCACGTGTTGGGGAGCATCACATAATCCATGCATATGCAGAGTTTTTCTCGTTTTAAATAAAAGCAAATCAACACTGGGCAGAGTGGATACCTGGTGGTGGTGGGCACGTGCGACGGCGGAGGTGAGGATAATCCCTGGATGGTTGCGGCTTACTCTGGTGACGCCAGCGTTGAACTTTGAAACAAGCGTCTGCACCGGCTGGCTCTAGTCCTCAGATCGTTTGGCAGCATGGTTGTTGGGAGTGGTGGGGGGAGGGAGGTGGTGGTGCTACAATCACAAGTTAGAGACATCATATTGATTTCTAATAAAAGTAAGTAGGCTTGGGCAGGACACATCCTGGCTAGAATGGACGATGGGACTGGAGCTGAGACTAACAACGGCGAGTGGCAGCCAAAGTAAGGAACAGGCCCCCCGTGAGTGTGCGATGCAGGGAAATGGAGCAATGCAATTCATTCTAGATTTGAAGCTTTCGTGACTGCAAGGATTCATATTCTTAGGTTTTTTCGGTAAAGTCACGTAGGTTATGTAGCCTATTACCATCTACATGGCAGAGGCTCGGTCTCTTTTGCAGCATTTGTTATGTAGGCTAGGCGTTAGTCACAAACCGCACCTCTCCATAACAAAGGCTCAGTCAATTGTTATGCAGTCTATTCTTAGTCTTAAGCCTCACCTTACCATATTAATAAAAAGTGTGCCGTTCCTGGCCCTGCCCCCCTCAACCATTATATATACGGAGTGGTATCTCTTGTAATCCCTCATTTACTTGATACAGCTGTCGGGCTGTGACGGTTCCACCTGAAGACGGAAGCTTGTGTTGCCTCCGAAACGTCATGAATTTTATTTTTATTTTACTTTTATTAATTTAAATTTTTTACCTACGTGACTTTACCGAAAAAACCTAAGAATATCAATGCAATCCACTCGTATGCAGGAGCGAGTGGACTCGTTGCAACGCAGAGGTGGGTGTGAGAAAGGGAGTTTGCGCAATTGTGCTTTCCGCCTTTGCCATTGATCACCGAATCAAGGTATGGCTGCAGCCCTGCGATTGTTTATTGATGCCACTGCTGGCCGAAGGGCCTGCAACTCGAGGGAGGTCTAAAGAGCCCCTCTAGAGCAGCGGTCTCCAACCTTTTTGGCACCAGGGACCGGTTTCGTGGAGGACAATTTTTTCACGGACCGGGGAGGTGGGGGGGTCATCATTGGGTCTTTGCCCCTTTTCAAAGAAGCTCTCCAGTGAGGTTTGTTTTTTACTCATTTTGGCTAGGGTTAGCTTGTGGGCTCACCAAAACTGTGACTGAGACAAGTGCGCAGTGCGGGTAAAAGGCGCGGACGGAAGTGGTAAATAAAATCATGGGGGGGGGCCACGCGCGGACTCACCGCTCTCACCTCCTGCTGCTGTGCGGTCCGGTTCCTACCAGGCCACGGACCGGTACCGGTCTGCGGCCCGGGAGTTGGGGACCCCTGGCCTAGAGGGTTATTTAGGCCTACTCTTCCACACGTGCCAGATATCTTGGAAGAAATTGGAGTACCCACGCCTTACCCCACCTCTGACCTGCGATCAACTTTTAACTATTATATTCTTTGGGTCTTTCGGTAAAGTCACGTAGAAAAAACAACAACTGTTGGTGTACCTAGCTATACTGCTGGGCAGACAACGCTCGGGAGGGGATTTAATTAAACTGTCCCATTATTTTAACTGTCGTGCCAGGAAATCTAATCCGGCGAATTTTGGATTGCAGTTCCAGTGTGCTAACTGTTATGCCATGGCAGCGGCATTCGTCTGCAAAGCCGAGTGAAATATGAGTAGCGACAGAGGGTGCACCAGATTTGGCCGTCGCTGCTGCTACCGTGGGGATTTGTAACCAGACCTTCATCCCGACACAGCGAGCATACCGCCGTTTAATTAGCCTTCTTCAATCAGTCGTGGTTAGGATCTTACCGGTTGCGCAAGGGCCGTTTCCTTGAAGTGCGTGTGAAGAGGGTTCGTAGCCCTCTCGCTCTCTTCTCTCAGCCATCCTCGCTGTCCACTCCCCGCCCTTAATAAGGTCCAGTCTCAAAGATCACTTTGTTCACTGCCTATGACTGCCTCTCTCTATTAACTCTCCAAGTTGCTCAGGAATAGAGCAAACGGAGAGACTCGCCTCTGCCATAGTGATGTAGAATTGTCGCCACTCTTGATTACAGTGCTGTAAACAAGACACGAGCACCGCCTTAATGCGCATTCACGTGAGAAATCACTTTGACTTTCTCTATAAAACGAATGCCCCCACGGTTTCTGTTACATCGTCTTGAGATGCGGTTGCATTTAGACTGGTGCTTTATTCGAAATCCGCGTTTTTGTCATCTTAACCTCATGGTGGGAAATGGTGGTGGGTAGCTGCAGGGCCGTCTCCTGCCCACGGCCCCAAAGATTCTCCATCTGTGCTCGTGGTCGTATTCTCCACTCTCGGGATAAACCGTGACCTCCGCAAGGGGGCAGGTCACCGAATTATTATTTAATACTGCCCCGGCGACGGTGCGAGGACAGCAGCGGCGCTGGCCGGAGTCACAAGCAGGTTTGTGCGCACGTGACCACTTTCTCGAGCCCTCTGTCATGCCTCGTTGGTATCTGTCGTCGAGGCCAGTTAGACCGGGTAAGTTATATCCTGTGACCCCCCCCCCCACCAAGAGCACCAACACCAATTCCTGTGGGTTTAGATTAATGTTGGATTGCCTTTATGCGGTGGCAATTAGATATGAGATGATACGTAGATTCATCGATTACCTAAAAAAATTACACTTAAAAAATATGCAACCAATTGTGCACGTGGGAATGTATTATTTATGATGCATACAAACGATGGGCTCTGAGTAGAGTAAAAGTGATTTGCTGGTCAAATTAGCACTGAGGCTGGTGCTCATCGTGTTGACAGCCCTGAGCCAATGGTGATTCCACATTCCCATGGTGGGGGATTGTCTACCCATCAAGGTAACCACTGTTGACTTGCCACAAGCTGGAAATCATTTGATTAGCCTCAGAGTGATGATGGCACCGAATCAACCCCCAACCAGGATTTGAACTTGTGATTCTCCGTTTGTGGTCCGCTCGCTCTACTGCTTATCAGCCTATAGCTCATTTAGGCCAATGAAGTGAACAGGACTGCATAAAGTGAAACTGTGTACGAGAGAGAGTACAATTGGGATTTTAAAAGTGGTGGGAAACATTTTTTATCCTCGTTTACCTGCATCATGGAAACAAAGTCATCGAATCACAGGGGACGTAAATTGTTCCAAGCTTAACGTTATAATTATCAACAGTGGTTGTCGCACTGCCCTAGCTTCCTGCGTTCGATTCCCGGCCATCGGTAACGTCAGTCGGGTTGCACGATAATTGCTCGCCATAAATGCATTGAATTGTGGAAGGAACAATTATCGTCGTTGTGTACAGGGTGGAGCCAGAGGCACAGTTGGTTAGTGCACTAGCGACCCATGTTCGATTCCGCACCACAGGTATCATCAGAGACGGTGCTTAAACCTCTTGTCACCAAACCGCGGTTGCAAGTCAAATGGACCCCATGACCAACCAAACAACACCGCGTACGGAGGCCTTCATCCTACGGTGGATTGACTACGGTTGATGAAGATGATAATAGTTTGTAATTTGGCCACATAAACACCTACGAGGAGGTGCTGCCATTCACCAGTGTTTCATTAAAATCGTTAATTATTCAACTGAATCACAACCCTGCATTGCAACGATTCATACAATCACAAGGGGTAGATAGGTGGGGGTTTGTGATCCTTTACATGCCAATATAAGGTGCCACTTGGGAAAAAACATTGAGTGGCGTGTTATTTTGGCTTTTGCTTTGAAATGCCATTTGGTCGCATGCATTCAAACAGTGCAGAGCAATAGGACTTTGCCAAAACTTGCATTTAACGTGGTAAATTTCTACTCTTTCTATACGACAAAACGCCACTCGCCACGATCAGTCCACTGCTGGATGAGGGTCTACTCAAGCTGCTCCGCCGTCTTTTGTGGTCCCGGGATTAACAGGCCACTTTGCATTCAAGTTGCTTTTATGCCTTGATCTCCACGGTGGACATCCCCTCGGGCGCTTTCCTCTCCTTTTCGCTGACCCTCCTTCATTGTCTTCTCAACCACTGGCCATCATCCCTGCCCAAGGCCACTTTTCATCATGGTCAATACAATCGTATCTGACTCGCCTCTTCTCTCGGATCCACGTGCTCATTTTTTTTCTCAATGTAATTTATAGACAGCGGAACACGTGGATCGCCGTAATTCCAAATGCGCACCTCTCCATACTTCTTTGTGTGCTATTTTTCAGTTAGACGGGTCGTTGTCATCATAATAGTTATTTATTTACCCAGGAAGCCACACCGAGATCCGAGGAATATTTTTCAGAAGGGTCCTGCATTGGGCATTTATATCAAGATGTTTTCACCCAAATAATGTGTGGACATACATTATATAAGTTATTGCATTCTTATTATTACACGTGGGTGGCAACCCGCACGTGCGAGGGGGCAACACTTTATCTCATACAGATGGGACGTATGGTGATTAGTCTATGCTTCCTATACCACCATCTCTTGATGAGCTCAGGTATTGCACCTTGATGCCCATGGGAAGAGAGGTTTTCTACGTTTGTGTGAGCCACCAACCGTGGCCTCCACGGTGCTGAATTGCAGGCCTGCGCCGCCACTGCCCGGCAGTCGGACAAAGAGACGCGCTGCAGGACACAGTGAGTTATGAATTAAAATACAACAGGGATGATGGTGTGCATGTGGGCCCTGCCAATCCTGCAAGGTGCCAGTGATGGCATTCTGCGTCAGGGAGGGAGATTCCATCGCTGCCAAGTATTTGGCGCAGTCTCCCGCGGCTGTCGGCTCTGCGGCATGAAGAGTTGCGCCGAGCCCATATTGATGAGCCGGTGGTACCAAGGCACCCAGGCTGCATACATGGCTCACTTGGCAACGACGGGCATAATGAGATAGTCGCGTAAATGAATTGGACGTTGCTCTTGTCAATCAATGCAAGTGCTGCAGCAGTACGTGCTACTGCAATGGCGTTACTGTGGCCTTTTTTATCGTAAAAAAGTGCCACTGCCGGAATTCTCAGCAAGTAGCCATGAACAAAGACCACATAACTCCCATACTCCAGTCGCACCACTGGCTCCCAATCCAAGCCTGGATCAAGTTATAAATCGCACTTGCCATTTTCAAGGTCCTCTCTCATCTCAAGTTCAAGTTCATTTATTAGGTATAGCCCTGTGAGCCATTCGGCTTTTGAATCGGGTGCAACCGCAACAAACAAAAAAAGAAAAACATGAACAAGAAAACATCTTAAAGTGACTGACTAAGTGCAAACAGAAACAACAAAAATTCCAGAAAAAAAGCACCGTACACCAACGCTGTGTGCAAAAATCCCAGTGGGATGCAAGTCAAACAACAACAACCACAAGACAACTTAGATTATGGCCATCAGGCTAACTCCGTACTACAACAAACAAACATGGCCAAACCAAAAAACTTTTCGAAATCACCAAAATAAAGCCATAAAAGCAATGTAACAGTGATCATAGGAACTGTGACCGAATTTTCACAATAAACGACATAAACAACATTTACCACCAAACCCTGCAGCCATAGCTGGCTGCATGAGTCACTCCACAACATCAGGAGCATCAGTCGGAGTATCAAATTTTTCAATGCACCTTTAAGATCAGCACACTAAATCAAAACACAGATAATACTTTGCAGCGGTCTACTTTGCAAGCAGTCTACTTCCCTCCATACACACCCTTATCTCTCTTCTCCTGATACAGAAGTTTCTTAAAACCCCCCTCCTCTGTTCACCCAGCAGTATATTGGGTGCACAAAAATGTGTCGATTGGCGGGTTGTATGTGGTGGGGTAAAGTGTGGGTACTCCCACTCCTTCTAAGACGTCTGGTCAGCGTGGAAGAGTAGGAGATTAGGACCAAATACCCCTTTGAGGGAGGGCTCTCCATCTCTCCATACCTCTCCTTCTCGTGGAGGACCCTTCGTCAACAGAGGCCAAGGGTTCATAATTCGACAGCTCTAAACCACCACCAGTCGGCTTTTTTCTGTCGGTGTCAAATTACCCCACCCTAACCACCCCAGTCTATCCCTTATGCACTCGTTGTTCTGCTCAGGCTCACGGGTCCAATACAGATTTCCGATTATTTTTCTTTCGTACGGCTGCTGATGTAGATGCAGAGCAACTACATTTTCACATTGAGGTGGTCAAGCCAGATAACCGTGTAAGGAGTAGCGGAGCGTATCGCTGCAATGCTTCCTTCGTATTTGTGGATCGGGCATTGCAATGCCCTATAATTGATCATAATTGGGCATTGTATATTTCTGATTGAGGTGCTGTGATGGTCTTTTTAACCAGTGTGAGCTTTTTCAATAGCAAATCGCACATCTTTTTAAAAGCTGAAAGGCAGAGATTTCTGAAATGCGCAGTGGGCTCAAAGGATTTTTGTTTTACTCTGAGAGAAAAAGTTAATCATTGCCCTTTGCAACCACAATTCGTGCCATTTAATTGAAAGAGATTTTTTTCCGTTGCCAAAAAAGTTTTTTTTGGGTCAAGTTGAAACCACCGCGACGATCGCCGTCAGCTGTCGCCTCTGGGAAATGGTCGTTCCTCGCCGAGTGCGGTTTCTGCGAAAGGCCCGTTGCACGCAGACGGAACGCATTGTGGAGCGAGCGACGTGTGCGAGTGGGAGCCAAAGGCGCGTGTGACCTTGACGCGCTCCAACTTGCGCTCCCCGGCAGTGTCGCGGGCGCGATCGGCGGCTGTCGGTGAGGCTTCTTTTTCGACTCGCCGTGGATTTGTCAGCCTGATCTTTGGAGCAATCGCCATGGCTTTGCATAATACTTTTTTGATATCTATATATTTGAAACGCAATAAAACATGGAGGAGGACCTGGTTGGTTCATGGTCAGGGCAATCAACCGGCACCACTAGGGTTCGAATCTGGGTGAACGTCACAGGATGATTAAACCGGGTTTGTCACACGTAGCGAGTTTATGCTCTCAGTGCAGTAATGAATTGCTAACTTTGACTTTTTTTCTTGAATTGGAAACGAAACTTCCCTCCGTGGGGATGACAAATCCTTGTTTGACTGTCCTCTGCTGAATACAGTCCAGTACAACTTGGATTTTTACAGCTACAAAATGCAACCATTTCTCAAGATGCTGTAGAGAGCATATATATATGTTGAACTTCTTTTGCACCGTACATTGCCAACCGTGCTAATCGGTGGTGCGTGGGAAGGGCAAATAAACTAAAAGCAAAAAATCGGTTCTCGATAAATGAGTTTCCAATCGAGATTTAAAAGTGCGTAGCTCCAGTGGCTTCTGAATGGGCATCCTGGAGAAAGAGGAGGCTTGTTTACTGCATAAGGAAAAGGAGACGGTCATAAGCACAGCGGAAAAGAGGATGATTTTGAGCCTGGATTTGCACATGGGCTCTTCAGCACTGATGGCAAAGGGAAGCGAGATCCAGTCAAGGGTGCCTAGCATCAGAGAGGAATTGACCTCCCCATTGAGCAGAGATTGATTGAGATGGGTGTGGGTTTGTGATTGTAAAGGTCTGTGGTCGAGTTAGAATGTTGGATAGTGTGTCATTGTGGTGGGGATACTGTTGTCATCTGTCATGGGGTGGGTATCCTGTGTTATGGTTGCATGGTTGGAACCGGGCTAAATTCTATGTCTCCTTGGGCACGGGTAACAAGATGCCAAAATTACTAGGTTGGAACAGAAGGGAATTGATGCTTGGGAAAGACTGGACCAACAAAAACCACAATGGAAAGTGAAACACCCCAGTTGTGTGAACAAAAAGAGGGTCACTTGAGAGGATCTCCGAAGTAGTTCTGCGTTACCAACTTCTGCGGCCATTTTCTAACACTTTGGCAGTACGTGTTGCTTCCTGCAAAGATTTTCAAACGAACACTTTGCCGCTCTGCATCACACCGAATTAGAACAAAATTTGGGGGCACAAACAAAAAAAACAATCGTTGACATCAGCTCCTGTGCAGCAGGATTGTTGCATCATTGCATCGCAGGGGAATGGCAAAGGCTTGGTGAGGCCTTCATCCAGCAGTGGATTGACCATGGCTGCTGATGATATGTAGGCCTGTAATTATTGGACTGATTGTCACGATTCAGGTTTGAGGTTCAAATAATTATTTTACATCGGGGTGCGTTGTCACACCTCCCGTGGCTGCATGGATCGCATGAACCAATCGCAAACAACAAATAATCATTTACAGCTCTTTGTCAATCCACCGCTGTACAAAGACCTCAACACGCCTTGTCGGCCGTAGGAGTTGTTTAACCAGAGCCTCACCAGGCTGGTCACAAGTGATATATATATAGAAGGGAAATTTGTGAATATGTGTATCTGTTCAAAATGTTTAGTATACTACCCGACATGCAACAAACTGGAAATTTGGCATGTGGGTACTTTCCAGATTGTACACCATGCAAAAATGATAAAAATACACCTTTGTATTTGGGGGGGGGGGGGGGGGGCGCAATAATGGATATATTTTGCACGGCAAGTGAGCTGTGACGTCACATCTCTGTCATGTCACCCGCATGCGGAAGCGTCACGCAGTGTGCCTGCTGATGTCACGCATCCCCCCCCCCCCCCAACCCTCCGCGAGTAAAGTGCCATACAAATGTGTTGCAGGTCTAAGGCGTTCTTCGCGCAGCATTGCTGCTTTATTATTTGAGTCGTTTACTGCCGTACGCACCCTGAAAGTTGTGTGTGTCTGCAGCAAGCGCGTGTATGTCTACCTATGGACGCGCGCTACGAAACCGGCGACCCGAGTTCGATTCCCGCTCACGGCCACCACCGGTGACGATTATTTGAACCGGTCCTGGGCCTCCTAGGTCGACTCAGCCTCATACGAGTAACTCGTGGTGTGTGAACATCGTCACTGGGGGGACAAAGGCGGCCGAGCGTGGTGAATCCAAGTCCCGGGCGAAGCCAGGTAGTAAAGCTAGTTTACTTATAAACGGTTCAGATATCACCTCTGGCGTGGAATCGAACTCGCGTGGTCAGGTTGGTAGTGCAGCGTGCTCACCAGACCGGTCCCAAACACCCACCCCGTGGTTTTTATCCCCTCCCCGTTGCCAGCTCACCGGAAACACAAACCGCGGCAAGCACGCACGCCCGTGTCATCGACATTTGACTGGGATCCGATCGACGATAATGTTTTTTTGCGTTGAGAATGAATCTGCGGCGAGGCGGAAGAAAAATATAAACGAAATCGCATGGCGTGTCACGGCTGGTTTTGTGGGAAATGCGGAACAGCGTCCGCGTGTGTGCGAGCGGTGTTCTAATTCACCACGGCTCAGGTAACATTGGATTCATGACTCATGAATCAGGCAATGTATGTTTTATGATGAAAATAATACTGCCACGTGCCCCATCTCGTCATTGTTGAACCCGGTTAGTACTTGGATGGATGGGCGACCGCATCACAAATAACCAGGTGTCGTAAGCTTTTGCTGCAAAATAGCCAGGAGATGACATACCAATAATGGATTTGTGAATCTCTCTGTGTGGAGATGTCCACTTCACCTCCTCATGTGCTTGGTAGGGTTTCCCCAGCTTCTCTGGTATCTCCTCTCTCCTGAAGCCAAACTTCACTTTCACGGAATTGGCCAAATTTTCCCAATGCAGGATCCTCCTGAGCCACAGGTCTTGAGACTCAAGTGTAATTATTCCTGGGTAAGATAATTGGTTTTTTTTGCCCTTCTATCTGGCAACAAAACTGACACCTTGTCATGTTTGCATAGACCGCAATACCTGCAGTCATAATACAAACAAAAGAACATAACTCTGATAATGTATGCACTGTCCTTGAAGTTGATTGGTCCATACCCGAGACAGCTTTCCTTAGAGCCTAGTCTCACATGGGTTGGACCAGATGACGCCAAAAGGCGCACAACTCAAAGACAATGCACCATCAGAGTATGAGAGCTTGGGACAAGCATCTACACTATGGGAACCTCATTTGCCAGTAAAAATATGATAATTGTTTTTTTACCCTTCTATCTGGCAACAAAACTGACACCTTTGTAGATTCCTGGGTAAGTTAAGAACATTATTATTATCATCACCATTTATAAACAGCATCCCCTCCTGGCAGACTAATGATCACTTCATATTAAATGTTTTTGGGTTGGATCGCATAAATATAAATGTGTCCCAACCATACTCTTTGGTTCTTTCGGTAAAGTCACGTAGGTATAAAATAAATCAATTAAATCACGACGTTTCGGGCGCAATACAAGCTTCAGCAATTGTTTCTTGCTGTGGTTGTCCCACCTGATGACGGACGCTTGTGTTGCGCCCGAAACATCGTGATTTTATTTAATTTCTTAAATTTTATAGCTACGTGACTTTACCGAAAGAACCAAAGAGTATGGATCCCTGCAGTCACGAAAACTTCAAATCTAGATTTGTGTCCGAACCCTTCGCCACCCGACACAGCCAGTAAGGTTTGTGAAGTAAATTAAACGTGCCAATTAGTTACTGCTTCAGCCCACCGGCTTCAGGTGGATTGTTTCACTGTTTTGGCAAATCGCCCGATGATGCTGGATGTAATTACCAGCGAAACATTGTTCTTAAATTGTAAATGTTGTGGATTTACTCTCGAACACAGCGGTCGGCTGAAGTAGTAAACTAATTGGCACGTTAAATTTCGATTTAAAGCTTTCGTGACTGCAGGGATTCATCTTCTTGGTTCTTTCGGTAAAGTCACGTAGAAGGGAAGTAATAAAATAATAAAAATAAAACATAATAAAAAAAATTCTCACGACGTTTCGGCCACAACGCAAACAGCCGTCCTCAGGTGAAGACCAGGTCTGTCGGGGAGACAGCGTCTGCATGAGAGTCGGGGAGACAGCGTCATTCAGACGCTGTCTCCCCAACAGACCTGGTCTTCACCTGAGGACGGCTGCTTGCGTTGTGGCCGAAACGTCGTGAGAATTATTTTATTATGTTTTATTTTTATTATTTTATTACTTCCCTTCTACGTGACTTTACCGAAAGAACCAAGAAGATAATTTGCACGTTTTGTTTACGTGACGAACCTTACCGGCTGTATCGGGTGGTGGAGGGTTACGACACATTTATGCTTACGCGATCTAACCCAACAACCTTAAGTTTGAATAAGTTTGGTCGCGAAAGCCTACGTATTGAACGAATGCTCACTTTTCGATTTAAAGCTTTCGTGAATGCAGGGATTCATCTTCTTGGTTCTTTCGGTAAAGTCACGTAGAATGGAAATAATAAAATAATAAAAATAAAACATAATAAAATAAGTCGGCTGCTTGCGTTGTGGCCGAAACGTCATGAGAATTATTTTATAATGTTTTATTTTTATTATTTTATTATTTCCATTCTACGTGACTTTACCGAAAGAACCAAAAGATGAATGCTCACTTGCTGACAGTTGCTGCATTCACCTTGTGCCACGCAGGGCACAGCTGCTGTCGGGGCGTCCGTCCCCTGCCACACGGCGTCTCGAGATTGTTACCCCACTTTGTGAAACGTCGTGTGAATATTAATATTAAGTGATGGACGTCTGGATTGGGCAAGTAGCGGTGAGAGGCTACGGCTTGCTGGAGGCAGTCATCGAGGAAAGAGTCTGTGAGGAAGGGAGAAAAAAAACCGATGATGCCAGCGGACGGGTGTGTACGGACAGGCGAGGAGAGCAGTGGGAGGTGGAGCGACATTGAAGAGAGAATTGTCCATCGGACCTGTCTGCAGGCGGAAACACCGAGTGAATTAAAATGATGGTGATGATTAAGTCGTCGAATCGCTCCTTCACAGGGCCAACCTGGAGGAGCTGCAGAAAAAGCTGGAGGAGCTGGATCTTGACGAGCAGCAGAAGAAGCGGCTGGAGGCGTTCCTCACGCAGAAGCAAAAGGTGGGCGAGCTCAAGGACGACGACTTTGAGAAGCTGAGCGAGCTCGGCGCCGGCAATGGCGGCGTCGTCACGAAGGTCCTGCACAAGCCCTCGGCGCTCATCATGGCTCGCAAGGTGAGGCCGCTCACGCACCAACCCCCCGCCTTCTCGCGCTCACCACCTCGTTACTTGCTCATCCTGTCATGCTTTTACTCCTTCTCAATTGCCTCCCCCCCCCCTCTTGCCCCACTCGCTTTCACTCACCGCCCGTACCCACCACCACCACTGCCCATGCTCGCCACACACGCTATGTATGTAAATGATGCATGGATTCATCGGTAGCCCTGACACTTGCACTAGCCCTGACACTGGCTGTAACACTCACACTGACATGAGCCTTGACATTCACGCTGACACGAGCACTGACACTGGCATGCATCCTGACAGTAGCACTGGCACTAGCACTGACACTGACACTACCCCTGACACCATGACACTTATCCGTAAATATATAATACTTGAAAACATGCAGATAAAAAGATGAATTTAGTATTTTGGGAGATCATCGCTGTCACTTGATGTAAATGTGGAATAATATCATGAATTTACCCTCCCTTCTGTGCGACTCCTTATCCATGATAAAACAGATATTATAAGAGGAAAAAGGAATGTGATGCTGCCTTGGTGTGTAATGGTTAGCGTACTGGACTGGCAATAGAGGTCGCTGGTTCAATCTGCCGGCATCGCAGTTGAAACTAAAATCGCATCCGCCTCTGTCCTCTAAAATGGGTACAGCACAGGTGAGTTGATCGCCAGGTGGCTTGTGGTGGGGTTAAAGAGTGGGCCCACTCCCTGTCCAGGATCTGAGACCCGGCATGCACAAGTAGGCAAAAATAGCCTCTCGAGAGCTTTCCTCTGTGAGAGGAAACCCTTCTGCCAGCAGTGACGTGAGTAAGCCAATTGCGGGGCTGCACCTATCACCTTCACCGATTGGCTCTTCTTCTTTAGTGCTGCCTAACGGCATGTGCGACTTCACGATGATATTGGTCCCGGCCTAGCACGGCGTGTCGAGTTTGTGCTGTTGTTAATTGTAGCCATGTTTTGATGTTACTGAGCCATGTCGTTTATGGCCGTCCTGGTCGTTTTTTCCCTTCGATTTTTCCTTCCAGGATTTGCTTTAATAGCTGGTAATTGTGGTCGTTTCGGGCAATGTGGCCTAGGTAGTAACACTTCCTGCTAATGATGGTCTTCAGCAGTTGCCTGTCAGTGCCCATATCTTGCACAACTTGTGTATTGGTGGTTTTGGCTGTCCATGGGATTTTCAGCATCCTTCGATAATGCCACAGTTCGAAAGCTTCGAGCCTTTTTGTTGCTGTTGTCAGTGTCCACGTCTCTACTCCGTACAGCAAAATTGACCAGATGTAGCATTTCAGTGTGCACAGTTTCAGTGATGTACTCAAGTTGCGGTCTGCAAGGGGTGTTTTCCATTTAATAAATGCTTGCCTTGCTTGTTCAATTCTGCTCTTAATTTCGACTTCATGGTTCAACTGATCGTCAATGATTACACCAAGGTATTTAAATCGGTGTACTTGTTCCAATTTTTCGCTGCCCATATTTGACTCTCTGCGGCAACCTCGTCCAAGATTTGTTGTAAGTCTTGTTCCGAATCGGCCAGCAGTGCAGTGTCGTCGGCATACCTGATGTTGTTGATGTATTGTCCATTGACTTTAATACCAATGTTTTTATCTGTTAGTGTTCGATCAAAAATCTGCTCCGAGTAGATGTTGAAAAGACTCGGTGACAGTGGGCAGCCTTGTCGTACACCTTTTTGTATTGGTGTTGGGTCTGTCAATTCGTTGTCATATCGGAGTTGGGCTGTTTGCTTCCAATAAAGAGCAATGATGAAGTTGATGTCGTTTTTATATAGTCCCAGTTGTTTTAATAGACCTGCTAGTCGGTCGTGGTCTACTGAGTCAAAGGCTTTCTCGTAATCTATGAAGCAGATGTACACTTCTTTCTGATGTTTGTAGCATCGCTGTAGTAGTATCTGTAGAAGGAAAATTGCTTCTCTTGTGCCTAGTCCTTTGCAGAAGCCAAAATGTGTGTTATTCTATGCATCTTCGCATGTGGAGCGTATGCGCTGTTGGATCACCTTCAGGAAGACTTTCAGCACGTGGCTCATCAAGCTTATCAGTCTGTAGTCTTCGCATTTCCAGCTTGTTGCTTTCTTTGGTATGGCCACAAAGATGGATTGTAGCCAGTCGGATGGAATTTTATTGCCATTGTATATTTGATTGTACCAATTAGTCAGTTGTCGTATGTTGTTGCTGTCTAATAGTTTGAGCAATTCTACATGGATTGTGTCGGGGCCGCACGCTTTGCCTGACTTAGCTGTTTTGATTGCATGTTCTACTTCTGATGTTAAAATGTGTAGAGCGTCTTTCGACTTCTGAAGGTCTTTTTCTGCAGGTGTTCTCGCGGCGCCAAAGAGCTTGTGTATATAGTTTGTCCAGGTGTCCATTTTTTCTTGTTTATTTAGGATTGGTTGGTTGTTGTCCGCATACAAGGTAGCTGTTGGGGCTGGTCTGTAGATGTTACCAGCTTCTTTGAGCTTCTTGTGCATAGTAAAATTGTCATGTTTTTTAATTAGTTCTTCAATCTCGGCGCATTGTTCTTCCATCCACTTTTCTTTTGCCGGTCGGATTGCTTCTCTGATCTTCTGTTGCATTTGTTTGTACTTCTCCAAGTTGTTATTTTTGTACATTCTTCGTTTGCTCATTAGATCGAAAATATATTGTGTCATCAATCGTTGTTTCTTTTTCGGTGACTGGTGTCCCAGCATGACTTCTGTTGTTTCTGTGATGCATTGTTTGAACGAGCGCCAGTACTCCTGAACATCTGCTGTTTCTGTTGTTATTGAGCGGATGCTATCGTTGAGATGTTGCTGTACTTGTCTTTTATCGGCGCTGTTCTTCAGTTTCTCCAGGTCTGCTCGTCTCGTCTTTGTACATTGTATTGATCGCAATTTTAGTCTTATTGTAGCTGTTACTGGGTTATGATCTGACGATATATCGGCTCCAGGGTAGGTTTTTGCTGTAATCACACTGGACTTGAACCTGATGTTAATTAGGATATAATCGATTTGGTTCCTGACGATGTTGTTGTCGGAGTCTTGCGGCGAGGTCCACGTGTACAGTCGTCGAGGTGGTAATTGGAACCACGTGTTAGCAATACTGAAACGTTCTTCTTGGCAGAATTGAACCAGTCTGTCGCCTCGTCGATTCCTTGTTCCTAGTCCGTGTTCTCCGACAATGTTCTGCATTCGACCGTGGCCAACCTCGGCGTTGAAGTCGCCGGGGATTATAGTGATGTCTTGTTTCTTCAGCGGCTTCAGCGTGTTGGTTAGTTGCTCATAGAACGATTCAATTTCATGATCTTGTTTGTCTGCTGTTGGAGCATAAACCTGTAGAATGTTCACATTGACTTTGTTGCCTGCTAATTGTAGTAGTGCTATTCGTTCTGATACTGGGGTAAAGTTGATGACTTTATTCGCTCATTTCTTATGTACTATAAAGGCGACACCGTATGTTTGTTTGGTGTTTTCTTCTCCTCCGGAGCAGAAGATGTGGTGTTCGCTCGATATAATCTTTTTTGTTCCAGGCCACGTTGTTAATTCTTCGTCCGACGGCCTTCCGTCTGCGATGCGGCCCTGCCCCCCCGCAGCTCATCCACTTGGAGATCAAGCCGGCGATCCGAAACCAGATAATCCGCGAGCTGCAGGTGCTGCACGAGTGCAACTCCCCGTACATCGTGGGCTTCTACGGGGCCTTCTACAGCGACGGGGAGATCAGCATCTGCATGGAGCACATGGTGAGCTATGGGTGCGCCCCTGGCGCGCGCACATCGGCGAGAGTGCTTGCGAGCGCTACCTCCGTGCGAGCGCGGTGATTGTTTACGTGGCCTCGTGTTCCCCTTTTTAAATCCTTTATATTAAGTTCACTTGCGTGCTTGCTTGCTTGCTTACGACCGTGCAAATCTTTCGGTCGTTTTTTAACCCACTTCCCATGATCCAATCGAGCTGACATTTTGCACACATACTCGTTGTGCGTGACAATTTATTTTCGTGAAATTTTTTTTCCAAAATTTTCCACTTTTTAGGAAAAAAAAAATGCATATTTAATTTAAAATGCCAATGTGATAAAAATGAAACTCTTACTCAAGAAAAACAGAAATGTATAATAAAATAAAACCGATGCCACGCATATAAAGGATTTATAGTGAAAAACTTTGTTTTTACGGGTTAATTTTTAGTGCTTTACAATTGAGGTTTAATCATCAATGCTGCTACTACTACAAATAGTCAATGCCTCGAGTTCCCTTGCTGGCTTCTCGCTGGGTTCCGCTCCAGCCCAACGATAACTGTTGTCGTTAGTGACTGCTTGCAAGCCGTTGCCATCCAGACTAGCTGGTTAGCAGGCTGAATGGGATATTCTGTTGTACAGATAAACGTTGAATTGAAATGCTCTAAGAAGTTTCAAAGTTTCAAAGCGTAGTCGTAATAATAATATCTAACGACGTAAAATTGGGTTTAAAGCTTTCGTGACTGCAGGGATTCATCTTCTTGGTTCTTTCGGTAAAGTCACGTAGAAGGGAAATAATAAAAAATAAAACATAATAAAATAATTATCACGACGTTTCGGCCACAACGCAAGCAGCCGTCCTCAGGTGGAGAGCAGGTCATTCAGACGCTGTCTTGTCGACAGACCTGCTCTCCACCTGAGGATGGCTGCTTGCGTTGTGGCCGAAACGTCGTGATAATTATTTTATTATGTTTTATTTTTATTATTTTATTATTTCCATTCTACGTGACTTTACCGAAAGAACCAAGAAGACGTAAAATTGCACTAATTAACAAAAAATTGTGCTCTTAAGGTAATTCTTGCACCAGTATATTCTTTAAATATTAGAGAATATAAAAACGTACCAATATATTATGACATTTTATTACTTAAAAAGCAGATTACTTTGAGTGCCCCAAGTTCAGAATTGTGAGAAGAGTGTGAAAATGACAGCCGTCTCTTATTTTCCGTTGCCGCAAAATGGCTTCTATCCTCGTAATGACGGTAATAATTTGTTTTAAATAGAGCTCCTAAAAAAATATTGTTTCATTTGCTATATTAAGGTCCACTGAGCTGTTAACTCTTTTTCAGAAGCGACCTGGCCACAAATGATAGCTCAACAAAGTGGCTTTTCACGTGGAAATTTATAGCAGCCAAAATAAATAATTAAACCCACGTTGATTCTAACTGCGGAGGGGAAAATAGGAGGACCCGGAGAAAAATCTACGCGGCAACGGGGAGAACACACAAATTCCAAACATACAGGCATCAGGCTCGGGATCGCGAACCCCACGACCTCCTGCATAGCAGGAGAGGGAGATAACATCTCGCAACCCTGGGGTCTCAAAGCACTTCATATGCGATAATAATGATGACAATTATAACGCGCCAGATTTTTCAGATAAGTCAAACAACGCAGAGGTGTGGAGCCAAACTCAGGCCTGCTTGAAAGCCCTGACCCGACACAGATAGAGAGGCCTTTAGATGTTTCTTGAAAGTCGAAGTGCATTTGATGTTTCGGATGTGCAAAGGGATTGGAAGGTTCGACACTGAGGGGCTGACAGCAGAGAACCGACGTGAGGCTGGAACAGTATGGTGTAGTGTTTAGTAGTGTATAGTAGTGCAGTGTATAGTAGTGTAGTTTCTAGTGACGTGAGGCTGTAACAGTTGAAGACCTTGGTCTGAGTGACGCCGCTACATAGGGTTTTACCGTGAGCTGCTTCTGTGCCAGGCGAGAGTAGTGAGGCGACATATGGTGGGAAACCGGTGGTAGGTGATTTAATTGTCCTGCTATCAAAAACGTTTAAAGGGCACCCTCCAGTAGCAGCTGTCCCTTGTGTCTTTTGTAGGTGACTAGATACCTGCAGGCTGTCATTAGTCTGCCAGTAGGGAGGGGCGATAAGCGATAAGTTCAATCAGGTAAAGTCACGTAGAAGGGAAGTAATAAAATAATAAAAATAAAACATAATAAAACAATTCTCACGACGTTTCGGCCACAACGCAAGCAGCCGTCCTCAGGTGAAAACCAGGTCCGTCGAGGCGACAGAGTCTGAATGAAACAGCACACGAGCTTGGAGCATATATATAAGCTGGGCGCATTGACAAAGGAATTTGCATATCAAAAGGAATTTAGCATATTTATGGAAAATGCAGGAATGTGATTAGTACTGCATATGCATGTACATTATGCAGGATTAACAGCATCAAAGGGAGCTGCAGTTACTGCTGCTGCAGCAGTTGCTGCTGCTGCTGCTGCAGTTTCTGCTGCTGCTGCTGCAGTTGCTGCTGCTGCTGCACTTGCTGCTGCTGCTGCACTTGCTGCTGCTGCTGCACTTGCTGCTGCTGCTGCACTTGCTGCTGCTGCTGCACTTGCTGCTGCTGCTGCACTTGCTGCTGCTGCTGCACTTGCTGCTGCTGCTGCAGTTGCTGCCTTATCCATTTTAATATAACACTATGTATTATTCTACCCACCCTAATGTGTATCATACTGCTATATGTTTACTGTACAATTACGACACCATACATTACTCTGCACACTGCACCATGCCAGTGAGTGGAACGCGGTCTGAAAGTCACCGTTAACGTGAACACAATCAGTTAAGATCCGAAATGGTTTATTACGTCCTTCCAATGATTGCTAAGCCAGAATCCATCTTCTCGGTTGAAATTGTCTCTGTGTTTGTATATGTGGATCGCCTCATGAACGAATCTCTCATGATAGCCAGATGGCTTGCAGAGAACCTCTGTCTTGGAGAAGTCAATGTCATGTGAGCCCACTGAATTGTAACAGTGATCTGCCACGGCTGAGGTGTTTGTCCTACCGTGTTTCAGGTCTGCCTTATGTTCACGGATGCGGTCCGAGACATGTCGTTTGGTTTCTCCAATGTAACTGCTACCACAGAGGAAACTTAGTTTGTAGACGCCAGGGTACTGTATGTCTGGAACCACATCTTTTACAGACGGGACCAGATCACGGATTTTATGTACTGTGTTGAATCGGACCTGGATCTTGTGTTTAATCAGGATTTTGGAGATCTTTTTTGTGACCCCAGCAATGTAGGGTAAGGTGATGGTCTTGAAAGGCTCCTCAACAGGATCCTTCTTGATGGTTGGAGTGATGGCTTTGCGGATTGTGTAGTCGGAGTAACCATTAGCCTTAAGAGCTTGGCGTACGTGTTTGAGTTCACTGGAAATGTGTTCATGGTCGGAGATGCATTGGGCTCTATGATATAGAGTCTTGATGAGGGAATTCTTCTGGGATGGATGGTGGTGGGAATCCGGTTTTAGATAAGCATCCGTGTGGGTGGCTTTCCTGTAGACAGAGTGGCTCATTGAACCATCAGGTCTCCTTTTGATTAGGACATCCAAAAAGGGTAGCTTGCCATCATTTTCGACTTCCATGGTGAATCTGATGGCTGGGTGTATGGAATTGATGTGGTCGAGAAATTGGTCTAGAGCAGGCCGGCCTGCTCTAGACCAATGCATCTCCGACCATGAACACATTTCCAGTGAACTCAAACACGTACGCCAAGCTCTTAAGGCTAATGGTTACTCCGACTACACAATCCGCAAAGCCATCACTCCAACCATCAAGAAGGATCCTGTTGAGGAGCCTTTCAAGACCATCACCTTACCCTACATTGCTGGGGTCACAAAAAAGATCTCCAAAATCCTGATTAAACACAAGATCCAGGTCCGATTCAACACAGTACATAAAATCCGTGATCTGGTCCCGTCTGTAAAAGATGTGGTTCCAGACATACAGTACCATGGCGTCTACAAACTAAGTTTCCTCTGTGGTAGCAGTTACATTGGAGAAACCAAACGACATGTCTCGGACCGCATCCGTGAACATAAGGCAGACCTGAAACACGGTAGGACAAACACCTCAGCCGTGGCAGATCACTGTTACAATTCAGTGGGCTCACATGACATTGACTTCTCCAAGACAGAGGTTCTCTGCAAGCCATCTGGCTATCATGAGAGATTCGTTCATGAGGCGATCCACATATACAAACACAGAGACAATTTCAACCGAGAAGATGGATTCTGGCTTAGCAATCATTGGAAGGACGTAATAAACCATTTCGGATCTTAACTGATTGTGTTCACGTTAACGGTGACTTTCAGACCGCGTTCCACTCACTGGCATGGTGCAGTGTGCAGAGTAATGTATGGTGTCATAATTGTACAGTAAACATATAGCAGTATGATACACATTAGGGTGGGTAGAATAATACATAGTGTTATATTAAAATGGATAAGGCAGCAACTGCAGCAGCAGCAGCAAGTGCAGCAGCAAGTGCAGCAGCAGCAGCAAGTGCAGCAGCAGCAGCAAGTGCAGCAGCAGCAGCAAGTGCAGCAGCAGCAGCAAGTGCAGCAGCAGCAACTGCAGCAGCAGCAGCAGAAACTGCAGCAGCAGCAGCAGCAACTGCTGCAGCAGCAGTAACTGCAGCTCCCTTTGATGCTGTTAATCCTGCATAATGTACATGCATATGCAGTACTAATCACATTCCTGCATTTTCCATAAATATGCTAAATTCCTTTTGATATGCAAATTCCTTTGTCAATGCGCCCAGCTTATATATATGCTCCAAGCTCGTGTGCTGTTTCATTCAGACTCTGTCGCCTCGACGGACCTGGTTTTCACCTGAGGACGGCTGCTTGCGTTGTGGCCGAAACGTCGTGAGAATTGTTTTATTATGTTTTATTTTTATTATTTTATTACTTCCCTTCTACGTGACTTTACCGAAAGAACCAAGAAGATGAATCCCTGCAGTCACGAAAGCTTTAAATCGAAATTCAATCAGGTAATTTGCAGGTATTTTTTTTCTAATTTTGAATATTTTGACCACGGCTCCAAAACACAAGGGCCTGTTTATTTATACGCGAGCGCTGTCTGTCCATCACCCAGGCTACACAAACGTAATTTGTTGTTAAATTGATTACTTGAGAAGCAATGAAAGGGGGACACATTCTTTGCCCCCAATATTGTAGCAGGAGAATTTACGAAACTGAGCGCCTGACACCGTTTTTACACGACCGCTTTCCAACCGAGGTTGGGGACCACACGTCCACCGCCCCCGCGACAGGCAGCACCCCCCCTCGTCGCTCCGCAGCTGAGTATCACGTGGATGTGACGATCCCAGCGTGAACCACCAACCTCGTCCTCACCCGTCTCATGATGTACAATATTTTCCCGCATATAACCCGCGGGGTATACCACTTTTTACAAACAAAACATTGCCCTGCGGGGTATATGCATCTGCGGGTTATATGCGTATGCGGTTGATATGCGGGAAAATACGGTATTAATTCGGAGCCGGCAGTGCCACCTTGGCCCCCTAATTAAAATAGCTCGGCCCCAAAAAAAAAACACTCAGAAATGATGCCGACTCATCTGCTTGTCTTTCACGCAACCTCGGAAGCGGTGGTGTTTATTAGAGTGGGCCCGAGGCTGGATGGCGTAGAAATCTGTCTAAGGACGTCCCGTGGATATTTGGTTTGTAAGAAGTTTCCTGCATTCAGGAGGCAGGGTGGTGGGAGCGGGGTCCGCAATTTTTCAACGGACCCGAGTTAATCGATCACGAAATCTTCACTATTATGATCTTTTGTTGATGAACCGATGTAGGCTCTACTCTCGATTATCCGTGCGCGGACTACCGGGGTTACGTTTGAACGGTGCTCATCCGCCGCTGTTTACCGCATGCCATCTTAATCACTCGCTATTCCTCACTCGTCGCACGGGTCAATGACTTGGTGGCCACATGACTGCAAATGCAATGGCGGGTAAACCGATTACTTTAAGGTGGCGATTAAAAAACCTGCGGACGCGTCCTATGTCTTCACCGCCATTCCACACAGATGATCAATACCGCCTTTTCTTTTTTACCCGTATTTTTTAATTGCCATTGGTTTTTTTTTATACTTTGGCCTGTACTCCCCCTCCATTACCCCCAATAATCGAGTTGAGTGTACTGACAGAAAAGGAACACTTCAAAAACAAAGCAGGAATGGCAAGTAATAGTGAATGGCAATCAATACGACTGCTTCACTTCAGGGTATCTCTTTGTGCACACCAAATGGGATTGCTTTTTGAACGTGTCCATTGTGTTGCGTAGAACAGCCACTGCCCCTGTAGGGATGGAGAGTGCTCTGTCCCCATTTACTGCCAAGCGCCATGGGCACTGCTCCTTTGTAAATCCTTACGCTGCTCTTCATGAATGCATCTCCCGCTCGCCTGCGGGCTCGTCACAGATCTCACCCCTACGCCCAACTCCCTACACTTTACCGCATGTCCACCATGTGCGAGCACTGTCCAGGCTCGAGCCGACTTGGTTTTTGAGATCCCGACGAGATCAGGCGCTTGTCGGACGATTTAATCGAAGGCTTCAACAGCACACGCAAGTTGATATTCAATAAATTCTCACATCATCCCACGCTTGCATTACGAGCTTCCTACTCGATTAATGTATTTATCCTTACATGCATAATGAATACCGTGTACCCTAGTGAATTCAGCACGAGGTTCATTGGTCAATAGACTTTGGAGGTTGGGCTTTTAATGATGATGTCACAGAATGCCTCACCTGATTGTTCACTCCCCATTCCGCCGGTTAAAATGCAACCTCGACGGCTCATGGGCCCGTTCGTCCCGCACGGTTAAAACCCTTTTGTCATGTGTCCCTCCTCCCAGGACGGTGGCTCCCTGGACCTCGTGCTCAAGAAGGCCGGGCGCATCCCGGAAGAGATCCTGGGCAAGGTCAGCATCGCGGTGAGTAAACATTGCCGTCAAGCCGCCTTCTTGTGTGCCCGCCAGAGGTCGCAAACGAGTTTTGATTCCTTACCCGTACCCGGCCGCACCAGGGTCGCAAACGGGTACCTGTACCTGGCCGTACCCGTACCCTACCCGACCGGGTACGGGTAGGGTACGGGTATCGGGTACCCGATTGCGACCTCTGGGATGAAGCCATGTTGCAGGCGCGGGTGGGTTGATTCTAGGAACTTGAATTGTGAGAAGAGACAAGACGTTGGGAAATGAGTGACAAACAATTACTCACCAGTGACTCATGGTCTACCCGGCTACCCGTACCCGGCCGCACCAGGGTCGCAAACGGGTACCCGTACCCGGCCGGGTACGGGTAGCCGGGTATCGGGTAGGGTATCGGGTATCGGGTACCCGGTTGCGACCTCTGGTGCCCGCCGTAAGGTACGTCGCGAGCCCAACTCGTGGATGATTCCGCTCCCACTGGTTTGTATTGGACGTTTTTTGTCATAATCTGTGGGTAAAAAAAAAAATTGTGAATTGGGAAAGGCAACAGTCTTGTGGGAATGTCCCCACCAAGAGGGCAGACAGGTACCGGCACATTGTATATATACCGTGACATAACAAACTATTAAAACAAGAATGGAATCAGCAGTGCAGATAACAAGGGGGGGGGGGGAGTTCCAGACAGCAGGGTCAGCAGAGGAGAACGGGCCACCAATTGATGTCAAAGGTTGACTGGCGGTATCGACAGAATGTCGTCATTCGTCAGTTATTGGATGAACAAACCCGTCAGGATATTTGGCCGGTCCCTTTTTCAGGAATTGGTTTTGTGCACAGGAAGGGAACCGCAGTACCCAGTGGAAACTCACAAATATGAGGTGGATATTGCACACAGATCTATACAGACAGGCTAATTAACCCACTCATTGTACTGTCATTCCCAGTGGTTTTTGGGAGTTTTACAAATATGTGTGAGCCACCGAGTCTTGCTTCTGGATGAGTGCCACCGTGCCCAAAGGCCTTGGCCGCTCCATGAATAAATAATTCATCGATTGTGTGTGCTTTTTAATTAAAATGGCAATAGTGCCGTATGCACTAAAACAACAAATGATTTTTCTGAATGTCATCGTATTGGCGGGCTTCTGTAGGCAAGAACATCCGAAATTGAGCATGGCTGCAGCGCTAACCTCCTTAGGTTTCATCAGACGTCGGTAACCTTGCCAAAAGGGACAGAACGCGCCCAAGATATCGTCCGTCGCGGAGATGGAGCAAAGTTAAATCCGCAGCACATGTTGGATGAGCAGCACTTGTGCGGGAGCTTGACGGATTGCTGCACCGCAGGACAAGCGGTAGATGGCGACAGATTTGGAGAGCAGTGGGGTCATCCAGCAGTGGATAAATCATGGCTGATGTTAAATGATGATGAATAACCCCCGCGCACCATTGAGAGCATCCGTGAATGATTTTTGCAGGTCATCAAAGGACTGGCATACCTGCGAGAGAAACATCAGATCATGCATAGAGGTGAGACGTCGCTTTGAGTTGAGCGGGCATAGATAAAAACTAAAAGTTAATGTTCGCAGGCGCTTCAATGCAAGTTTCGCGACTTTAGAGGGCTTTGCTCGACTGCGTGATGGTGGCTTTAGAAGGGTGTTTAATTTTCTCGTTATCTAAGCTTCAAGCTCGTGTGTGGCACTCCAGAACACACAGCCCAGGTGCGCATATGCAAAATTAAAATTGTGTCCAGTTACATGTTGATTTTTCACTTTAACATCATGCTAATCTCTCACATTATCATAGCTACTTCAGTGCCCAGTTAATGCTAATTTTTCACTTTAACATCATGCTAATCTCTCACATTATCGTAGCCACTTCCGAACCCAGTTACATGCTAATTTCTCACAGTAACATCACTAGCCCCGGCCACTTCTTTATGACCCTTGGGCTACACCCATCAGCAGCAGACCATGCTTTCCCACCTGATGACAGACGCTTGTGTTGCGCCCGAAACGACGTGATTTATTTTATTTCATACCTCGGTGACTTTACCGAAAGAACCAAAGAGTATGTTTGTTTTTGTATCTTGCATCTTCCTTTAAAGGTGCGAGGTGGCCAGGTGGCAGTACATTGGTTGATTCCGTGGAATGCTTTGAGGTTTTTCCTCCTCTAATGTTTCCTCCCATGTGCCAAATACAAAATGGAATTAGTCCAAACACCCCAATCTAGCAGGACCCTCACGAAAAAAAATAGAGCCTGAGACTAAATAAACGAAATAAAAGGAAATTATCATCATTATAAGAATAGGTTTTACCCTTTATGACAATTACACAACTGTGTTAAGATGTTATTGGTTCTTTCGGTAAAGTCATGTAGAAGGGAAACAATAAAATAATAAAAATATAAAACAATACAATTATCACGACATTTCGATTGCAACACAAGCAAATCGTCATCAGATGTGAAAACCACAGTAAGAAAATTTTTAAAAAAGTGTTCAAACACCAAACAGAAACCTTTTGCAAGGAATCATGTCTGCATTAACCACACATACTTGTGCGGTGCAAATAAAAACATGCACCGGTAATATATGCATTGTCTTTGAAACTGATTGGTCTAGACTAGAGACAGCCTTCTTTAGGACCTAATTATAATTAGTTTTAACCTTTGCACTCCCAGCACTTCTTTGTGCACTTTGCGCCTTGGTGTAAACTTTACTGTGCAAAGTTGACTTTTGCCCTCAAGGAATTCTGCCAATATTTGCTTTTTGTGGTGATATTAAATGAAAAGGAAGTTGCCGTGGGTGGCATGACGGTTAGGACGATGGACTTGCAATCCAGGAGGTTTGCCGATTCAATTTTATCTCTCTTGGCGTAGCAATTGGGGCAAGGTTTTTTTTTATCATCCTGCCTCTTGTCCACCTAGCAATTATAAATGGGTAACAACACGGTTGCATTGAGTGGCAGGTCACGTGTGGTGTGGAGTAAAATGTGGGAACTTCCACCTCTTCCGAGACATCTGGCCAGTGTTGAAATGTAGGCTAAAATACCCTCTCAAGTAATACAGGTAGCCCTCTTCTTGCGATGGAGATGCGTTACGACGGCCCCATCGTAAGTCAAAAATATCGTAAGTCGAAGATGGCCTAGCCTACCCAGGAGTCTTAAAGAATGGTGATAATTTCGCAAAACAGAGCAATTTACAGTACCGTGCTGTATAAACTATATACTGTATGTATTTATTAATTACAATACTGTATTGCACAGTAACATGTAAAGTAAAAAAACCAAGGTAAATTCTTAGCCTACTGCTATGAACTGCAATTTAATAGAAAGTTTTTTCAGGAAACAATCCTATCTGCTATAAACACTTTTGCTTTTGAACGTATCGTATCGTGGTAACCCTAAAATGAAATCGTTAAAGCTATGTATCATACATGCATTGAACGTATCGTAACATATATCGTACTGTACTCACCAAGAACGTACCTCGCACACGTCTGCGTTTGCCTGCCGCGCGAAATTTAAAATATTTTACAATTTTGTCGTATCGCTATTGCCATCGTAAGATCGAAATATCGTAAGTCGGACCATCATAACTCGGGGGACTATCTGTAGTTCCCAACCTTGTGGTCTGCGGGGACCAGTGGTGCCGATGCTCCGATTCAGAGTCGTTTTAAATTTGTAAAATGTTATCGGTGAAATTTCCATTTAAAGCTTTCGTGACTGCAGGGATTCATCCTCTTGGTTCTTTCGGTAAAGTCACGTAGAAGGGAAATAATAAAATTATAAAAATCAAACATAATAAAATATTTCTCACGACGTTTCGGCCACAACTCAAGCAGCCGTCCTCAGGTGAAGAACAGGTCTGAAGACGCTGTCTTCCTGACAGGTCTGAAGACGCTGTCTTCCTGACAGACCTGTTCTCCGAAAGAATCAAGAAGATGTTATCGGTGCTTGGTGGTCCGTGGGGGGGGGGGGAAGGTGGGAAAAAACAAAGTTGATTGTTGACAGCGGTTCCCTGCGGGTTCAGAAATATTGGGAACTCCTTTCGATAGGGGCTACTCTCAACAGCTCCCTCTCGTGGGTGGGTGGGGGGGGGGCTTCCGTTAGCACTGGCATGATCAAGCGATGGCAAGTGCCTTTCGTTAAATTGTACGAAAAATGTTTAGCGTAAAAATAAATATGGGCGCTGGGGATAGGTCGCCGTGCGGGGCTTGTGAGTGTCCTGCTCTTGCCGAGCAACCCGAGCGCGCACCCGCAGGGCGGCAGTATCCAGGGTAACGGCCATGTCGCCATGGCGATAGTATTTGAAGAGATGAATTGTAAATGTACACGGGGTTGCGGCTATTGTTGGAGGTGGCCGACACAGTCACGGCTTCGTCGACGCTTCCTTACACCTCTTGAGTGGAATTCAAATCTGCATTCTTGTTATAATTTAGATTTGTACATTTGAAAAAAAAAATAATAATCTTGTTTGTACTTGACATGTCTCGATGTAGCCCTAAAGGGTGCCTCTTTTACAAGAAGAGGCAATGTTGTTTTACTTGTCTCAATATGTTTATTTCATCTCCTGGTTAAATTTTAGACTGACTTTTGCAAAAAAAATTTATTGCATTTTTTTTTGCAACGTTGCATCAGAAGCATGATTGCCTCTCGGTGAAATTCGCAAGACAATAATACTATTTAAAAGTTCTCGCTATTTTTGATCAAATGCAATGAATCAAAAAGGATTATTTGTAATATTTACATTTATTTATATATATAGCGGATCAAATTTATCTTCATATTTTTCAAGCTCCTCTCGCAAAAGAGACTGAACGCGAACGAGGCCGTCTCACGGTTAAATTAACGTCACCAATCAATTTTTCGTGCAGCGTCGAAATCAAATGTCAGAGGAGTCAGGCCATGGCGAGCGATATTACATTTTTTCTAACAATAACAATGTAATCTTTAATATTTAATCAAATGCACAATGCTCACCAAACGGCATCGGTTACCAAATGTTGCAATGCCGAGCATTGCAACATCCGTGAATTATAGGAGATATTGTTTCGTGTGGTTTGCGTGCTGAGAAACGGCTCTGTGCTGCTTAGTTGGTAAGTCTGAAAAACAAAGACAAAGATCCCCCCTATAGCCTTGAACAGACTGTTTGAGCAAGTGCTGTTAGCGAGCACCTACGACACAGTACACGAGGGAGTGGGTGGCCAGCACCACGCCGGGACGCCTTTGTCTCCCAAGTAGCGATGTTTACACACCCCACCAGGTACTCATTTGAGGCTGAGTCGACCTAGGGAAAGCCCAGGAACGGTTTAGATATTCGTTACTGGTGTTGGCTGCGAGCGGAAATCGAACCTGGTTTGCCGGGTTCGTAGCGCAAACCACTACACTACACTGGTTAAATGCGGATATCTGTTGCCCATGATGCTAGAGAGTTGAATGTTTCAGCCAGGTGACCCAACAACTGCAAAACGTTTCTGTAAATTGAATAAAATGTATTATTCAGTGCCGCGGCTGTAGCGTTCGTTAGTAGCGTCTTCTTTGATGTGCCACAAAGATGGTCATTGTACTTTTTAGAGGTAGTAACAGCCTGTTGGGGCAAGTACTATTAGCGAGCACCTATCAAGGCCAGCACGGCGTACGAAAGTTGGATGGCCCGAACTATTCCCGAACACCTTTCTCTCCCCAGGTGCTGATGTTTTGGCACACACCAGGTTCATTTAAGGCTAAATCTGTCCAGATTCTGTTCAGGTATTCTTTCACCGATTTTGATGATGGCGACATTTTAACTACCTCGCCTGGTCTACAGGAGGTCGTGGGTTCAATCTCGACCCCTTATGCCTTCATATTTTGAGCTTGCACGTCTCTCTCCCTGCGGTCGCGTGGATTTTTCTCCGGGTCCTCTGGATTTTCCCTCCACACGTAGAAACAACATGCCTTTTAGAGTGTTTGGTTGCTAATGTATTTCCCTGTGGTAAGCCGATTCGTTGAGTGATCATTTGTGGCCAGGTCGCTTCTGAAAAGCTAAAAAGCTAAGTAGGCCTCGCCTGATTCAAAAATAGTTTAATCCCTTATCGAATTATTGATTAACTGTTTTTCACCAATTTTTATTTCCTGGATGTCACTCAACCGTGGATGTTAGCTGTGGCCGGCAAATTGCATTCTGGTTACTGGGTTCATAGTGCAGTGCTGCCCTCCCCCCACCACCACACATCATTCTTTTAGATAGTGCTGCGCAACTGTATACGATTGAACTTTGATTCCCTTTTATCCATCAATAATTGTGAAAACTCCTCCACCTCCCTTACCGTCATCAAGTCAGCGTGTTGGCTGTGCCCATACGTTGTTTGCGTTGTGCAAGCTAGATTAGCGTATAGGTGCGAGTGGGGGGAGGGGATTGCTACGGCGTCGGTTCGGTGAAGACCTCCCATCCGGCAGTGGCTTGACCAAGGCTGATGATGATTACGATTGGTGTGTGCTTAATGTGGACGTATCATTATTATTTAGTCCTAAGGGTCAAATACTTCGTCCACCAGACAATTGTATCATCGTGATTAGCGGCCATGATTCCATAAAAGATTCTACGAGTACCTGTCTCATTTTAATTCAGATTTTTTAATTGTTTCTCTTCCTCCCCCCATCTCCTTTGTACAGTTTTAAGTTCTCACCATAAGACAAACTGTAATGTTGGATCGTAGATTTGCGTAAAATCGAGAATCTTGGGAGACTTTCACGCTAATCTGATGCATGTGTACCCCCGAGCGGAAGCGTGGATTCTGATCGATGAATCCATGTGTTGTCACATGTCTCATGACCCGCCATCTGGCCAAGCCCTTCAATTATTTGTCGATGCTTCAAATCCCTCTCCACGCCCTGGTGGAGCAGACGTGAAGCCATCGAACATCCTGGTGAACTCGCGCGGGGAGATCAAGCTGTGCGACTTCGGCGTCAGTGGGCAGCTCATCGACTCCATGGCCAACTCGTTTGTGGGCACGCGCTCCTACATGTCGGTACGGCCTCGCCGCGCACCGCACGCAACCAATGCACAACCTTGTTGCCACCGCACGCAACTACACGCAAAACTGTGCGCAACTGCACGCGACTGCACGCAATTGTGAACAACCACTCGATCGCGCGCAACCACATGCCACCACGTACAACCGCACGCAACTTACCGTCCACAATTCTAGATTTTAAGCTTTCGTGACTGCAAGGATTCATACTCTTATGTTTTTCGGTAAAGTCACGTAGGTAAAAAATAAGTAATAAAAATAATGGAAATAATAATAGAAATAAAATAATAAATCACGACGTTTCGGAGGCAACACAAGTCTCCGTCATCAGGTGGGACCGTCACAGCTAAAATGACTGCATCAAGTGAGTACAAGTGAGTGATTACTGCATCAAGTTAGCGTTGACGGTCCCACCTGATGACGGAGACTTGTGTTGCCTCCGAAACGTCGTGATTTATTATTTTATTTCTATTATTATTTCTATTATTTTTATTTATTTTTTACCTACGTGACTTTACCGAAAAACTTACTGTCCACAGTTGCGTGTAACCGCACTCGGCCAGTGTTAATCTGTTCAGTAATACATTTTTATTGATATATCAGTCGTATCTTTAGCCTTGTCAACAACGAGCCTGTCGAGTTTAGCCAAGTCGGTGGATTTGATTGAGCCATTCTCTTAAACTATTACTCATTTAAGGCCGAGTCGACCTACTGGAGGGCCCACGACCAGTTCGGACATTCGTCACTCGACGTTGGTCACGGCGAGCGGGGAATCGAAAATCGCGTTTGTGCCCTCTGGGGTTTCGCGAGACAGCCGCGACACAATCGCCGGCGCGGCAGCGGCACCGTGACGGTCGTTGGTTTGCGTGCGCGCGCAGCCGGAGCGCCTGCAGGGCACTCACTACTCGGTGCAGTCGGACATCTGGAGCATGGGCCTCTCGTTGGTGGAGATGGCCATTGGCCGCTACCCGATCCCACCTCCCGAGGCCAAGGAGCTGGAGGGCATCTTCGGCAAGGCGGTGAGCGAGGGCGCCGAGGCGATGCAGAACAACACGTCGCCTCGGCCAAGGCCACCGGGACGCCCCGGCAGTGGTGAGTGGTGGCGGGAGAGGGACACGGAGGGAGATCGAGAGAGATTACGTTATTGTTGTCGTCATGTATAGGACCCAGATATTTACGTAGGATTCTTAAAGTCTTCGAACTTATGGGCTGAAATTATGACCCATGGACTTGCGTATGACACATTTCCATTAGGACCCGACCATTTACGTAGGGATTGAAAAACTTAAATAGGCACCTGAAGACTTCCACTGGGACCCACGGCCCCCAAAAACATATGGTTAATCTAAATTGTCTTATGGTTTTTTACGTTTGACTTGCACCACATTGGGATTTTTGCACACAGCGTTTTAATACGGTTTTTTTTGGAATATTTGCTGGTTTATTCAAGGATGTTTCTGTTACGCGTCGTCGCTTTAAAATGTTCTGTGTTCATATTTTGTTTGTTGCGGTTGCACCCGACTTAAGAGCCGCATGTCTCACAGGGCTATAACTTATAAATGAAACTTGAAACTTGAAGGACCCGGTCATACAATGGGCACTTTGACAAAATGATTACATTTATAGTTCTTTGTCAATCCACTGCTGGACAATGGCCTCCCCATGCCTATGTCAGTCATTGGGGTTGTTTGAACACACTTCACCACGCTGATCAGTGCAGGGAGGTCGGGGGTACACAGGACTGGATCTGTGGCTGGGAATCGCGCTCCGAATACGATATTGCATTCAGCACTGTGCCCCACCGTACAATTCCACAGGCTCAGCTAGAACCCATAGAGTATATGGGTCTATTAACGTTCATAGGATGTGTAAACTAACAAAGGGCCCATAAACTTACATAGGGGAGGACCCTTTGACTTGCATCCTTGCACCTTGCTTTTAAAATCTAGCAATATTTATAATGTGACTAATACAATTCATAAACATTACACTTTTCAGTATTGTGTGTTTGAGTAATAAGGTGTTTTTTTGCTTTTGCTGTAATGTATTATTCATGACGGATTCCTCGCGATCTTTTACCCGGCATGGCTCGCTCCGATTACGCACAAGCTGGGAGACTCGCGTGGAATGTTCTAACATTATGGAGCTGCTTCTGGTTATAATAAAAAAAATAAAATCATGCTCTCGTCTTGAACCCCTACCCTCCCCTCTCCGCTCCCACCTCTGTTTGCTCTCGGCTCCCAATCCCCACAGCGTACAACATGGATGCACGGCCTCCCATGGCAATCTTCGAACTGCTGGATTACATCGTGAATGAGGTGGGAACCCGGGAACGCCCGTGCAGATTTTTGCCAGCCTTGGGGGCCCAGAGTCATAGAAATTGATCATTCCACAAATTAGGCAGCATCATTTGAGATTGTCTAAATCATTTTAATAACTTAAAACGGGGTATATTTTCGCACTCTACGTAGCTAACCATGCTAATCGGAGGTGCGGGGGAAGGACAAACAAAAAAACCAAGGTGTTTATAGTTTATAAAGTGAAATAAATGTTTGTAAAGGTGCAGGCCTTGCAATGGCTTTCCCATGCCACTGCAGGTGGAAGGGCCTCCACTCTACGGATTTCTAGGAGGGAGTTTTGGCCTACACTTCTATGCTAACCAGATGTCTTGGAATGGGAGTACCCACCTTTTACCCTACCACACAATGGGGACTCACTGTGGTGTACCCATTTCGACTGCTGGGTGGACAGGGATGGTGTGGGGGGGATTGTGAAACTTGCCTCGTTGTATCAACCTCTGCGCCGGAGATGGAATCGAACTGGCGACCTGGATTCCAAGTGTGGTGCCCTGAACGTTACGATGCTGTGGCAGGGGTCCCTCATTTGAAAGCATGGCTTGTTTGTGGTGTAATGAAAGCGTCAGTTTGTCCGAGTACATCCGAGACCACAGTATTTTGAGCATTTTTTCCGCATCAAGAAAGGATTAAAACTAGCTATCCAAATCACAGTCTTTAATTGGTCGATACTATGTCCAAGTAAAAATCTACTTCATGGATGTTCAAATGATCACCATCTTCTTCTTTAAAGTCTAGTAGGACAGCCTTGGGACAAGGTGTTGTCATGGCCAGGTGAGAGCCGTTTGGTTTTTGGAGTATGAAAAATCCAAGCAGCACATCTCGCTTCATTTTGAAAACTTATATCGGTTGCGTGGTCACCAGGGGAGATTAATTAGTCCCAACCGTGGATTATACGAAGCTGTGTGGAGCTTTGAGTATCACTCGGTTAGCATTCAAGGGTTTTGTCGGGGGTTTCTCACATAGGCAAAACATGCCAATGTAGCAGGATCCTCCTGAGAAAGAGTCTTGACACCTCTGCAAGACTGTCTCGTTATAAATGTCACAGATGTCTCACCGTGGAGGTGGTGGAGCCATGAAATGGGCTCCTGTGCCGGAGTATTGCATCGCCACGGCATTGGGCAGACCCCGGTAGATATCTGCAGAAGTCTGTTTCTATGGCAGGCTTTCCTAAATCGTTTCCGTCTCTCTCTCGACCCTGCATGTGCTTGGGTGGATTTATTCCATCGTGGGATCGTGAGAGACGGCGGTGATTTGGGGAGGCCTTCATTCAGCAGTGGCTGATGATGATGTCTTCTTTTTCACCCGTGTCCCCTTGCAGCCACCACCCAAGCTGCCTTGCGCCGTCTTCACGCAGGACTTCCAGGACTTTGTAAATAAATGGTAAGAGAATTTCAGTCCTCCTCTGTCGGCATTCCATCACCAAACAGATGCACACCTCCAAATCCTACACTACTATATCAGCACAAAATAAATAAATAAATAGTGCGGACAGTATGCCTGCTCCACATATCTGTGATTAAGACTGAGATAATTCTTCTCGCCACCCTACACACATTTCAGTAGCATTTGGTTCATTGGAAAAACTCTCGACATTGCGTTTTGACATTGTGTGTCTTATCAGCAATCAGGTCTTTGCCCTGAACCAATCCTGATGCACTACCAAATGTTTATATGCAAGGGACCCCGTCTTGTTAGCTACGTATGCGTGTTCAACGTCTTTCGCGCCGTACGTAGCCAACCGTGCTAATCGGAGGTGCGAAACGTGGGTCCTAGTTTACGCAGAAATTTAAAATTCGTGTATATTTTGTTCATCTTATTGCATTGTATTTTTAAATCCTTTATGTTAAGTTCGCTTGCTTGCTTGCGTGCTTGCTTGCTTACGACCGTGCAAATCTTTCGGTCGTTTTTTAACCCACTTCCCGTGATCCAATCGAGCTGACATTTTGCACACAGACTCGTTGTACGAGACAATTAATGTTCGTGAAAATTGTTTTCCAAAAATTTACACTGTTTAGGGAAAACAAATTAAATATTTAATTACCAATTACTTAATGCTGGCAGACAATCATCTGACCCATAGGTGGCAGCCATCTCAAGCCAGAGGACGAGAGGACTCTAGCCGCCACGCATATAAAGGATTTATAGTGAAAAACTTTGTTTTTACGGGTTATACTTATTCAAACTTATAAAACCAGCCAGGAGAAAGCCTGTTGAGGCTTAATGATAATAGATCACTTGGAAAGAATTTAAGTAACAAATATCGCCACTGGCACACCCACCCATCCACACACCCCCCCTCTGCAACGGCACACCTATTCACGGTATGATTTTGAAAATGTATTATGCTACCCACTGTAAATGGTAGCCACAAACAAACACTGGAGCAACACAAGTCCAATTATTGGATTGAAGGTCAAATGTGTCTGTGATTCACTCCCACATTTGCATAAACTACACATGGAAGAGCTTTCAAATGGCGCATCACTCAGTGAAATTGGTGGAGTCATCTCCGGGAGTGGAGCGTGGTGGGGGTTATCTCCGCATACATACATGCTTACAGATCAGCAACATTGTATATCGAATCGTGAGTGTATTTGGTATTCGCGCGATACTTATACAGTAGAACCCCTCTTAACGACCACTCCTGTTAACGACTGTCGCTTAACGACGGGCCTCCATAGAGCCCAATGTGTAGTGTATAGTGTAGTGCATAGTGTAGTGTATAGTAGTGTATAGTGTAGTGTATAGCAGTGTATAGTGTAGTGTATAGTAGTGTAGTGTATAGTGTAGTGTATAGCAGTGTATAGTGTAGTGTATAGTAGTGTAGTAGTGTATAGTAGTGTAGTGTATAGTAGTGTAGTGTATAGTATTGTAGTGTATAGTGGTGGTGTAGTGTATAGTAGTGTAGTGTAGTAGTGCAGTGTATAGTGTAATGTAGTGTATAGTAGTATAGTGTAGTGTATAGTAGTGTAGTGTATAGTGTAATCTAGTGTGGTGCCTCCATAGAGCCCAATGTGTTCGCGACGGGCTGTTGTAGGTACAGTAACATTAATGAATGCAATGATTAACCATGTTTCTTTTAATAGTATGTGTTTATAATGTTAGTATCTCTGTGTTAATATATAACCATTTATGTGTAAAAAGTACGTTTTGTGGGTGAAAAAGGTTAACTTTCGATGCTATTCGAACAAATTAAGCCTTTAACACGTATTTCCTATACTCACTTAATGGCCAAATCACTTAACGACCGGTTTCGTAGAAGCAATTACCGTCATCAAGAGGGGTTCTGCTCTACATACGTACACATATGCATACAGATTAGCCACTTTGTGAATCAAATCATGAGTGCATTTGGTATTCATGCCATACTTATCGAGCACAAGGCTATCAGACAGTCTGCAGTAGTTTCACACTGAAAGGATGATTGTTGTGTTAGCCCAATGAATAGTACATTTTTAGTGTAACATTTCATATTTGGTTGATGCGAATTGGTGACGCCAGCATGCATGGCGCGCGCATTTTTTCAAATAAATGTCACGGGATCTTTAACGCCCACGGTCAAGAGGATGGCGTATAGCGTTGAGTATGAATGCACGCCGCAGTATCAACAGGGGGTGGGCCACACAGCACTTGATCTGCCAAACCTACGCAAGAAGCGGTTGGATGCACGCACTATCGCTCGGTCACAGTACACTCAAATCCGGACGTCTTGTGTTGTGTTGTGCGTCTGTCCGACAGCTTGATAAAGAACCCGGCAGAGCGAGCCGACCTCAAGTATCTGATGGTGAGGAAGGGCACACATTGGACACTTCACACCCAGGATTTGTACAACATTTCGACGTGCAGGCAAATGGACACGCCGACAGACGTACACACACACTGGCAGATGGACAAGCAAACGGACCGACGTTCGTAATAGCAGACAGAAAGACACGCTTGCCGACAACACGACAGAGAAGCACACACAGACACTGTGCAGACAGACAAACAGAATTGCTGCCCGGACCATAGATAAGACTTTCTGACAGTCATTCATTCATATAGACCTCTGTCTGAGAGACACGGGACAAAGAAGCCAATACGAAGATAGAGGCAGAGTGGCTGGCATCCAGACTTGCTGACAGAGGCGTGGACATATTTGCCGTCTTGTGTAAATTTACGCCCCCTGCGCGAGACAGTTTGTGCGATGGAGTGCGCTCTCAATTTCATCCCCCCATCTCTCGCCTCCTACGCACTAACCTGTCTCGCCTCATCCCCCCCCCCTGCCTTCCCTCTCACTCCCAACAGACGCACGCATTCATCAAGCGCTCCGAAGCCGAGGAAGTGGATTTTGCCGGATGGTTGTGCAAAACCATGAGCCTCAACCAGCCAAGCACCCCTACGCACACCAGCGCTTGATCCGACGATGCAAGCACACGCGCGCGCACACACACACGCGCGCGCGTGTGGGCACTTACACGCTTGCGCATGCACGCTTGCGCACGCGCACTCACCGCGGTCCAAAATCTCTTTGCTACAACACTGCCTAACTCCCCGGGACGCCGTTCGTTGTTGGGCGGCTTAAGGCGCACGCAAAGTCGTAATCTGACTCAAAAGTGATCATCGTTACATTTTTCAAATCTGTTTTTTTTCCCGCGTAATTTGTGTGCGTGTCAATAGGTGCACGCAAACACAACAACACTTGCTCCCAACAGTACGTGTGGCTATGGGGAGCGGTGTCACAGCGGTTTGCGCACTGCGCCACGGAAGCCTGCGACTCGAGTTTGATTCTCAGCCAGTTTATCTTCTCGTACGGACATCAAACCGGAGCGGTCGAGGAGTGGGAAATCAGTCTCCGTACACAAACATGGGGCCGTACAGACACGTGCGTGCATGTGCACAGATATGTGTTGTATCTGTAAGGGGAGCGGTGGTGTTGTGGTTAGCACACCTGCGCATCAAACCCGGTGACCTGGATTTGATTTGCGGCCACGGCGAGCATCGGCGGTGGCCTATGTCGGAACTCGGGCGGCCGGGCGTGGTTCTAGCCACACCTCATGCGCCATTCTAAGCCTTAATTAGGCGCTCGCTCACGACACTTGCTCCAACGGTCTGTCAGGCGATCTTTGTCCATCTGTCGGGCTACGCGAGCGATCTTTGTCTTTGTGCGCGGCTCTCGCATGTTTATTTGGTGTTAGCGATCACGGCGCTGACACTGCTGATGCAACTTGCCGAGGCTGCTTCTGTTGCTCACTTGCGGAGGAGTGGTCAATCCGGCTTCCCACTCCCAAACCCTGTCCCCCCCCCCACCTCCCTCTACGGCAGTGGTGTGCGGGTGCAGTAGATATCCGCGGAAGTTCCGTTCCTTTGGCAGGCTTACCCGAGCGGTCAGCGTCTCTCACGATCCTGCCATGTGCTGGGTCGATTATTCTGTCGCAGGATCATGGGCGATGGCAACGGCTTGGGGAGGCCTCCATCCAGCAGTGGGATTGATGATGGGCCTTAGTCATCTGGTTAGGGGTTTGAACTCATAATATCAGGGCTGCTAACCCTGCTCATTGAAAAGAATACAATGCGCACATTAACAACGGAGAGCCGTCGTGCTTGATGAATGAGTAAAATGTGCGTGGTACAATTAGGGTGCGACGTTGCGTATGGGGACTTGGGTGGTAATCGTAGCGGCCAAGCCATCGACATTCAACGGGTCTCACCCCCCTCCACCACTCCGAGCTCAGCACAGATGGATTCGGTCCATTTTTTGTGCCGCCACTTTGCAGTCCCATATATTACATGCTAATCTGTTTATAGGAGACCCCAGAACAATGCAAATTTGGAGAAAATAGTTTATTTCGAAGCCATGACACATCTCTCCCACCGATCTCGATATAATACCATCGTTACTGTAACATTGAGGAGCCATCGCTTTCACAAAATCCAATCGGCTGTTGAGAAGAGGGTAATTCGAAATCAGCGAGGTGTCTATAGGGTGTCAATCACTTTTCTAGGATCTGCGGGGAATGCTTTCAGAGTTTCAGATGACTGAAGTTGAGAAGTATCCAAAGGCCGTGTCCGTGTGAATTTTCAGATGATCGTAAAAAATCACGCGGCTGCCCCCCCCACCACCCCCGCAACTGGTGCCGCCGAAACGACGTCTGCAGATTTTCCCAACACGCGCCGCCGTAGTCGTAGAGTCGGGTGACGTCGTCAGCGCCAAGACGCACAGCTAGCGCGGTGTAGATTATCGGGAATTGTCCTGGACGATCCAAAATGCAAAATTTCGATTTAAAGCTTTCGTGACTGCAGGGATTCATCTTCTTGGTTCTTTCGGTAAAGTCACGTAGAAGGGAAGTAATAAAATAATAAAAATAAAACATAATAAAATAATTCTCACGTTTCGGCCACAACACAGGAGGACGTCTGCTTGCGTTGTGGCCGAAACGTCGTGAGAATTATTTTATTATGTTTTATTTTTATTATTTCCCTTCTACGTGACTTTACCGAAAGAACCAAGAAGATGGATCCAAAATGCGTTGTTTCCCCCTCCCCTGAAAGCTGCAGCAGATGCACGGGGGGGGGGGAGGGGGCCCGCAGATCTCGACACGGCCATTGTAACACGGAGGAGCCCACGTGACGCGCGCGACTGTGCAATGTGAGAATGGAATTCCTACCAGGTGCCATAAATAACGACGAGGAGAGGACCAATATCTCCGCGAGCCGAATATAATCCGCGCAGAATATGATATACTGTAGACTTGTAATTATATTGAAGGCATACGAGAAGTCCACATAATTTCATGTTAAAAGAGGTTAGATGTATATTATTATAATTTCAGTTGGTCGATATTCTTTATTTAACCAGGCAAGAACTAATTGAAATTAATTGCTCCCTATTTTCTTTTTTTTGCAAGACAAAGACCCTGGGGAATTGATTATTGCCGGGGTGGAGCATTTATTATAGATGGAGTAATTCTACTCTGCGCACACTTTGAGGATTTTGGTTGTTTATGTAACGTAACGAGAGCCTCTTGTAAACCGACTTCGTAGCTCGCGTGCATTGCCGCATCGGTTTTACATTTCCATGGCAATTTGACGTTTACCGTACCATGCTTTGCTGCGACAAGGTTGGTTTTCCTACCGGATTGTAAGATACTTCCACACTCCCGGAACCTGTGCCGACAATTATGCAAATCACACACGCACGCACCACGTACCTCGAACCGGCTATAAAGACGCACCTCCCAACTTTTGCCTGAAAATTTTGCGGGAACAAGTGCATGATGATTCGAGAGAAATAATACGGTGATTCAAGCTCGTGATATGGGGGTTGGCAGAAAGAAACAAACTGATGGAACAGGATTCTTTTGGACCAATAGGGGATTCAATCGGACCAATAATAATGGAGTTAACATTCTGACAAGTTTTACAAAGAATGTTGTTAACTCTTACTGAACAAAATTCCGAAACGTGAGTTGGATCCTGTCTTCAAAAAAAGTGTCAATGTCGTGTGCGTGGCTCATGAATTCAGTTCCAAATGGTGGAGAACACTGGTCTTGATACAGAAAAAAATCTGCATGGAAAGTTTTTTTTAATGGAACACAATCTCCATTCCACAATGTATGTCGAACTTATTTTGCACCGTACGCAGCAAAACCGTGCTTGGGAAGGACAAACTAAACACACGACAGTTCTAAAAAAATGAGTTCAATTCACATTTTAAAGTGCATAGCTTAACTAGGAGTGTGCTTATGTGATAACTTTTCAAAAACACGCAAGCGCTCAGTGTGAGAGTGGGGCATGCATAGCCAACTGAGACTTCGTTTGTTTTATACATTTCACTCTTGTTGTTCGTGCATAACAATGGTTTTGTTCATTAATAATGTAATTTTTTGTTATAATGCCACTTATCCATTAAAGCCTCACCGAGTCTGAAGATCATTTCCAGGAAGGGTGCTGCTGCTGCTACCTTTTGGGATGTTTAGCCAAGTCCGTTTGTGAAAGTGTTTTTGCTTCGTGTGAAAGGAAGAATTTGCTGTACTGGTCGTCCCCCCCCCCCTACCCAAGAGGGGATGAAACCCAGCATACACACGAATGGGTTCTTCAACACATTTTTACTGCTCTGCCATTTTTTTTGCAGACCCCAGTGCGTGTTTTTTTTTTTCCCGGACAGTTTCAACAAATCTCTGTACGCGACCCGTGAACAATTTTTCCTCCAAAAAACACTGCACTGCAGCCCCCCCCCCCACCACCACCAAAAAAAAAGATGACGTTGCGATGGAAAGTTATCAAATGGTCACGTCACACGGTGGCCCGTGACGCGAAATTTTGTTTCTGTATAAGGAGTCGTCGTTGACATCGCTTTGAGAACAAGCTCTCAGATTGGAGGTACTTTGGAGGAATAATTCACCCCTCATATGATCTATCACATTCTTCGGATAACACTGGTCAACACACTTTTTCTGGCATAAGGTATTCCAACGGTTTTAATGTAATTTTGGGGTGCTGATTTCACATCTGGCATCATTTTTTGTCTATCACATCAGGTTTTTGAGATATCAAATATTGCATTTTTCAATAAAAATTGCAGAAGAAAAATATTAAATAAATGTGGATATCTACATAAAATGATATTATAAACACACTATCCTAAAAATACAGCACCATATTTTAACACTTAAGCAGTCACTGACTCGCAACAACTTGCAATAATAAGTGACAGTTAATTTCGGGTAAAATCAATGAAAATGGGGTATGCCGATAGCATAAAAATGAGATGTGATAGAGCAAATCTGAGATCAGATTTGGAATCGGCACCCTGAAATTAGTCTAAAACAGCTGCAAAAGTCCAGGCCAGAATTTTTTTTTTTGTTGACCAGTGTTATCTAAATGAAACGCTCTGGTAAAGTTAAGACGCACCCCATAAACAAAAAAAAACTTGTGGTCCTGCATCAGTAACGCTCTCCAGATCCGGCCACACGCACGCACTCCTACCTGATAATAACATTAAATTCTAGATTTGAACTTTTCGTGACTGCAAGGATCCATACTCTTTGAGTTTTTTCGGTAAAGTCACGTAGATGAAAAAGAAGAATAAAATGAAAATAACTACATTAAATCAATTTAAATGTGATTTAATTTTAAAATAGTAAAATGAAAATAACTAAAATCAATTAAATGTGATTTAATTTAGTTATTTTCATGTTATTTTTTTTAATGTACGCGACTTTACCGAAAGAACCAAAGAGTATAACATTAATCCCTTATCAGTAGTTACATTATTACAGATGAATTCAGACCTTATTGGTCACCCCGTGCCCTTATACATCTCAACGTTCATCCTATAACGTTCCATCACAAGGGAGAAACAAACAGACTGTTTAGTTGTTGCCCGTATTGACCTGAAAATGAAATGTCCCTGTACACGAATACGGGTAAACCGGATAGGTTGACGGGGATGTTATAAAGATGCACCTCCAAACTTTCGCTTTTAAATACAGTACAGATGAGGAACCTGCTCATGGTCTGGAGAACACGGTGATCTTATACAGATGGGTGAAAAATGTAGATCGTTTGACAATTACTAAAAAAAATCACTAAGTTTTATATAGTAGTGGATTCGCTTAACAAGTCTCTGAACTTTACGCATTAGTTCGTTATGAGCACCCTTGGTGCGCATCCATCCATGTGTACACGATGGTCTCTAGGAGATCTCAGTCCCCTGTGATCGATCGAGATCGCGGCTGGTCACGGCCCGTGGATGGTACGGAGCGGCAGCGGTGACACGTGGTGGCTTGTGACGTCACGGCACCGCGAGGCGGCATGGGTAATTTTAATACGGTGGTAAAAAACATTCCCGTTTGCCGACGGGGGGTAGAATAAAACAAGTTTGTACGTCGTAGGCCAGCCTTGTGTTGGGAAGTAACAAAATAAGCCCGTCAGCGTTTTACAGGTTAAGGGCCGGCCATAAATGACGTGGGGGGGAGAAATGTGACGTCACATCAAAATGCGCAACTTTAAATAAATATAGAATTGTTATAACGACACTAATTGTTATAGCAACACTCCTACAACATCAGAGTGCAGCGCCACATTAAATACGCACTACAATGACAATCGTTTTAAGGCGATTTGAAGCATGTTTTATTTTCACAATGGAAATATGGTTTTGGGGGGGGAGGGGGGGCAGAGCTTTGTGACGTCATATTTTAGGGAGGGTCTGACTTTGGGACGAGGGGGGGGGTCAAAAATCTTCCAAAATCGCGTGACGTCATTTATGGACGGCCCCTTTAGGGCCGCGCGAGTTCAGGCGATGCCGCGCGTCTTACGCGGGAGGATGCGCGTGGCGCACATAGGTGCAGTATTCATTCGGCAGTGGACCGAGAGGCCGTGATGCAAAGGAAGTTTGGGACGTCGGGAGCGGATGTCCTTCAAACAAAACAAAAATTAACCCGTAAAAACAAAGTTTTTCACTATAAATCCTTTATATGCGTGTTCAATGGGCCACAACCCAGCCCACATTGGTCTTTGAAACGGGCGGCTAGAGTCCTCTCGTCCTCTGGCTTGAGATGGCTGCCACCTATGGGTCAGATAATTGTCTGCCACCATTAAGCAATTGGTAATTACATATAAAAAAAACATTTTCTTAAAAGGTGTAAAATTTTGGATTTTTTTATTTACGAAAATACATTGTCACGCACAACGAGTCTGTGTGCAAAATGTCAGCTGGATTGGATCACGGGAAGTGGGTTAAAAAACGACCGAAAGATTTGCACGGTCCTAAGCAAGCAAGTGAACTTAATATAAAGGATTTAAAAAGGGGGCTGCGGTGTCTGTCCCAAAATAATTTCTACGTTGCTGGCATTGATGTCACGACTTCAAATGCCAGTGGGGGGGGGGTTGACTGAAATATAAAGGTTTCGTTTAATTAATTTCACTTTGTCCATAGAACAAAAGAGAGGAGGAGGGGGGGGCAGTTGAATTAAAATCTTGGGGAGCAGAAACGCTGAATCAAGATTCATAATAACGCTTTTTTGGGGTTAGCGTGAGTATAAATGTGTCGTTAAACCCGCCACAATTAGTAAAGTTGGTCACGGTAACAACACGTGCCAATTACTACTACAGCCCACCCGGTGGTGTTGGAGAGTAAATCCACAATATTTACTATTAGAGTACCGGGACGTTTCGCTGGTAATTACATTCAGCATCATCGGACGATTTTGCCAGACGTAGGTTAACAACGCATTTACACTTACGCCATCGTATCCCAAGAAAATTAAAACATTTATTACGAATAATATTGGTCGCAAAAGCCAACTGCGTGTCAAACTGATGGCATCGAAAGGAGACTGTAAACGTATCGCAGCGGTGAGAATGAACTTTGCTAACATCAAAGCGAAGGAACCCTTGGTTGCTGTGCCGGATTAAGCTAGTGCGGGGCCTGGTGCATATGTTGTAAAGTGGCCCTAAATTGATAAAAAAAATTAACCCGTAAAAACAAAGTTTTTCACTAGAAATCCTTTATATGCGTGGCAAATAAATTACAGTACGTGTTCAATGGGCCACAACCCAGCCCACATTGGTCTTTGAAACGGGCGGCTAGAGTCCTCTCGTCCTCTGGCTTGAGATGGCTGCCACCTATGGGTCAAATGATTGCCTGCCACCATTAAGCAATTGGTAATTAAATATTTAAAAAAATTCCTAAAATGTTGAAAATTTTGGGGAAAAAATGTCACGAAAATAAATTGTCACGCACAACAAGTCTGTGTGCAAAATGTCAGCTCGATTGGATCACGGGAAGTGGGTTAAAAAACGACCGAAAGATTTGCACGGTCCTAAGCAAGCAAGCAAGTGAACGTAATATAAAGGATTAAAAAAAAACACAAATGTGTAACTTGCATAGTAAAGTAATTGTATTTTTTCATTTGCTATACAGCCGGATGATACGACATACCGCTAACCTTAAACACCCAGTCGTTCATAAAAGTTGAATGCAGTATAGTACTATAGTAATAGAGCAAGTTCAGAATAACTGAACCGGAATCGATAGCTTGAAAGCATTTTAGCGCGGGGCCCTTGAAAGTGCGTGGCCCGTAGCGTTTGTAGTAGCTACTACTACATATGTAGCTACTGCTGCTACTACGATAATCCGGCACTGCTTGATGTCGTCTCCCGGACAGCGCGCGCTTGATCGATGTTTAAACCATGTCATTACTGTTCGTGTGAAGTTGAAAAGTGGTTAGAAAACTTGTCACCATTGCTATATTGTTCATTCCATTTATCCGTGGACTTGATTTGTTAACAATTAATATGAAGTGTTAATTAAAATAAAAAAGGCATACCAAGATTGTCACCTGCGTGCTTGCAACAACCTATCCTCCGTTATCCTCGTAATTCAGTAACTGTCAGCCGTGATCTGTTCACTACTGGATGAATGTCTCTCTCAAGCCATCGCAGTACGATCCCAATAAAATACAGATTCCACGTTTCGCCATTAACGGACTGTTGGGGCAAATCCTGTTTGCGAGCACCTATCAAGGCCAGCACGGCATACGAGGGTGCTGACAATTACAGCATGGCACGCAACTCAGGTTAATATTTTAGTGGCCTCTACGCCATCCGGAGGCCTATACACTGCCATGTATAGGCCACTCACAAAGTGTTGTTGTTGTTTACGAGTGTGTGTGTGGAGCTGTTGTTGCTGCTGCTGCTGCGTGTGTTTGTGCACCGCTGCCGACACAAGCAGCAATCGGCAGATCGGTAAGTGGTGACAATTCCTGTCATGAGCACTTTTGTCCACCAGAGGGCAGGCTCACAGCAGCGTGGCTGTTGCATTGGCGTTGTCCGGGTCATGTCCCCCCGCATGCCCAGCCACAACCTCCACCAAGAAGCTTCCGTTTGGCCGGATAGAGGGGGAATAGACTAGCACAACGCGGGGTAGAGAAAGAGGTGGGCTGGTGTGGTTACAGGAGGAGGTGGAGCTGAATGGAATTGCCGATGAAATTTCACCAGAGGTGGCAAGATCGGTCTATGTGGAGGAGGCGCGTGAAGGACAATCAGGGGCAAGGGTGGACGAGATGGTAACTACCTCGCCTGGTATACAGGAGGTCGTGGGTTCGACCCTGACGCCAGCTGTACATTTGGAGTCGATTGTGATCCACAGCCACGGCCAACGTCAGGTGACGAATCGGTTATTAACTGAACCGGTCCAGGGCCTCCCCCTGATGTTAACTCGGTCGTGAGGTGACTTGTGCAGGCGCGCGGAGCAAAATGAGCACCGAGAGAGGACGGTGGCCACACAAACTCACTCATGGACCGATCGAGTCCGAATCATAATAATCACGACGATGGGCGCTTGCTAACAGCACCGGTCACGTGGTGCAGCGGCAGAGAGAGAGTGGCTCTCGAAAATGGGAGATTTAGAATTCAAATCCTGGCTAGGGGTTGACTTGAGACCATCATCATCATCCCTCCGCAGTGTCGGATTATCTTAGGAGCAAAGTTAGCTACATTTGCTACGAGTATATACTCTTAGGTTTTCAGTAAAGTCACGTAGGTAAAAAAATAAATAATAAAAATATTATTGAAATAATAATAGACAGTAAATCTGGCTGTGACGGTCCCACCTGATGACGGAGACTTGTGTTGCCTCCGAAACGTCGTGATTTATTATTTTATTTCTATTATTATTTCAATTATATTTTATTATTTATTTATTTGCCTATGTGACTTTACCGAAAAACCTAAGAGTATGAATCCTTGCAGTCACGAAAGCTTCAAATCTAGTATCTAGAATTTGCTACGAGTCCCGCACTTTCAAGGGCCCCGCGCTAAATGCGTTCAAGCGATCAATTCGGATTCAGTGATTCTGCACTTGCTCTATTACTATAGTACTATACTGCCTTCAACTTGTATGAACGACTGAGTGTTTAAGTTTCACGATTTGTCGTATTATCTGGCTGTATAGCAAATGAAAAATTACAATTACTTTACTATGCAAGTAAAAAAAAGTGTGTTTTAATGTAAAAGTTTTATTTATTTATTCAGGACCCCTTTATAACAGATGCTACAGGCCCCGGCACGAGCCTAATCCGGCAACTGTTCTCTCCGTGGTGGGAAAAAATGAGCGAAACAAACTTGAAATGAGAAGAGTCAACGGCAGTTGTCTTGTGCTGCCATGAAACATTTTTTTCCCCCAAATATCCATGACTGAGTCAGGATGCTGTAGAAGAGTAGACGATGAGCACATTAGGCCATCGCTTGAAGCCAGAACATCACTTTGACCTTTCCATCACAGTCCTCTTCAACGGCGGTACGGGAATCTCAAGTGTGGTGTGTGTGTGTGTGTCCCCACACACGTGCACTGTGTATACACGGGGGACAATAACTCAGCACTGATTCACGCGTAACATATACAGCTGCGACACCGGGGTGACCTGACGGGTTTGGTCTCCGGTAAATATTTAGCACCGCGACTTGGGGCATTCCTCTCGCCAGCGGCGTCTGTGGAGAATTGCCTCACCCCTCCACACACACTCCCAAACACACCCCCCACACACATCCCCACACACCCCCCACACACACCCCCCACACACCCCCCACACACCCCCCACACCCCCTACACCCCCCACACACACACTCACACACCCCCCACACACACTCCCCACACACACTCCCCACACACTCCCCAACACACCCCCCACACACTCCCCCCCACACCCCCCACACACCCCCCACACACACTCCCACACACACCCCCACACACCCCCACACACACCCCCCACACCCCCCACACACCCCCCACACACACTCCCACACACACCCCCACACACCCCCACACACTCCCCCCCACACCCCCCACACACCCCCCACACACACTCCCACACACACCCCCACACACCCCCACACACACCCCCACACATACCCCCCACACACACTCCCCCACACACACTCCCACACACACCCCCACATACCCCCACACACACCCCCCACACACACCCCCCACACACACCCCCCATACACACCCCCACACACCCCCACACACACCCCCCACACACACTCCCCCACACACCCCCACAGACACCCCCACACACACCCCCCACACACACCCCCACACACACCCCCCACACACACTCCCCACACACACCCCCCACACACACCCCCCACACCCCCCACACACCCCCCACACACACTCCCACACACACCCCCACACACACTCCCACACACTCCCCCCCACACCCCCCACACACACCCCCACACACCCCCACACACTCCCCCCCACACCCCCCACACACCCCCCACACACACTCCCACACACACCCCCACACACCCCCACACACACCCCCACACATACCCCCCACACACACTCCCCCACACACACTCCCACACACACCCCCACATACCCCCACACACACACACACACCCCCACACACCCCCACACACACCCCCACACACACTCCCACACACACCCCCACATACCCCCACACACACCCCCCACACACACCCCCACACACCCCCCACACACACCCCCACACACACCCCCACACACACCCCCACACACCCCCCACACACACTCCCACACACACTCCCCCACACACCCCCACACACACCCCCCACACACACCCCCCACACACACCCCCCACACACACCCCCACACACCCCCACACACACCCCCCACACACACCCCCCACACACACCCCACACATGCCCACACACTCTCCCACATACACTCCCCCACACACCCCCCACACACATTCCCCAACACCCCCCCCCCCCCCACACACACCCCCACACCCCCACACACCCCCACACACACTCCCACATACACTCCCATACACCCCACACACCCCCCACACTAACCCCCCACACACCCACACACCCCCCACACACCCACACACCCCCTACACCCCCCACACACCCCACATACCCCCCCACACCCCCCCACACACCCCACACACCCCCCACGCACACCCCCCCACCCCACACATCCCCACCCCCCACACACACTCCCTCCAACACTCCCCCCCCCCCCCCCACAGAGATGAGTCTGGGGGGCGGGGAGGGTTTATTCACCACCGTTTACACCGCGGCACCGGGTACTGCTGTCGAACCGGCGACTACTCCGGGTTGCGGGCGCAGACCGGTAACCACGCCGCTGTGACAGCCCCCCCAACCCCACCGCCTTTTAATTCCGAAGTTTTAAAATGAAAAACCATCCGAACGCGTTGCATTTATCGCTCGAAGCATTTTCTACACGTGGCAAAAAACCCACAAAAAACAATAGCCCTGTTTGTTGTTGTTGTTTGTTGTTGTTTGTTTGTTGTTGTTGTCTTCTGTCGCGGTGAGCGGCTATGCAACAATCGACGACGTTTCACGACCCTCGGTGGCGGCGCGCGGAATCTCGCTCAGCGAAGGGGAAGTCGGCGGGGGAGGAAGTGGGAAGAAGAAGAAAAAATAAATCGGCTTGTGTCTAGAGATCTTGGCATGAGTCTCGTCTCTCCGCAAGCCCCACGGATCTCTCTCTCTCTTTTTTACGATCAGAGGAAACAAGAAGATGCTCGGTGCAGTCGGCACTTTGCTTCGGTCATCATTTAGTTTTTTTCTTGTTTTTTTTCAATGCTTTGCTTTGTGTGCCCCCCCCCCCCTTTTTAAATGAAAGATTTCATAAAAGATGTCACGCTTTGCTCGTCTTACCTCTTCCCTCTCTCTCTACCCCCTCTCTCTACCCCCCCCCCCCCTCTCTCTACCCCCCCCCCCCCTCTCTCCCTACTCTATGTATATGTTCCCCCTGTTTTCTATGTGCATATTTGTAAAAAAAAAGTTTAACTACGACAAGTACTGCATCTGCACCCAACCCTTCCTCTCTCTCTCCCCCTATCTCTCTATGCGGGTCTAAGGGTCCTGTTGAAACGTCTCTGAGGTCGCTGTGTCTTTTGGGCTCTCTAAATATGCATGAAACTAAAACGAAACTTTTTTTTTGCTT
>NC_083828.1:9215756-9303403 GCF_015708825.2 Lethenteron reissneri | reverse complement strand
GACACGGGCGTGCCCTCACCGGCCCCCATGCCGATGTTGCCCAGGGCAGGCAGGGCAGCGGGGGGCAGCCCTCCCTCTCTGTGGTGGCGAGGCGGGGCCCGCCCAGCGCCGAGCAGAGCTGGGGCCGCACGGAGCGACGGCTGCGGGCATCCACACACAGCACGGCCCGCGATCGCTCACGTGGCAGCCCACAGCCACGGCGGGAACACTGTCGTACGGGGTCACGGGGTCAAAGGGGCACAGGGGCACAGGGTCACGGCGACAGAGACACGGGGTCACGGGGACAGAGACACACGGGGTCATGGGGACAGGGAGACAGGGGGACAGAGACACGGAAACATGGGGACAGCAACACAGAACCAGGGTGACACAGGGACACGGGGACAGAGACGCAGGGGTCAGGGAACAGCGACAGTCGGTACTCCGCCGCCAGGACAGGCGCACGACGTCCCGTGAAGATGTCGCGATGCGTGCGGGTGCGGTGGGCAGCGAGCGGGGGCGGGGGGGTGGGGCCATGCCTCGCTCCAGTTCCCGGCGTGCCAGGCGACGCACGGCCGCACGGAGCAGCGGCGCGCCGGGGGCGGCCTCTGGGTGAAGTCGCAGTGAGCCGACCCCGACCGCGACCTCGATGCGCACCACACGCTCCGGCGTGCCACGCCCAGCCCGCACGTGGCCGAGCACTGCAGCGCACGCACATTAATACACACACAAAGACACCCCGTATAGCCTTAACAGACTGTAGGGGCAAGTGCTGTTAGGGAACACCTATAAAGGCCGGCACGGCACAAGAGGGGGTGGGTGGCCAACACCACGCCCGGCCGCATTTATCTCCCCGGTGGCGATGTTTACACACCGCGTCAGGTACTCATTTGAGGCTGAGTCGACCTAGGGGAGGCCCAGGGCCGGTTCAGATAATTAATCGCCACTGGTGTTGGTCGTAAGCGGGAATCGAACTCGGGTCGCCAGGTTCGTAGCGCAGCTACACTACCGCTCCCCACATACACACACGCATGCACACGCGCTCACACACGCGCATACACGCACACATACATGCACACGCGTGTACACACACATCCACACGCACTTCAAGATCCCGCCTGTAACTTTATAGGCTGTTAACGAGTACCTATTAATGATGGCATGGCACGCGAGGCCGCCTTTGTCTCGCCATCAGGTTCATCATTTAAAGCCGAGTCAAGATATTCGTCACCGTTGTTGGCTGTGAACAGGAATCGAACTCGGTTCGCTGGGCCCCTGGCGCAGGGCACGAGCCGCTGCGCCTCGCTGACTCAGAGATGCACATCGACATCAACTCGCACGTTGATGTGAACGTGGTAGTTGGTGGCCAGGCCGCGACCATCGACTCGCTGCGCTAAGAGAACCAGGCGGAGTTTCACAGGCGGCCGCCTGGATTCGAACTCAGGCTCCCATCGGTGCCGGCTCGGCGCCCCGACCTCGATCCGGCGATTTATTTATTTATTTATTCCCAGAAATCCTTCACCTCGCTCCACGGCGTCACCCTCCACGAGGCCTCCGGTAGCCTCGTCTCCTCCGCTCGCCGCGAGGTCTCCCCCGCGCGCTCAGGAAACGCCACCGACAACGATGGCGACGACGATGACGACGACAGCGACGATGACGATGATGATGACACCGGCGACGACGATGCGGCCAGGCCGCCCTCTCCTCGGCCTCCAGCGAGGGGCGGCGCCTGCCGGCGCTCGTGGCTCGAGCCCGGCAGCGCACTCGGCACCGTCGGAGGCTCGGGTCGGATTCTCGCCCCGTGTGCCGAGGTGGCGGTGGCGGTGGCGGCGACGGCCATGGGCCTGGCTCCGGGGCCGCCGGGTGAAAACGCGCTCCCACCGAAGCCGTCGCCTTCGTTCCTGGCCTGCAGAACTTTGTCGGCAAATTCGTGGATTGGCATCGGCGACTCAGTGCCGGTTGGTGCGAGCGTGCGGCCGCCGCCGCCGGCGCCGCCATCCCATCGGCTTTCTCCCGGCGTCTCTCGTTCCGAGGATCCATCTCCAGCAGCGGCATCGCCGATGGCTTTCCGGACAGCTCGCTCGACCGCGATGCCCGACGCGAGTCCGGTGACAGTCGGGGAACTCGGCGTGCTGGATGCTCGGTTGTCCGGCACGGTGTCCCCCGCGGGCCGCCGCCCGTCGCCGTCAGGTTGCCGTCCGGCCGTCGTGGGCGCGCGATCGACGTACCCTCTCGCCATTTCGGCTGGCGGAGTGGCGACGTCAAAAGCAGCTCGATTGCTGTCAGTCTCGGTTGCCGCACGAGGTTGTGACGCGGCCGGAAAATTGCCAGCGCTGGCGCCATGGTGGCGGTAGTGGTGGTTTGGTGTCATATGAACCGGTGAATGTTGTTGCTGGTGCGGTGTCAGTGCAGGCGGTGCGGTGGTGGGGTGGTGGTGGTCCGATGGTGGTGATTGTGGTGCGGCTGGAGTTGTAGTGCGGTAGCGGTGTTGGTGCGGTGGTAGTGGCGGAAGTGAAGCGGAGGTGGTGGCGGTGGTGGCCGTGGTGGCCGTGGTGGTTGTGGCGGTGGTGGTGGTGGCGGTGGTTTGGTCGGCAGGCTGCTGGGATTGGCCTTCACGAGTCGCGCCCGTCCCAGCCTCGTCCAGGTCATAGAGGAGGTCCTCGTGGAAGCTGATGAAGTTGTAGTCGTAGTAGTAGATATCAATGAGGTTCTTCTTCTTGGCGTTAGTGCTCCCGTTGGATGGGGACGAGGAGGTGGTGGAGGTCGGAGGTCGACCACGCGGCTCACCCGGTGGGTCGTGCCACTCTGCTCGCTCGCTCGCGTCGTCGCTTTGCGAATCGGAGGACGACGACGACGAGGAGGAGGATCCGCGCAAGTTTTGGTTGAGCCGCTTGATGTCGTTTGGAACGACGATGGCGTTGCTGTCCACGTGGACCTCGCCTCCTTGATCTTCCACGTCTTGCTCAGTGTCCACATCATTGTTGTCGTCGTCATCGTCGTCGACCGCGAGTCCACTGTCGATGCCGTTGTGTTCGCCATCTTTGGCGCCACGGCCGACTGTTTCTTCGCGTTGGTGGTGGTCGCGTTCATCTGGGGCGACGTCTCCATCCCGGTCTGGGTCAACATCTTCCTCATTATCGTCGTCGTCTTCACGGTGGACAGTGTCATGGTGGTCGTTGTCCTCACTATGCTGATGATCACTGCCTTCATCATGACGGTCATCACCATCATCTTCTTCATCATCCTCATCATCGTGGTCATCGTCTCCATGATGTTTATTGGCATCGCGATCATGGTCTCCATGGTGATTTTCTTCATGACCTCCATCATCATCCTCTTCACCATGGTTATCTTCATCATCACCGTCAGTTTCATCGTCTCGGTTATTTTCATCGTTGTCATCACCATCATCTTCTTCATCATCCTCATCATCATGGTCATCGTCTCCATGATGTTCATTGGCATCACGATCATCGTCTCCATGGTGATTATCTTCATGACCTCCATCATCATCATCATCTTCACCATGGTTATCTTCATCATCACGGTCATTTTCATCGTCTCGGTTATCTTCATTGTCGTCATCACCATCGTCTTCATGACGATCATCCTCCACGCTTCTATTGTCTTCACCATGATCCTCGTCAGAGTCTTCATCAGCATCATCATTGTCATCAATCTCATTGCCTCCATGATGTTCACCGTCATCAGATTCTGTGCCTTCACCATCATCTTCATCACGGCCATCGTCATCTTCACGACGGCCGATCTCGCCATCGTCATCTTCACGGTCATCGTCCTCGTCGTCGTCATCGCCGCCGTCGTCTTGGCGAGGGCCGCCGTGGTGCGTGCCGCCCGTCCCGTTGGCGGCGGGTCCGGTAGTTGGGGGCAGCTCGGCGCAGGCCCTCCAGTCGCAGCGCTGCCACTCGGCGGGCCGATCGGCCTCGTCGCAGACGTCGTCTCCGCTCCGGCGTTCACAGCGGACGTCGCGGGACCTCACGCCGGCTCCGCACGTCGCCGAGCACTGGAAGCCAACGGGCGGAAACAACAGGGGGACACTTTAATCCCCTGGAGCGGCGTCGCACGAGGGGGAAGCCCTCGTGCGGATTCCCTTGCGATATCAAAACCCCTCTCTCGCTCCTCCCTCCCCTCCCTCCATTCCTCCCTCCCTTCCCCCCTCCCTCACTCCCTCCCTCCCCTCCCTTCCTCCCAGCCCCGTTCGCTCCGTGTCCGGAGTGAACGAGATCGGCTCGTTGTGCCAGAGCGAGGCGGAGGGTCGCGTCGCGTGACACCACGAGAGGCGGTCGGCCACCGCCTCTCGTGGTGGCGCCTTCATCCGCCATCGGATCGACCGCGGCCGACGATGATGACGGCGCAAGGGGGAGATGGGCTCAAGGGAGAGACGGACGCACCGGAGACCAGCCGCCCACGAGCCACGTGCCGCGCGGGTCTCCAGCGGGGACGTCCCCGCGGGTGGGGCACGGCGGCGGCCCCGGGCAGGGCCGCGCGTGGGGGGGGCGGGGGAGCCCCTCGCACTGGGACGCGGGCAGCGCGCGGTGCTCGTCGGCCCCGACGCCGCGCACGCACAGCACGGAGCGCCGCTCCTCCTCCTCCGTCTCCTCCGAGGACGCGCCGGCGGTGGGGCGTGACCCGCACGACGGCGACGGGCAGCCCTGCCACTCGCCCACCCACCACCTACGCGCGCACGGCAACGGTCACCCGCGTTGGGGCAGGTGCTTTTCGCGAGCGCCTATTGTGATCGTGAGCCGGGATTGAACTTGGGTCAGGTGGTTTTTTGTAGCGCAGCGCGCTGACTGATGCTCCCCCACTCACCGCACGCACACGCACGCAGAGGTACGGACGCACATGCTTGCATGGACTGATGGATGGTCCAAAAGACGTTTAGAACAACAGATATAACAATCAACAAAGATTCGTTCATGAAGCCATACATATATACAGACACAATTTCAACCAAGAAGATGGGTACAAACTGAGCAACTCGAGGTGGCGGTGGCTCTTTGATCTCCCATTAACATGATAATCCTTCACATTAACATAGCCACCTCAGCTCGCTCGCCGTGGAGGCCGCTTACCGATCTTACATTAACATGCAAATTTTTACCTGGCAGCCCATAAATTGTTGGAACACCCACCATCGTCGCGGTCGCCGCCCAACACTCACATTAACATCAGCTGCCCCGCCCATGCTCGCTGACATATGGGCTATGCCCATTTCAAACCTTTATAAACAATTTGCCTTTAGAAGCTAACCCCCTTTTCCTGATGACGACCGCTTTTGTTGCGATCGAAACGACCAACGGGCGTACGGTCTGTTGATCCATTTATCGGAGGACCATGAGACAGACCAATGATGATTTCGCAATGGCTGGACCGACGGACCGATGGACCGATGGACGAATAGACGGACAGAGGGACGGGTTGTGCGCGCGTTGGTACCGTGCGGGGCACTCGTGCTCGTTGCAGGCTCTCTGGCGGTCGTCGGGTCGGGGGACGTCGTCGCAGAGCCGCTCCTCCACGGGCCCCGCCGTGCGCTCCGTGCAGTGCACCTCCTGCCTCTGCACCCCTGCACGCGCACGCGCGCGCACGCACGCAGGCACGCACACACGTGGGTCATGGGGGCGTCACAGCGCAGAGCCGACGAGTGCACGCCTCTGTGCATGGTGCATAAACACCGCCGCAAGGAAGACAAAGGCGGCGCGTTCGCGATATTCGGCCACACCGACCCCCTTGTGCGCCGCGCTAATCTTACTTAATAGGGTGCTAATAGCCCCAAGGGTTCTGTTCGGGCGTGGGCCTGTGTGAGCAGCTGTGTGCGTGGGCCTGTGTGCGTCAGGTAGCTGACTTTACCGAAAAAACCAAAGAGTATAATAGGTATCAATCTTAATTTTGGAGCTTTCGTGACTGCAGTCACGAGTATAATAGGTATGTTAAATATTCTTAGATAAGTTATATAAGCGGCTTCTTCTTTCCTATGGATTTATAGCAGCAATTTAAATTAAATTTGAATTTTTTTCCCACTCAATCGTCTGTTCAGAAGCAGAGTGGATCATCGTCCATTCCTCCTTCAAATGAGTGAAATGTTTACGATGCGGTCGATGCTTTGGAATCTTTGGCCGCACCGCTCACAGGCCTCCAAATCTTTGATGCGCCATCTGTGGAATTGGGTGGCCGCATCGGCCACGTGGCCCGGTCCCGATTCGTTTGATGGTCGACCCACTGGCGGCGTGGAAGTTTGAAACCAGCAGGTTTGGCGGTAGGGTCCTGTATGATATTTAACACGGAGGCTTTCGCGACCAATATTATTCATAATATAGGTTTTTGGGTCAGATCGCGTTATTTATAAATTGAATGATTACCAATCTATATACTTAAAATACCCTCCCCTTCTTTGCCTCGAATCACTGCACCAGATTGAATTGAATTAAATGATGACGTCACCCTGATGCTTCTCTATTTAAGACCGGAAGCAACAGGAGAGCTTCACCATTCTTGCCCGATGAAGCTGATTGTAATTATCAGCGAAACGTCGTATTACTCACATTTTTAAATTCTGTTGATTCTTTCTTCAGCACACCGGTGGGCTAAAGAAGTGAATTATTTTGTCCTTTGTCAACGTGACACATTTTTTACTGTTTGGCCGTGTCGGGTAGTGGAGGGTTACGACACATTTATAAATAACGCGATCTGACCCAAAAACCTATATCCTGTATTTATTTTTTGACGGCTGTTATCATCATTGAGATTTGGGCAGACTCCGCAGCGGATGGATTGAGCTGCGGTGTTGTGACGGTGGAGGGACGTTTCCGAACGCTATTGCAGATGTACGCAAACAGCCCTTCAGAAGAACTAATTTGAAATAAAGGTTTTGGCGTTTCGCAAACCCCCTCCCACTTCTCCGGAGGACCAAACGCACCGCAGAGCCTCTTACTTATCATCTCCTATCTTACAGTTACAGGCTAATCCCTCACATTAACATCATGCTAATTTCTCACATTAACATCACGCTAATCCCTCACATTAACGTAGCCACTTCCGTGCCCTCGTCGAGGAGGCCACTCTCCTCCTATCTCACATTAACATCATGCTAATCTCTCACATTAACATCATGCTAATTTCTCACATTAACATCACTAGCCCCGGCCACTTCTTTATGACCCTTGGGCTACACCCATTTCAAACCTTTTAAAACAGTCTGCCTCAGCAGCAGACCATGCTTTCCCACCTGATGACGGACGCTTGTGTTGCGTCCGAAACGTCGTGATTTATTTTATTTTATACCTAGGTGACTTTACCGAAAGAACCAAAGAGTACTGTTGTTGTTGTTATCTGCTCCATGTTGCCGAGAACTAGACTCTGCACCTGGGGTGAACGAGTCTTTGCATGCGCTGCGCCAAAACTATGGAGCGCTCTGCCACCTGTGGTCACACAGACGAGGTCACTCACCTTGTTTAGGTCTTCACCTGTATCGCCTGGCCTACACTTTCCATGTATGGCCAGTGGACCCTGGACTCTGCACTCTTTATATTTCCTAACTTCGTGCATTGGCGCACTGAGATCCTGGGATGAATTGCGCCTTAACGATGTCAATTATTATTATTATTATGTATTTCACCGACCTTTCCCACTCATTAGGATTCACGATGGGAGGAGAGGGGGACAGGGCGGTCTGGCCTACACGCCGTTGCAAGATTGTGCGCTTGCGTCAGGTTGCGTGCGAGTTGCGTGTGGGTTGCGTGTGGTTGCATGCAGTTGCATACGGTTGTGTGCGGTTGCTTGCGGTTGCGTGCAGCTTTGTGTGTGGTTGCGTTTGGTTGCGTGCGGGTTGCGTGCGGTTATATGCGGGTCGTATACGCATTGCGTGCGGTTGCGTGCGGCTTTGTGTGTGGTTGCGTTTGGTTGCGTGCGGGTTGCGTTTGGTTGCATGCGGTTGCGTGCTCGCACCTCTGCCGCAGGGCGCGGTGCAGCTACCCCAGGGCCCGTAGCGCCACGCGAACTCCCGCGGCCGACTCGCCCCCTCGCCGTGCGGGGGCTGGTGGACCGTGTACTCGTAGCGGATGCCTGGGTTCGACTCCTGGAACAGGAGCTGCGGCGGAGGTGGTGGTGGTGGTGGTGGGAGCGGAGAGGAGAGTTGACGGTGAGCCCCACACCGGCTGGATCGACGGTGCCCCAGCGCTCGCCGTATTCCTGACGCTCCCTTAACATTCGCCCTGGCACTCACCTTGACACAAGCGCCTACTGCTAGCCTAGGCCCAGTGTTTATTAGTGGCCTAACAATGCACCACGCCAGACAATGCAATTCACTCGCAGTTCTCTCTCTTATGGAGTTGTTAGATATTCATCTTCCCCCCCCCCAACCCCCCCAGTGCCCCCCCACTCCCCCCCGCGTTCGCCCTCCGCTCCCCCCCCACTCATACACCCGGCTCCCTCCCCCCACTCATCCACCCCGCTCCCCCCCCCCACTGATCCACCCCGCTCCCCCCCCATTTCATCCAACCCACTCCTCCCCCCCCACTCATTCACCCCGCACCCCCCCCCACTACTCACTCCCCCACCCAGCTCCCCAACCCCGCTCCCCCCACCCACCCACTAATCCCCCCCCCCCACCACTCCCATCTCCCCTATTACCCACGGACTCCGCTCTCCCCCCCACTACTCACCTCCCACTTCCCCACCCTGCCCCCCCACCCACCCACTACCCCCCCCACACCCCTCCCACCTCCCCCACTATCCACCGACCCCGCTCCACCCCCACCACCACCCCCTGCCCCGCTCGCCTGTATCCAAACGGGCTCGCGCGTGGGCCCGGTGGCCGTGAGGTTCTCCAGGTTCCCGCGCCGCCAGTAGGTGAAGGTGGCGCCGCCCGCCGCGTAGTCCCCGCGCCACTGGATCACCCAACCGCCGTTGAGGAAGTAGCGCGCGGGCTCCGCGTCGCTGCGCAGCGCCAGGAAGTTTCCCGCCTCCTCCACCTCCTCCACGACGATGTCCCGCGCGCCCGCCGGGATGCGGTCGATGTCCACGTAGCCTGGAGGTCACGGGGGGGGGGTGGGTGGGGGGGTCAAGTTTCGTGGCGCCGATGGTACGGGATCCGCGGAGATCTTAAAGGAAAATCAGCTGCCGTCAGGGGAGGGAGGGGTCCCCTAGGCTAAATTTAAAATCAACTGCGCTCTGACATGCTTTGGGGTGCAACATGAACACAAATCGGTTGTTGTATTAATGATCGTCGGTCGCTCCACTGCTGGATGGAGGCCTTCCCATGCTGCCACTACCGCTCGCCACCACCCTTTCACTTTGCTTTTTTGGTTGGGCATCATCATCATCGTCGTGGTGTTACAATTCCACCATCGCCGTTGTTACGGTCATGGTGCACCCCCCAGGGCCCCCTCCCCCCTGACCCCGCCCTTCAGCCCGCCTCCTCCACCACCACCAGGCCCCTCACCGAGCCCCTCGCTGTCGTTGAAGGTTTTCTTGACGGTGCGGCACGTGGAGCCGTCGCCCATGCACACTCCACAGCGGTCCTCCACCGCCAGCGAGTCGATCCGCAGGTCGCAGCCCACGTGCTGAGACACAGGTGAGACACAGGTGAGAAGTCTCACCACAGGTGAGACACAGGTGAGACACAGGTGAGACACAGGTGAGAAGCCTCACCACAGGTGAGACACAGGTGAGACACAGGTGAGAAGCCTCACCACAGGTGAGACACAGGTGAGACACCTCACACAAGTGATGTACTCAGAATCAGGATATTTATTCAGGAGGAATCCGATGAGCTATGAAGCTCTTTTCACAGATGTCCAGTAGGGGCACGGGGCCAGCGAGTTACAACAACACAAGAGACAAAAACCGATAGCGGTGCAGGGTATAGGAATGCCACTTAAGTACAATTTGCAACAATACAATAATAAGCTGCAGATTTTCCAGCGCTAAATGCAAGCTTGGGCAAGGCAGTAACATCACAAACAGTCCCAGACCGCACCATTAAATACACATATTGCCTCAATTGAATGCCACATTAAAATGTATGGGTAAGGATCAGAGTTACAAATCGCATTGGCCAATGTGGTTGTGTCCAACAGCAACTTCTGCTTCAGGATATTCTTGATGAATGGAGGGGGGTGGGGGGATCAATAAAATAATCACGGGAGTGAGTGAGTGAGTCTTTGATGAAGCGAGTGAGCGACAGATGGAGTGAGTGACCGAGAGAGTGAGTGATTGATGAATGGAGCGAGTGAGTGGCAAACGGAGTGAGTAACCGATTGAGTGAGTGAGTGATTAATGGAGCGAGTGAGTGGCAGAGGGAGTGAGTGACCGATAGAGTGAGTGAGTGATTTATGGAGCGAGTGAGCGACAAACGAAGTGAGTAACCGATAGAGTGGGTGAGTGTTTCATGGATGGAACGGGTGAGTTGCAGAGGGAGTGAGTGACCGATAGAGTGAGTGAGCGAGTGAGTGGCAAACAGAGTGAGTAACCGATAGAGTGAGTGAGTGATTGATAGAGCGAGTGAGTGGCAGAGGGAGTGAGTGACCGATAGAGTGAGTGAGCGATTTATGGAGCGAGTGAGCGACAAACGGAGTGAGTAACCGATAGAGTGGGTGAGTGATTCATGGATGGAGCAGGTGAGTGGCAGAGGGAGTGAGTGACAGATTGAGTGAGTGGGTGAGTGATTGATGGAGCGAGTGAGCGACAAACGGAGTGAGTGACCGATAGAGTGAGTGATTGATGGAGCGAGTGAGTGACAAACGGAGTGAGTGACCGATAGAGTGAGTGATCAGTGGAGCGAGTGTACCAGAGAACAGTCAAAAGAACACTCGAGTCGATGATGAGCGTTTGAGGAGCGAGCGAGCAAATGAACGCGCGCTCTGCCTGGCGGGATCCACCCTGGCACCTTGCAGATGCCGTTGATGCAGATGTCGCGGGCGTTGGGGTTGTCCGCGCACGGCGTTCCATCCACCGCAGCGTCCAGCAGCTTCTCCGTGAAGTGCTCGCCCACCGGCTGGCAGTGCAGCTCGCACGGGTTCACTGACATCGCACGATAACGCACGGGCACGCACGCACGGCGCCGGCGTTACGCGTACACTGGAGTGACGTGCGTGGGTGCGTGTGCGCTGGGTAGAGCCGGCGATTAGGTGAGCAAGTGATCGGTGATCGTGCTCGGGTGTGCTGCTGGATGAGTAAGCAAACGATCGAGCGATCGGCCGGGTGGTTGAGCAAACGGCGAGCGATCGGGGGATGGCGAGAGAGCGAGCGACTGAGTGGGTGGGTGAGAAAGTGAGCGGGCTGGCGAGTGGGCGGGCGAGCGAGCGACTGAGCGGGTGGGGAAGTGACTGAGCGGGTGGGCGGACGAGTGGGCGGGTGAGCGAGTGACCGAGCAGGCGGATGGGGGGCGAGTGAGTGAGCGAGCAACCGAGTGAGCGAGTGGGCGAACGAGTGGGCGAGCGAGTGGCCAGGTGGGCGGGTGAGCGAGTGAGTGACCGAGCGAGCAAATGGGCGAGCGAGTGGGCGAGTGAGTGACCGGGTGGGCGGGTGAGCAAGCGATCGAGTGGGCGACCGAGTGAGTGAGTGAGCGACCGAGTGGGCGAGCGAGTGAGTGAGCGAGTGACTGAGGGGGTAAGCGAGTGAGTGAGTGACTGAGTGGGTGAGCGAGCGAGTGAGTGAGTGACTGAGTGGGTGAGCGAGTCATCGATGGGGTGAGTGAGTGACCGAGGGGGTGAGCGAGTGACCAAGTGTGTGAGCGAGCCACCGAAGAGGTGAGCGAGTGACCGAGTGGGTGAGCGAGCGCGCGGTCTCACTGGGGCTGATGACGGGGATCCAGGAGTGGAGGCGCCCCTTGTAGGGGACTTTGTCGAAGCGGCTGCACTGCAGCGCGCGGAACGACGGCGGCGCGCCGCCCGCGGCTCTGCCCGGCCCTGCCGGCGACGCCGACGACGACGGCGTCTTGTTCGCCGCCTTCATCGTCGTTGCCGCGGGGCAGGCGGCCGTGTGACACAGGCGGTAGCGGCGCCGCTCGCCCGTGCAATAGCGACCGCCTCCGCGGGGCCTGAGCGAGCAATGCGGGGACAATGAGGGGGCAATGAGGGGACAATGGGGGGACTTGGGAGGAGTGAACGAGATGAGCGGTGAGAGTGTGGGCGAGTGCCGGGGCGAGTGCCGGGGCGAGTGCCGGGGCGAGTGCCGGGGCGAGCGACGCTGTCCGTGTGGTGCTCACGTTGGACTGTCACAGAGCCTCTCTGCAGACTCCACCCCGCCCCCGCACGAGCGCGTGCAGGGGGTCCAGGCCCCCCACGAGCCCCAACCCCCCGGGATCCTCTCCGGGCGCCAGTCGGTGGAGACGCACTCTCCGTAATAGCACCACTACGCACACACACGTACACACACGTACACACACGCATACACACGTACACACACACGCATATACATGCACACGTACACACACGTACACACACACGTACACACACGTACACCCGTACACACACACGTACACACACACACGCACACACACGTACACACGCGTACACACACGCACACGTACACACACACACGTACACACATAGATACACAACAACAACAACAACCGCCATTCGCCACTAAGTGGCGGTGACGTCACCACGATGCTTGTGCCAGGCCAAGTGCACCTTGAGGCCACGTGAAGTGTCGAACGCCCGCCGGCAGGAGGTCATGGGACAGACCCAGGTGCCACGGGTCGACTGACTGAGATGAGTGGCCGTACACACAAAGACAAAGATCCCCCGTATAGCCTTCAGACTGTTGGGGAAAGTGCCGTTAGTGGGCACCTATGAAGGCCGGAACGGTACACGAAGAGGTAGGTGACCAGAACCACGCCCGACCGCCTTTGTCTCCCCAGTGGCGATGTTTACACTCCGCACCAGGTACTCATTTGAGGCTGAGTCGACCTAGGGGAGGCCCAGGACCGGTTCAGATAATCGTCACCGGTGTTGGCCACGAGCGGAAATCGAACCCGTGTCGCCGGGTGCTTAGCGCAGCGCGCTAACTACTAAACTCCCGCTCCCCACATACACACAAGTACATATAACAAAGACAGAGATCCCCAGGATAGCCTCAACAGGCCATTGGGTCAAGTGCTGCTAGCGAGCAGCAGCTGCGAGGGCCGGCAAGGCGACCGAGCGGGTGCCGTGACGCCGTGCGGCCGTGACGCTGCATCACCTTGCCGTGGTCACAGCGAGTCCCGTCGGCCGCAGCGTCGAGCTTGGAGTGGCACGTGTCGCCGACGGTGCACCACAGCGTATGGCACACGTTCTACGTACAGCGGCAGGGGGGGGGGGCAGAGAGAGGAGGGGGGGGGGACAGAGATGGGGAGTGGAGCAGAGAGAAAAGAGAGGGATAGGAGACAGGGAGGGAGGTGTTGCAAGAGAGACGTGGGAGGGAATGGGCGAGGAGAGAAAGGGGACAGAGAAAGATCGCTGGGGAGTGGAGAAGGGAGTAGAAGGGAGAGAAAGGGGAGAGTGGAATGGGAGAAAGATGGGAGAGGGAGATAGGTGAGGAGAGAGTTATGAGAGAGACTTGTTGACTTTTAAACAACTTTTATTGCCGCCGCCAGCAGCAACAGCACTGGAGGCGATTTCTATTTGAAATGCACAAAGTCACCAGCAACACAAATGAAAACAAACGCTACAAATCTACGCGCTGTGGCGCTACAAGCACCGCGTACAACACGAAAGAAAAAGTCACGTGGCGGTGGTGGTTGTGGTGGTGGCGGTTGTGGTGGTGGTGGTTGTGGTGGTTGTGGTGGTTGTGGTGGTTGTGGTGGTGGTGGTGTGGTGGTTGTGGTGGTGGTAGTGGTGGTGGTGGTTGTGGTGGTGGTGGTCATCGCGCACGCCACGGTGACGAGCGAGCGCTTCAGAAGGTGAACACGAGGGTGCCGTGCAAGCTGGCACAGAGAGAAAGAGTCGTGTTAACCCGAACCCCCTTGTCGGTTGGGGCCTTGCGCTTTGTGCCGTCGATCGGGGCTCACACAGCAGTCCTCAATTTAAGGCCAAGTCAACCTCGTGGAGGCCCGGGACCAATTCAGATGTTCGTGACTGTTATTTGTCATGAGCGGGAATCGAACTCGGGTCGCCGGGTTCGTAGCGCAGTACATCAATAACGACACCACCGCTCCCCACAAAGACCAAGACCTTACAAGACTGTTGGGGCAAGTGCTGTTAGCGAGCACCTATTAATGCCGGCACGGCACACGAGGGGGTGGGTGGCCAGCACCACGCCCGACCGTCATTGTCTCTCGAGTGGCGATGTTTACTACACACCGCACCAGGTACTCATTTGAGGCTGAGTCAACCTAGGGGAGACCCAGGACCGGTCCAGAGTGGGAATCGAACTCGGGTAAACCGGGTTCGTAGCGCGGCGCGCCAACCGCTGCACCACCGCTCCCCACACACACACACACACACAGACACACACAGACACACACACAAACACACAGACACACACAGACACACACACACAGACACACACACACAGACACACACACACACAAACACACAGACACACACACGCGCGTGCCCGCACGCACGTACGTACGTCCATGCCCCGGCAGTGTCGCGATGCCTCCCCGTACTGCAGCCGGCACTGGTGGGGGGCATCGTAGAGGGCTCCGGGGGGCGCCGTGGGGACGACGAGGGGCTCGGGCCGAGGGGAGGGGGGGTCGTCCAGGCAGAAGCCCCAGCCTCGGCTGCGGTGGGCGGCGGGGGTGGAGCGAGGGGTGGTGGACAGCGGGGTGACAAGAGAGAGATGAGGGATGAGAGACAGAATAGCCGTGTAGGTTTTCGTGGTTGAACCGCTTCTGCTGCTGAAGCTCAACCCACGTGCATTTGGGCTCGTGCCCGCGTTGTCCGACGTTTCGCTCCGCGTGCTGGGCAATTCAGTCGGCCAATACAGTCACACATTTGTTTTGTTGTTGGTCAACCCTGGGAGGAACCCGAAGAGCCTAGAGGCAAACCCCACGCAGAACAGGGGGGAGAGAGAGAGAAGAACATACTGTACACACTTGATTTGAAGCTTTCGTGACTGCAGTAATTACTCATTGGTTCTTTCGGTAAAGTCTGTCTGTGTGTCTCCGTGTCTGTATTTTGTCTCTCTCAAATTGAGTCCGACCTGATGACGATTGCTTGTGTTGCAATCGAAACGTCGTATTCTATTAATTGATGTATTTTCTTTCTACGTGACTTTACAGAAACAACCAAAGAGACCTCCTTTACCAGTGGCAAAATATAGTAATAGGTTTTTACCCTTTCAACTGGTACAAAAACTGACACCTTTATACAAGGCATCATGTTTGCAATAACCACAACACAAGCAGTCAAAATGCAAACAAAAAGAAACAACTCTGATGATGATAATGATATGCACTGTCCTTGAAGTTGATTGGTCCACACCCGAGACAGCTTTTCTTAGAGCCTAGTCTCCATTGGTGTTGGACCAAATGACGCCAAAAGGCGTACTAGGTACACCAGTTGAAAGGCTAAAACCCTATTACAATAACCAAAGAGTAACATACACACTCCTCGTTGCTTGCCCGAGGCCACGGTTCCGAACGCGCCCCGACGTTGCGCCAACGTCGGGTCAACGTTACGCCGCGTGTTTACTGGCGGGGGGGTGGGGGGTTGCGAAGAGAGCCACGCACTCGAGGAAGCGCGTCACGTAGTCGCGGCTGCACGAGGACCAGGAGAGCGGCCGCGAGCTGTACGTGAGCTGCGGAGACATGATGGACGGGCGCTTGCCCCGCGCCTCGCACGCGTTGCCCTGCCCGTCGTGCTGGATGCCAAAGCTGGGAGGTGGACGACGGGTGATCAAGGGGGGGGGGAAGGGGAGGGGGAGGGCAGAGTTAAACGCAGCGGCATCGACATCGCGAACTTCACGCGACGCGTCACGATTCGCTTTGGCGCTGGCGTCAACGTAACAGGCTTCTGGCCTTCGCCTTGTGGCTCGAGACCTGGGACTCAAGTTTAAAGTTTAAAGTTTCATTTATCAGGTATAGCCCTGTGAGCCATTCGGCTCTTGAATCGGGTGCAACCGCAAAAAACAAAAAAACATGAACAAGAAAACATCTTAAAGTGACTATGTGCAAACAGAAAATCCAAGAAAAGACAGCTAATATTGCAGAAAAAGCACCGTACACCAACGCTGCGTGCAAAAATGCCAGTGGGATGCAAGTTAAACAACAACAACCACAAGACTCGTGGCTGCCAACCTTGAAACCGGCGCCGACAAGTGAGTGGGTCGGTGGGAGTGGTTGAGTGGGCAAGGGCGTGAGCGAGTGGACGGGTGAGTGTGTGGGTGGACCATTGAGCGAGTGAGCGAGCGGTTGAGCGAGCGAATCGACAACCGAGTTGGAGAGTGTGGGAGATTGAGTGGGCGAGTGGGTAGGAGCGGATGATTGATTTAGTGGCAAAGCGGTTGAGCGAGCGGGTCGGATGAGTGAGCGGTTGAATTGAATGTGTATTCGAGTGGATGAGTGAGTGAGTTAGAGTGTTGTGAATGATTAAGCGAGTGAGCGAGCGAGTCAGTGAAATTGTCAAAGGGGCCCTATTTCGTTCCTTGCGCCAGAGCCCAAAGGCCAACCCATGCTACGGCACTGCTGGGGGCCTTGCCTGTGTCCGAGCTCATGGGCCATGGTGAAGGCCAGCGGAAGGCCTGTGTCCTCGTTGATGTTGCAGCTGCGGTGTGGCTGGCACATGCCGGCCATGTGCGACAGCCCCAACGTCTCGCACGGCCGGTTCATACCCGCACACAGGTCCTTCCTGCGGGCGCGGGAAACACACAAATGTAAAGAGATCCCCCGTAGAGCCTTCAACAGGCTGTAGGGGCAAGTGCTGTGAGTGAGCATCTATGAAGGCTGGAATGGCACACTAGGCGGTGGGTGGCCAGCACCACACCTGGGCCGGCCGGGTACTCATTTGAGGCTGAGTCGACCTAGGGCAGGCTCAGCTACACTGCCGCTCTTTACTCTGGAAACACAAGCACACACAAAGACAACGACGCACACACGCACGCGCGGTCACCATGGAGATGGAGTGAGGAAATCGGTTCGTGTGCACGTGCTTTGGTGGATTGTTGCATAGCGGGGTCGCGAGAGGTGCCGCTGGTTTGGGGAGGGATTCATCCAGCAGCAGATGGAAGCCGCTCACCATTCACTCACCACATGCCACACGCTCACCATTCACTCACCACATCATACATCATCCGGTACAACTCGAACAGTGCCATATGCTGCCGGCTGCGCGGCATTCTGAGAATTTTGGCCTTGGGGCCGGGCTCGGCAACCGTGATGAAGGCGACCAGGGAACCGCGACTCACCTGGTGAGCAGCACGGCCGCGTCGTGGTGAGCGTGGTGGCCCTCCCCCTTGGGGTTCACGCTCTTCTGCCACTTGCAGAAGCTGTGCAGCGTGAGGTCCGCGTGGTGCACCACCTTTAGCTCTTCCTGCAAGCCGCACGAGCGAACACACCGTCACGTGTCCCACCGTCACACACCCCACCCCCACACACCCCACCATCTCACACCCCACACATCCCAGCGTCACACACCCCACCCCCACACACCCCACCACCACACACCCCACACATCCCAGCGTCACACACCCCACCCCCACACACCCCACCATCTCACATCCCACCGTCACAACATCGCTAACGATTTTCTGAACCGGTCCTGGGCCTCTCCTAGGTCGACTCAGCCTCAAATGAGTACCTGGTGCGGTGTGTAAACATTTCCACTGTGGAGACAAAGGCTGCCGTGCGCGTGCGCTCTGCGTGACACGCGACTTTTTGGCCGATCATGCAGGGCTCACCTCTTCGCCCGTCAGCAGCACCATCCTCACGAGGACGACGTTGATGGGGTTGCCGATGCTCGCGTCCCGGAACAAGCCGGCCACCTGCAGCAAACGGGGTGGCGGTGGTGGGGGGGGAGAGGGGGCAAGACTCTCGCGGTGAGCAGTGCACCACCCTGCGTCAAATAGAACGGCCGCGGAAGACGACTTCACGGCGCAACGTCGGAAGCCGCTCTGGCGGGGACTCCTTACCCACCCAGCTGTGTCGCGTTCGCCGCGTCGATTCGCTCATTCGGGACTGCACGTTGCATTTCATCGTCCGTCCCTTCTGTGTGAGATAAAGCGTTGCCCCTCCCCCGCCCTCCCCTCCTCGCACGGGCGGGCTGTTTCCGGTGCCCTCCCAAGTTGTAAACAACCCGTAGGATGAGGAGGCCCCCGCGCGCGGACGCAACCGGCGAGGTGCCGTTCGCGCAAAAGTGACGCCGCTCTGCATGGACAACGCATCATTATCGCGAGCGGCCAGGAGCCACGGGGGAGTGGCTGCACGTGCCATGTTGACGACGGTGAGGACGTAGGCCTCGATGTTCTCCTCGCCGTGATGTTCCACCATCTTGGCGTCGGCGACCACCATCGTCTCCACCCAGCGCTCCTTGCTGACGGAGCGCGGCCCCACGCGGCGTCTTGGGCCACCAGCGGCAGCAGCGCGGAGCAGGGAGCGCTGCCGCCACCCCTGCTGCCAGCGCTCGCGTCTCCTGTCCGTGCGCGAGGCGGCCCGCGGCGAGTCTGCAACGGAGGCCGCAGGGAACGGGGATCAACGACGGCCAGGAGCGTCAAATCAACTGCTCGGTGCGTCCGTGGTCCAGGAGAGACGAGGAGAGGGAGGAGGGAGAGGCTGCGTTAGGGACTCGACGCTGCTGCTGCTGCACGGAGCGGCGGCTGTTCTCGCAGCGGGCGCGGCGAGGGGGAGGGGCTCAGAGTGGGGGTGGCCACTCACAGAGGTCACGTGATTCACAGGATGCCCGAGCTGATTGAAATACGGAAAGAGGTGTGACGTGTGTGTGTTGTGGGGGTAAATTTTTTTAACTTGATGAGCCAGGAAAATATCTTTGTGCAGAAAGTGGGCGGCTTTTGCCGCGTGGATGAAGCGAGGGCGAGTTATTAAAATCGATCTGTCGCCTTCAGTGGGGAGGTGACCCACCCTGACCAACCCACGCCGGCCAGCGTGGTGAAGTGTGGCCACACACGCCCACACGGCTGACACGGTACGTCGGGAGGCCTTCATCCAGCAGCGGATTGACTTCGGGGCTCCAAACGATTAATACATTAAAATAGTTATTATTCTTCTTGGTTCTTTCGGTAAAGTCACGTAGAATTGAAATAATAAAATAATAAAAAGAAAACATAATAAAATAATATAATGATATATATTTTATTATGTTTTATTTTTATTATTTTATTATTTCAATTCTACGTAAAATATATATTATTATATTATTTTATTATATTTTATTTTTATTATTTTATTATTTCAATTCTACATGACTATAATAATATATATTTTATTATGTTTAATTTGTATTATTTTATTATTTCAATTCTACGTGACTTTACCGAAAGAACCAAGAAGATGAATCCCTGCAGTCACGAAAGCTTTAAATCGAAAAATAGTTATTATTTTCCACAATGGGCCCCCCAACAGCGTACGCAGGCTACGCGCGGTCGGCTGTGTTCTTGTTTCTTAACGCGTGTGTCCTTGCGTGCGTGCACGATGGGGGGGGGGGGGGCAGTGGTCAGTGCACCGCGCTGCTCCTGCGACCGCAGCGACCCGAGTTCGATCCCCGCTCGCGGCCAGTAACGGTCGCAATCTTGCTTCTGGGTCGACAAAGAGCCTTGAAATGATTCAACAAGCACGCACCGCGGGGAGACAAAGGCGGCCGGGCGCGGTGAGGGCCACACCAACGGCCCCCTCGTGCGCCGTGCCGGCCTTCTGTGTAGCTTCTCGTGAGCGGCACCCCGCACGGCCTGTGCGACGGCTACAATTTGGGAGAAACTTTTGTCTGCGCGCGACTGCCGTTTTGGTCGCTCGCGAAAGCGTTCCCACTTTGTGTTCGAGGTGGCGGTGGTGGTCTCACCGCTCGTTCCGAAAGCGTCGCAACGAACGCGCCGCTTCGGCGGTGTTATTATCTGAAGCACGCGCCCACCCACGGGTGTTTATAGACCGGGCCAGAGTGGTCATATTTCACAGAGTTACCCTCAGGAGTCGGTGTCTGCATTTTGTGTGTGTACGAGGTCGTTAACTGCACTTGCCCCAAGAGCCTAAAAAAGGCTATTGGGTAAAAGTAATAGGTTTTTACCCTTTCAACTGGTACAAAAACTGACGAGTGCCGGTACGGCGCACGATCATTATCAGAGTTGTTTCTTTTCGTTTGCATTTTGACTGCTTGTGTTGTGGTTATTGCAAACATGATGTCTTGTATAAAGGTGTCAGTTTTCGTACCAGTTGAAGGGGTAAAAACCTATTACTATATTTTGCCACTGGTAAAGGAGATGTCTCATAGAGTAAGGCTATTGGGGTGGCATTTTTATATTTGTGTGTGGTTTCGGGGAGTGGTGGTGCAGCGGTTAGCGCGCTGCGCTACTAACCCGGAGACCCGAGTTGGATTCCCGCTCACGGCCAACGTCAGTGACGATTATTTGAACCGGTCATGGGCCTCCGCTAGGTCGACTCAGCCTCAAATGAGTACCTGTCGTGATGTGTAAACGTCACCACTGGGGAGACAAAGGCGGCCGGGAGTGGTTCTTTCCACAACAACCCCCCCTCGTGTGGCACTGTAACGGCCTTAAATCGGGTCGCTCGCTAACTCTATTGGGATATTTCTTGCCTCTGCGATGAGCGGTGGTGCAGCGGTGATGTCCGCTTGTGGAGTGACGAGTCTGCGATGGCGAACGTGGAGAGTTGGTGCCTCTCATTGCTCCGCAGGCTCCATCGATTATAGACTGTTGGGGCCAGTGCCTGCATCGATTATAGACTGTTGGGGCCAGTGCCTGCATCGATTATAGACTGTTGGGGCGAGTGCCTGTATCGATTATAGACTGTTGGGGCGAGTTCCTGTATCGATTATAGACTGTTGGGGCTAGTATCTGCATCGATTATAGACTGTTGGGGCGAGTGTCTCTATCGATTATTGACTGTTGGGGCGAGTGCTGTTAGCGAGCGCCTATTGATACGAGTTGAGGCCTGGTGTGTGGCACGATAGGGGGGTGGCACACAGGCTACTTTATTTATGGCCGAGTCGACCTGGGAGACCGACGGTGATGTCACTCATCCACCGATGTTAGCTGTGGCTTGGGAATCGAAGTAGCCTGATTCGTAAGGCAATGCGCTAACCGATGCACCACCGCACCCCCAAAGACAAAGATCCCCCGTATAGCCTTAACAGGCTGTTGGGGCAAGTGCTGTTAGCGAGCACCTATGAAGGCCGGAACGGCACACGAGGGGGTGGGTGGCCAGCACCACGCCCGGCCGCCTTTGTCTCCCCAGTGGCGATATTTTCACACACCGCAATGGGTAACTCATTTGAGGCCGAGTCGACCTAGGCGAGACCCAGGACCGGGTTCAGATAATCGTCACCGGTGGTGTTGTCACCGTGAGCGGGAATCGAACCCGGGTCGCCGGGGTTCGTAGCGGCGGCGCGCTAACCGCTGCACCACCGCTCCCCAACTCAAATCCGTCTGTGAGCGCCTATTAACTCAGGCATTTCTGCGAGGTTTAAACACACACACACGCACCACTACTAGGGTCTCCTTGTTGGTTTATATCGCCATGGCAACGACCTCTCTGCCCTCCCCCCACACTGAGCCACATGTGCAAAGACAAAGATGCCCCCGTGTAGCCTTGACAGACTGTTGGGGCAAGTGCCGTTGGCGAGCACCTATTAAGGCCGGCGCAAGGTGCGGCGGGCGTGGCGGAGGAAACCACACCACCCTTTTTTCTTCTTGGTTCTTTCGGTAAAGTCACGTAGAAGGGAAATAATAAAATAATAAAATAAAACATTATAAAATAATATAATATGTTAAATTTTTATTATTTTATTATTTCCCTTCTACGTGACTTTACCGAAAGAACCAAGAAGATGAATCCCTGCAGTCACGAAAGCTTTACATCGAAAATCACACCACCCTTTGTTTTCCACTCAATGCCGATGTTTACTACGCACCGCGCCCCGGCGTACTCGTTTAAGGCCGAGTAGACCTAGGGGAGGCCCACGACCGGTTCAGATATTCGTTGGCCGTGGGCGGACAATCGAACTCGGGTCGCCGGGTTCTGTGCAAGAAAACAAAGAGAGCTATACGGCTTATCGGATTCCTCGAGCCCAAATAAATATCCTGATTCTGGAGAGCGGTGCGCTGAACCACCACTGCGCCCCCCCCCCTCCTCCTCCTCCGCGTAAGGGGCCGTCCATAAATGACGTCACGCGATTTTGGACGATTTTTTACCCCCCCCCTACCCCTTCGTCACACGACGTCACAAAAAGTCAGACCCCCCCTGAAATATGACGTCACAAAGCTCTGCCCCCCCCCCCCAAATAAAACATGCTTCAAATCGCTTTAAACTATTGTCATTGTAGTGCGTATTTAATGTGCCGCTGCACTCTGATGTTGCAGGAGAAAACATTTATTACAAAGTCTATTTAATTAAGTAGAACGTGTTGTCTATATTTATTTAGAGTTGCGCATTTTGATGTGACGCCACATTTCTCAAACACCCACCCCCCTCGTCACACATCGTCACAAATGTCTGACTCCCCCCACCCCCCCTAAGTGCGTGACGTCATTTATGGACTGCCCCTAAAGCCGCCGCTTTAATTGGCACTGACATCATCCCTGCTGCTAATCCTCACGCTGCTCTGGGCTCGACGTTTCGCGTTCCCGGCGTCGGGCGTTCAGTGGCGTCACGTCTACACAAGCACTCACTCGATCACGAGCTCGCACGGCTCTAAACATCCTCCTGGCTGGGGTTAGACTCGGCCCATCAGCCCTACTGGGGGGGTATAAAAGCGAGTACCCGCTGTGTGGGGAGTCGATAGCGGCTCGTGCTGTGGATTGACTCGTCCCTGGGCGAGGAACGTGGAATTTCCACCACGGGGGATCTCGGATGTAACAAAGGGATGAGTTCGCACTCAAACTTATACGCCCACGCGTGCTCACTCACACGTGCACACTCACTCACACGTGCACACTCACTCACACGTGTACACTCACTCACACGCTCACTCACACGTGCACACTCACTCACACGTGTACACTCACTCACACGTGCACACTCACTCACACGTGTACACTCACTCAAACGCTCACTCACACGTGCACACTCACTCACACGTGTACACTCACTCACACGTGTACACTCACTCACACGCTCACTCACTCACACGTGCACACTCACTCACACGTGTACACTCACTCACACGTGCACACTCACTCACACACTCACTCACACGTGCACACTCACTTACACACTCACTCACACGTGCACACTCACTCACACGTGCACACTCACTTACACACTCACTCACACGTGCACACTCACTCACACGTGCACACTCACTCACACGTGCACACTCACTCACACGTGCACACTCACTCACACACACGTGCACGCTCACTCGCACGTGTACGCTCACTCACACGTGCACACTCACTCACACGTGCACACTCACTCACACGTGTACACTCACTCACACGTGTACGCTCACTCACACACTCACTCACACGTGCACACTCACTCACACGTGCACACTCACTCACACGTGCACACTCACTCACACGCTCACTCACACGTGCACACTCACTCACACGTTCACTCACACACGTGCACACTCACCACACACTCACTCACACGTGCACACTCACTCACACGTGCACACTCGCTCACACGTGCACACTCACTCACACGCTGCATGCTCACTCACACGTGCACACTCACACACACTCACTCACTCGTATGTGTACGCTCACTCACACACTCACTCAAAAGTGCACACTCACACACACGTGCACACTCACTCACACACTCACTCACACGTGCACACTCACTCACACGTGCACACTCACTCACACACTCACTCACACGTGCACACTCACTCACACGCTGCACGCTCACTCCCGCGCGCTCGCACTAACCATGAACTCCGCATGCCGCCGGGACCGTGCCATTCCTCCCCGAGTTTGGGGGGCTCCCGTGCCCCCCACCGCGCTTGTAAATGACGTGCGCCCCGGGGTGCGGGGACCCCGCTCCCCCCTCAACGGGGGTCTCCCTCCCCTCCACGTGGCTCCTCCGCGCCCGCCTCACCGGCTCTATGAAGTAGTCGCCCGCAGGCAGTCTCAGGAGACCTGTCTGGGAGAGAGGAAGAGAGAGAGAGTGGAGGAGCGGGCGGTGGGTTGGGGTTGGTGGTTTGCGAAGAGAAGGAGCGAGGTGGTGGTGGGGCTTGGGGGGGGGGTGCTCCAAGGGGCAGGGCCCCCTTCCCTCCTGAAGGGCTCAGCTACCCCCCCCCCCCCCACTCAACTAAGTCAAGTTATATTTTTACAAATTTTAACACCAGTCGCGCTTTGGCCTTCAAAGTTCACCGGATCGAAACGCGCAAAGCATCCGCCGCGTGTCGCGTTGATCCGTGGGCGAGATCGCCACGCGAGTATGACCTGTGTTGGGAGCCCTCCACCGCCCGACACGACCGATGGACACACGCGTCGCGCGATTAACAAGCGCTGCGATGTGTGGCTCGCTTCAGCGTCGACACCGGCGGTTGGGTGTGCGGGCGCCGTCGCTGGTGGTCACAGCCCAGCACCGTCAGGCGCTTCGCCAGAGATTGGGCTCCTTCCGGCAGAAGCGTCGGCACCAAATTCTCCCCCCCCCCCCACCTCGTCAGACGGCGTCACAAAAAGTCAGACCCCCCCCCCCCTCAAATATGACTTCACAAAGCTCTGCCCCCCCACCCCTAAAACCATATTTCCATTTTGAAAATAAAACATGCTTCAAATCGCTTTAAACTATTGTCATTGTAGTGCGTATTTAATGTGGCGCTGCACTCTGATGTTGTAGGAGTGTTGTTATAACAATTAGTGTTGTTATAACAATTCTATATTTATTTAAAGTTGCGCATTTTGATGTGACGTCACATTTCTCAACCCCCCCCTCGTCACACATCGTCACAAATGTCTGACCCCCACCCACCCCCTAGGTGCGTGACGTCATTTATGGACGGCCCCTATCCGACCAAAATCTCCAGCGCGGTTCGCCAGCTGCTGCTGCTGCCCGGCCAGGCCGCTCCCCGACAGAGCGCGGCTCCTCAAAGAGACCCGTTGCTAGGAGTTCCTGAGCCGCAGCGGTGGGAATTCCACATTCCCATGGCGGGACCCAGTCTGTCCGCTGGACGAGCACTGTGCTCTGCGTGTGGATGGTTTCCCAGAACACGCGTTATCAGGGAAGGGAGACAGATAGCCGTTCTCGGAATGAGCGGAGAATGTGCGTGTTGTGCATGTGTGCGTAGTGGGCAGCTGTCTCTCGGCTGTGCCACCGGTGTGTCTGTCTGTCTGTCTGTGTGATTGTTCGCCTGTGAGTCTGTTAAATCTGTCAGTGTTTCTGTCTTCACGCACATGTGTGCGTGTGTGTGTGTTTATAGGTTGTGTCTGTAGTGTAGCAGTTAGCGCGCTGCGCTATGAACCTGGCAACCAAAGTTCGACCAACACCAGTGACGATTATCTGAACCGGTCCTGGGCCTCCCCTAGGTCGACTCAGCCTCAAAATAATACCTGGTGTGGCGTGTATGCATCGCCACTGGGGAGACAAAGGCGGCCGGGCTTGGTACTGGTCACCCACCCCCTCGTGTGCCGCGCCGGCCTTCATAGATGCTCACTAACAGCACTTTCCCCAACACTCTGTTAAGCCTAAACGAGGGATCTTTGTCTGTATCTGTGTGCCAGTGTGCCCGTCTGTGTGCGTGTCTCTCTTTGCATCTGCCTGTGCGTGTGTTCCATCCCTCTACCTGTGCACCTCTCTCTCCCTCTGTGTCGTGTGATTCTGAATTTCTATTTGTCCACCTCTACCCGTCCATGCGGCTGTCCGTCCTGCCGTGTCCACGCGTCTCACCAGCCCGCCGCCGCACGAGCTCACGGCAGCCGTCCCAGTGCGTCTCTTCCCCTCTGAGATCCAGCCCAGGTAGTGGCATCCTCCTCCTCCTGTCTCCACCGTCCCAGCCGTGTCCTCCGCGTCTCCCGTGTGCCTCTCCGTGTCCCCTTCCGTGTCTCCGTGTCCACCGTCGCTCCCTCGCGGTAATCCCGGCAGGCCGGGGGGACCTCCCACGCGGATCTGAGATCTCCCTTCTCCGCTCCGAATCTCCAGCACGAATCTACACGAGCGCACAGCCCACCATCCATTCATTCATTCATTCGCAGTAAAAACATCCGGGATGCATTTTCGTTCATTTGCTTTGGTGATGCTCTGCTCTGGATGTCCAATGATTAACTCATACACCCACCCAATCATATGTATTAAACCATTGAATCATTAATCCCGTCATTCTGTTACCAATACATTCACCGATTTTTTTTTGTTTCCTGCCACAGAATAATGCTTTAAGCGCAGTTGACTTCCAATCCAGTGGTCACTGGTACCACATCGCGATGCGGCATTTCAAACCGGGGGCCAGTTAAATGCCCCACCCCCACCACCACCTCACCCCCTCCCCCCCAGGGGACGTGCAATCCAGAGGTCGCAGCCTCGATTCGACCTCCGGGCGCGGCGGCTGAGACAACGGGGCAAGTTTCCACCGAGCAGCGTAAATGGGCGGCACCAGAGTCGACCGGCAGTCCACGTGCGGTGGGGCAACACCAGCGGTGATCAACGTGGAAAAATAGACCAAATATCCTCCTCCAGAGGGCTTCTCTAGAGCTCCTCCTGGTGGAAGGCCCCTTCAGCCAGCAGGTGGCGTGAGCCGGCACTTGCAGGGCTGCGCCTTCACCTTCGTGGCAGAGGTCGCAACCGGGTACCCGATACCCGTACCCTACCCGATACCCGGCTACCGGGTACCCGTTTGCGACCCTGGTGCGGCCGGGTAGGGGTACGGGTAGGCCGTGAGTCACTGGTGAGTGACCGTTTGTCACTCATTTCCCAACATCTTGTCTATTCTCACAATTCAAGTTCCTAGAATCAACCCACCCGCGCCTGCAACATGGCTTCATCCCAGAGGTCGCAATCAGGTACCCGATACCCGTACCCTACCCGTACCCAGCCGGGTACGGGTAGGGTACGGGTACGGCCGGGTACGGGTACCCGTTTGCGACCCTGGTGCGGCCGGGTACGGGTAAGGAATCAAAACCCGTTTGCGACCTCTGCTTCGTGGCCAGTTCGTTGCTTGCAGTGTGCACAACTCGCCGATTCATTCACATCCAATCAGTTATCGTCCACCACCCCCACCCGCCTCGCCCGTGCCCTCCCCCCCCCCCCCCCCCCCCCCACGGCTGGCAGGAGTTACCCCGGCGCGAGCAGGGCCTGGTTGGGCCTCAGGTCGAGACGAACGCGCTTCCCGTGGTGGCTGAGCAGGTAGCGCAGTGGGGGGCCCCGTGGCCCCACGTCCCTCTGGGCCCGTGACGTCAGTCTCACGGGGACAGTCACCTGGAAGTCCGGGTCCTGGCGGCGGACAGAGCGACCTGGGGAGGGACAGCGAGACACGGAGACGGCGCCAGGCACCACGGGACGAGGAGACACGGAGGCGATGCGTTTTTGAGCATCTTACAGAGAGACCTGCTTTAGCACTAAATCGACAGGGCCAAGCAGGAGCGAGCCCGCTTCGTACCTGGCCGGGAGGGAGATTGTCCGGCGCTTGGAGGCGTAGGCCGCGTGGTGGCGTTCCATCAACGTGAATCCATCTGTGCGGAGCTTCGAGCGCTACCCTCTCAAGGGGGATGGGGGGGGGGGTCTCCTTCCTAGCCCTCCCGTTCCTCCTCCTCGCGCGTGGAGCTCAACTCGCATCAGCAGTGGAGTTGGCCAAACTATCCCAAAGTGGCAGCAGCAGCACCATCGGCGGAATTTTGCCTTCTATATTTGTGTTGGGGGGGGGGCACGGAGGTGGGGAGGGGGGCAATGCCCCCCCCCCCACCCCCGTGCACCCTCCCCGCTCCGAAAACTCCGCCCGTGATCAGCACCCTCCCGAAGAGACATCAGGACGAGGGCCACGCGCTCCGAGCTCGCTCCGCTCTCGCGGCAAAGAAACTCGCCGTGGGGCCGGCGAGGGTGGCACGGTGGGGGTGGTGGTGCGGCCCGGGGTGGCACGGTGGGGTGGTGGTGCGGCCCGGGGTGGCACGGTGGGGGTGGTGGTGCGGCCCTGGGTGGCACGGTGGGGGTGGGGGTGCGGCCCGGGGTGGCACGGTGGGGTGGTGGTGCGGCCCGGGGTGGCACGGTGGGGGTGGTGGTGCGGCCCTGGGTGGCACGGTGGGGGTGGGGGTGCGGCCCGGGGTGGCACGGTGGGGGTGGTGGTGCGGCCCGGGGTGGCACGGTGGGTGGGGAGGGGGGCGAGGATTCACGACCCCTCGCGCGCGCTCTCTCTCTCGTGCTCCATCTCAAGAGCAAGGAAGAAGTCAAGCGGCGCTGCCAAATTCCGTGACAAAGAATTTGCCCAACTCCGCGTGCGTGTCTCTTGTGTCTCCGCGTCTGTGTGTCTCTGTGTCTCCGTGTCTCTGTGTCTCCTCGTCTGTGTCTCTGTGTCTCCGTTTCTCTCTGTCTCCGCATCTGTGTCTCCGTGCTCGTGTCTCTGTGTCTCCGCGTCTGTGTGTCTCTGTGTCTCCGTGTCTCTGTGTCTCCGTTTCTCTCTGTCTCCGCATCTGTGTCTCCGCGTCTGCCCAACGTCGCATGCTCCACCGAGGTAATTGAGAGGGCCCTGGTAGTGCATGAAGTTCCGTGGCCACGGCCTCTCTCTCCCCTCTCCTCCCTCCCTTCCTGGGGCAACTGCCGTCCCGTCGTCATTGACCCCTGGGCCAAATCGCCCGCGCGGTGCGTCCGATGCGCCTCGACTCTCGCAAGCTAAGCAGGCGGAAAAGTTGAGCCTGGCGATGCAGTAGGATGGGGATCAGGCCACGCTGCGCGCCCGGCCGGGTTTGCGGGTTGGGCCTTGAGGGCACCGCGTGTGAACGGATCCGTTGCGGTGTCGGACGTCTGTCATCCACTCCGACGTCGTCTATGCCACCACCCCCCTCCACCAACCGCCGATGGCCAGCGTGGTGAAGTATGGTCAAATACGCACACGACCCTCACAGCTGTTGATACAACGGGCTGCGTTGTTGTAAATGAGCCCCAGCACCCGATTAAACGACGCTCCACCTATATGTCAAGGCAATCTCCAGGTACGCGTCTTATAATCCAGTTAATGCGACTTGGTGGGGAGCGGTGGCGCAGCGGTTAGCGCACTGCGCTACGAACCGGGCAACCAGATGGTTCGATTCCCGCTCACGGCCACCAACACCGGTGACGATTATCTGAGTCGCTGCTGTCCCCCCCCCACCCCCCGCCTAGGTAAGCTCAGCCTCAAGTACCTGGTTCGGTACGTCAACGTCAAACACCGGGGAGACAAAGGCGGCACTGACGTAGTTGCGGCCACACCCCCGACCCTCGTCAGCTGTGCCGGCCTGCAACAGCTGCTCGCGAACAGAAGCTTGTGCCAAGAGTCCGTCGCCAGGGGCGGGGGGGGGATCTCTCTTTGTGTGTGGTCACATCTTAGAGGGGCGTCGTGCAACGAACGCGGGCGCAGCGTTTCGTGAATCGCGATAATCACGGAATTGTTATCGAGGACGCAATATTCGATGCGATTAATAATCCGCGCGAATGCGAAACCGCCTTACCTTGTTCATTATCGGGGAACACCGAGTCGACGGTTGCGCTCGGGATGGCGGTGGTGGCGGCGGCGGTGATGATGATGATGGAGGTGGTGATGGTGGTGGCGATGATGATGACGATGGTGGCGATGGCGCGTCTGGGCAACTCCATGTAGCCGCGTCGGTCGCGCGCGGCCGCAAAAGGCGATCTCAAGCGAGTCGCATCGCGTCGAGTCGAGAGTCAACGGCGAGTTTTGGTTGCGGTTGGACAGAGTTCCGTGGCTTCGAGTTGAGGAGGGGTGAGAGAGAGAGAGGTGAGGAGGGAGTTGGGGGGGGGGGTCTCATTAAACGATACGTAGTTGCGTCAAGTTGCTTAGAGTTGCGTGGAGTCGAGACGCGCAGAGTTGCGTTCAGTTGAGTTCCAAATTGCGTCCCGTTGCATGGAGTCGAGTCAAGTTATCACGGAGTCGAGGTGGTCGTGGTTGTTCCGAATGGAGCTGTTGGCTCGCGTGGTGCACGGATTTGCGTTGAGCCGAATCGGATAGAGTTGCTCTCCGGCTCTCTCTCTCTCCCAGTGTCTCTCTCGCCGCGGTCTCTCTGCGCTCAGAGCTCTCCCTACCCCCACACACACACACAGAGAGCCCTCCTCGCTTTCCCCTCCTGCACAGTGATCCCCTCCCCCCTCTCTCACCTCGCCACTCCTCCACTCTCCCCTCCTCCCGTTACCCCCCCCCCCCACCACCTACTCTCCCTGCACTCTCCCCCTCTCTGCTCCCCTCCGCTGCCCCGCCACTGTTTGCACTCCCCCTGCTTCCAATCCCAACCCAGACGCTAGCTGCAGTCTCGTCTAGCCGAGCGTGTTTGACTCCCGAGTGTGTGTTGGGGGGGGGGAGCGGTGGCGCAGTGGTAAGCTCACTTCGCTGCGAACTCGGAGACCGGACATCGATGACGAAGATCTGAACCGGTCTTGAGCCTCCTCTAGGGGAGACAAAGGCGGCCGGGCAGGGGAGTCTCGGCCACCCACGTGCCTCGTGTGGTGCTCGCTATCTAAATGGTGCTCGCTATCAGCACTCGCCCCCCCACGCAGTGTGATCGCTCTATCTTTGACTGTCTGTGTGCGCGCTTGGTGATGTTGTGTCACCAAGACGGCCATTGGCGGGTGTTCCAGCCACTCCAATGTCCGTCTCGCTGACCGGCCCTCCTCCTCCTCCACCCTGCACACCACGCGTCCCACACATCACCACCTCCTCCTCCGCCCTGCACACCACGTGTCCCACCCATCACTACCTTCTCCTTCACCCTGCACACCACGCGTCCCACCCATCACTACCTCCTCCACCCTGCACACCACGCGTCCCACCCATCACTACCTCCTCCTGATTACATCCTAAACGCACTCCTGCCACGGTCCATTCAAAACAGCTCACAATTAATAGAATCCGATGGTCGGAGAACAACGCCAAAATGCGAACAGCACAAAGACAATGCCACGTATCAGAGCATTCATTGTTCGGGGTGAGCGGCTGTATCATGGGTCCCAGTAGTTTAGACGGAGTGCCCTTGTGCAATGGAAACTCAGCAGCATTGTTTCATGAGCCTGACTCTGCTGATGAGGCCCAAAACAGTGGAAACCGGTGCACCGTTAGCACGCTTGCACAGATCTCTGCTTGAGAGCGTCGCTCTTGCAAAGCAGAATCGGTTGATGGGACAGGAGGTGGGGAATGTTGTGTCCCAATGCTGCCCCCATCTGTTAAGATGTGGGATTGACATTTCTACAATTACACCATTGGGACCTCCTTTGCCAGTCGCAAAATATGATAATTGTTTTTTTACCCTTTTAACTGGCAACAAAACTGACACCTTTTTTACAAGGAGTCATATTTGCGTTGACCGCAATACCTGCGGTCGGAATGCAAACAAAAAACACAACTCTGATAATGTATGCACTGTCCTTGAAATTGATTCGTGCGCCTTTTGGCATCATCTGGTCCAACACCATGTGAGACTGGGCTCTACGAAAAGCTGTCTCAGGTGTGGACCAATACATTTCAAGGACAGAGCATACATTATCAGAGTTGTGTTTTTGTTTGCATTCCGACCGCAGGTATTGTGGTCAATGCAAACATGACTCCTTGTAAAAAAGGTTTCAGTTTCGTTGTCAGATAAAAGGATAAAAAACAATTATCATTTCTACAATTGTCAATATCCCATGTCTACCGTAGGTAAGGCGATCTTTTTCATGGGATCTTTTTTCCCAGTATCAAAGTATAAAAACTAAGAATAGGTTTTACTATTTCTGAAAATAAAACAGGTGTTAAGATGTTCTAACACCAAAATAGAAAGGTTTTGCAAGGAATCACGTCTGCATTAACCACACATCCTTGTGGTGAACAAACATGCTCTGAACACATTCCTGCGGAGGGAGCTGGTAGGAACGTTGGGTTGCTCGGTCAATGGACAGGGTCAACGGCGGCGTGGTGTATTCCGCAAATATGCCCGACTGTGAGGGCGGGCACAAGCCGGCGTGAGTAGGTTAAACGTTACGTTTTATAATGGCACCACGGGGTGACCAGCCCCTCCCCACTCAGCCCCACCCCTCCCACTCCCCACCCTGCCCAACCCTCCCCACCCTCCCCACCCAGCTCCCTCCCCACTCTTCCCACCCAGCCCCTCCCCACCCTCCCCTCCCCACCCCTCCCATTTTTGGATTCACGACGGACGGACGGACACAAGAATCCCCTACTCCTATAAATACAGGCAGTCCCCGACTTACGATGGAGATGCGTTACGACGACCCCATCGTAAGTCGAAATATCGTAAGTCGGACCATCGTAAGTCGGAGACTACCTGTAGATTTTGAACCACTTTTATTGATGGCAGCAATAAAATTGGTCCAAAAGCCAAGTCCCATTGTGCTCGATCCGCGCTTTCTCTCTCTCCACTCGCCCACCCCCTTCACCCGAACAAACTTCCACATGAAGCGGTCACCTTCGTTCACCAAGTTTGCGCTCCTCACCTCAAAACACGAAGATTGTTGTTCTCCAGCTCACCCCACGACCCCTGAATCTCCCCCTCATAACCGCCACCGTTCCTGTTACAGTGAGCGAAAAAAGTATTTGATCCCTCCTGAGAGGTGTGCAAACCTGGTGGCCAACTGCAATACACGTCTGACCTCTGTGATTGCCAACAAGGGTTTTGCCACCAAGTACTAAGTCATGTTTTGCAGAGGGGTCAACTACTTATTTCCCTCATTAAAATGCAAATCAATTTATAACATTTTTGACATGCGTTTTTTTGGATTTTTTAGTTGTTATTCTGTCTCTCACTGTTCAAATAAAGCTACCATTAAAATTATTGACTGATCATTTCTTTGTCAGTGGGCAAACGTACAAAATCAGCAGGGGATCAAATACTTTTTTTCCTCACTCTACCCTCCTCACATTCCCATTAGAGGTAGTCCCCGAGTTACGATGGGTCCGACTTACGATTTTTCAATCTTACGATGGCGTTGGCGATACGACAAAATTGCCATCAACAACCTAACATCGTTCAAGTATGCAGACGACGGACAGAATCTTGGTGAGTACAGTACAATGTGATACGTTACGATACGTTCAATGCATATGTATGATACGTAGCTTTAGCGATTTCATTTTAAGGTCACCACGATACGATACGTTCAATGCATGTTAAAAGTTTTGTTTATAGCAGATAGGATTGTTTCCTGAAAAAAACTTTCTATTAAATTGCAATTCATATAGGTAGGCTAAGAATTTACCTTGGTTTTTTTACTTTACATGTTACTGTGCAATACAGTATTGTAATTAATAAATACAAACAGTATATAGTTTATACAGTACGGTACTATAAATTGCTCTGTTTTGCTAAATTATCATCATTCTTTAAGACTCCTGGGTAGGCTAGGCCATCTTCGACTTACGATATTTGCGACTTACGATGGGGTCGTCGTAACGCATCTCCATCGCAAGTCGAGGACTGCCTGTATATGGCTATCACTCCTTAACCCCCGCTCAATCAATGCATTCATCGTATTACTTCCATCGATTTCGCTTCAACCGAACTCACGCATCACAGATTCGCCCCCATCGCTTCCTCGCATCCATTTCGTTCGCCTCGTCGCCACCGTTCCATGCGTCCATGCGTTGCACCACCGTCAACGCCCCGTGAAGCGCATCGGATAAGGCGATACATCGATTCAATTCAAGATAAGATGACACGAGAGAGAAACTTGGGTGCTGGGCCCCTCTGGGTGCTTCCAAATCGAACCTCTGACGACAGCGGCATTGGCAGTGGCGGACAAATCCCGCAGCCAACACAAAAAAAACTCTAAAACGCGTCCCGTTAAGAACAACACTGTGCGGCCTCCAAAGGAGTAGTGTACAATAGGCGACGTTTCGGGCAACGGGCCCTTCCTCACACGCGCATGGCCGGAGAGGCTTGCCGTGACAAATGAGCCGGCGATGTCGAGCACCAGGCGGCGGCAGAGACACGCGATGCAGAGAGAGAGAGAGAGAGCGCCTCCAAGTCGCTTCGTTGCAGAGGTCGCAACCGGGTACCCGATACCCGTACCTTACCCGATACCCGGCTACCCGTACCCGGCGGGTACCCGTTTACCATCCTGGTGCGGCCGGGTACGGGTAGGCCGTGAGTCACTGGTGAGTAACCGTTTGTCACTCATTTCCCAACGTCTTGTCTCTTCTCACAATTCAAGTTCCTAGAATCAACCCACCCGCGCCTGCAACGTCGCAATCGGGTACCCGATACCCGTACCCTACCCGTACCCGGTCGGGTACGGGTAGTAGAACGTAGATGTTGTCTATATTTATTTAAAGTTGCACATTTTGTGTGACGTCACATTTCTCACCCCCCCCCCCCCCCATCGTCACAAATGTCTGACCCAACCTCCCCCCCAGGTGCGTGACGTCATTTATGGACGGCCCCTAAGCGATTAATTTGATTTACAATGCACTGTGGAAACCCGTGTACAACGTTCACATTGAAGAACCACTGTTCATGTAACGGAATCACGTTCCGGGCAATGAGCCTTCTTCAGGGCAGAGGGACGGTCGACTGGCACAGTCGTTGGAGATTAAGAGCTGCGGATGGTCATCGATTATTCCTCTGCCGATGATCGTGTTCGATTCCTCCGACGAATTCGAGTAAACAGAATCAGAATCAGAAAAGGTTTTATTCGCCATGAAAGTTCGCACAGACAAGGAATTTACTTTGGCCGGAAGGTGCATACATTCAATATACGGGAATCTTAAATCTTAAATAAGTGGTTTACAAGTCTAACTATACCATTGGAACCTCATTTACCAGTAAAAATATGATAATTGTTTTTTTACCCTTCTATCTGGCAACAAAACTGACACCTTTTTTTACAAGCAATCATGTTTACATAGACCACAATACCTGCAGTCATAACATAACTCTGATAAGTGCACATTATCAGAGTTATGTTTTTTGTTTGCATTATGACTGCAGGTATTGTGGTCTATGTAAACATGACTCCTTGTAAATAAAGGTGTCAGTTTTGTTGCCAGATAGAAGGGTAAAAAAACAATTATCAAGTCTAACTATACTAAAGGTACAAGTCTAACTAATACTAAAACAAACGCAGTTCGAAGACGTTTCACGCCTGTTTCAGTGTGCCGCAGGACGGGAGGTTGTGTGGCGGTGCTCAGTGATGGCATCGTCTGTGTGTGGATCCAGGGACTCATCTACTTACGAACGCTCGAATTACGAATTTTCAGAGATGCGAACAAACCGGTCCCCGTACGTTCAGTCGCCAGTTCGGAGCAAGAGTCGTAAGTTCACCTGCTTGCAATAGATGGCGGTGGTGACAACTACATCTACAGAACGTGAAGAACCAGTGACATTTATATCTTCAGAATATGAAGAACCAGTGGCATCTACATCTGCAGAACGTGAAGAACCAGTGGCAGTTACATCTGCAAAATGTGAAGAACCAGTGGCATCTACACCTGCAGAACGTGAAGAACCAGTGACATCTACATCTACATCTACAGAACGTGAAGAACCAGTGGCATCTACATCTGCAGAACGTGAAGAACCAGTGGCATCTACATCTGCAGAACGCGAAGAACCAGTGGCATCTAAATCTACAGAACGTGAAGCACCAGTGGCATCTACATCTACAGAACGTGAAGCACCAGTGGCTTCTACATCTGTAGAACGTTAAGAACCAGTAACATCTACACAACGTGAAGAACCCGTGGCATCTACATCTGCAGAACGTGAAGAACCAGTGTGATCTATATCTGTAGAACATAAATAACCAGTGGCATCTACATCTACAGAACGTGAAGAACCAGTGGCATCTACATCTGTAGAATGTGAAGAACCAGTGACATCTACACCAGCCGAACGTGAAGAACCAGTGGCATCTACATCTGCAGAACGTGAAGAACCAGTGGCATCTACATCTGCAGAACGTGAAGAACCCGTGGCATCTAAATCTACAGAACGTGAAGCACCAGTGGCATCTACATCTACAGAACGTGAAGCACCAGTAGCTTCTACATCTGCAGAACGTGAAGAATCAGTAACATCTACACAACGTGAAGAACCCGTGGCATCTACATCTGCAGAACGTGAAGAACCAGTGTCATCTATATCTGTAGAACATAAATAACCAGTGGCATCTACATCTACAGAACGTGAAGAACCAGTGGCATCTACATCTGTAGAATGTGAAGAACCAGTGACATCTACACCAGCAGAACGTGAAGAACCAGTGGCATCTACATCTGCAGAACGTGAAGAACCAGTGGCATCTATATCTGCAGAACGTGAAGAACCCGTGGCATCTACATCTACAGAACATGAAGAACAAGTGGCATCTACATCTACAGAACATGAAGAACCAGTGGCATCTACACCTGCAGAACGTGAAGAACCATTTGCATCTACATCTACAGAACATGAAGAACCAGTGGCATCTACAACTGCAGAACGTGAAGAACCAGTGGCATCTACACCTGCAGAACGTGAAGAACCAGTGGCATCTACATCTACAGAACATGAAGAACCAGTGGCATCTACATCGACAAAACGTGAAGAACCAGTGCCATCTACATCAGCAGAACATGAAGAACCAGTGGCATCTACAACTGCAGAACGTGAAGAACCAGTGGCATCTACACCTGCAGAACGTGAAGAACCAGTGGCATCTACATCTACAGAACATGAAGAACCAGTGGCATCTACATCGACAAAACGTGAAGAACCAGTGCCATCTACATCAGCAGAACATGAAGAACCAGTGGCATCTACATCTACATAACGTGAAGAACCAGTGGCATCTACACCTGCAGAACGTGAAGAACCAGTGGCATCTACATCTACAGAACATGAAGAACCAGTGGCATCTACATCGACAAAACGTGAAGAACCAGTGCCATCTACATCAGCAGAACATGAAGAATCAGTGGCATCTACATCTACAGAACATGAAGAACCAGTGGCATCTACATCGACAAAACGTGAAGAACCAGTGCCATCTACATCAGCAGAACATGAAGAACCAGTGGCATCTACATCGACAAAACGTGAAGAACCAGTGGCATCTACATCGACATAACGTGAAGAACCAGTGTCAACTACATCAGCAGAACATGAACACTTTTAAAGCCATTCCCCGTGTTTAGTGTACATTCCGTACAACATGTTTGGAGTCGTCAGGAATAAAGGTGGACTTATGAACAAATCGACTTACGAACAGACCTCTGGAACCTAACTCGTTCGTAAGTAGAGGAGCCCCTGTATGCGAGTCTCTCTCTCTCTGTGTAAGTCTCTGGGTCTCTCTGGAAGTCATTGGCGACCGGACTGAGACCAATCAACTCACCACACCTGCGAACCAGGTTTAACGGCAACTCAGTCTGTGCGAGTCTACGAGTCTCTGTGTCGACCTGTGGGTGTCTATTTCACGTCTCTGTAGTGTCGTTGGTGACTGAGCTGAGACCATGAAATTCATCACACTCGAGAAACCGCTTGTCAAACCCTGGCCCTCCAGTGGTCTTGACTTGGTGTGTCCCTGACACGGCTACTGAACTCCCCGGCTCAGTAGGCGACCTCTCATCTGCAACTGGTTTGATGGGGGGGGGGGGGGGGTTGTCGTGTGAAAACACCGCTCCGCTATACACCGTATGGTGGATTCGTCGCAGATTCTATTCACGAGCTGTTCCGAGCCGGAGGTTGTGCAGCGTTCGTTCCGCTTTAACACGTAGCAGGCAACGGAGGGTTCAAGGTGTTGACGCGTTAGCCTCTGTACTTGATACAGCAAGCGTGCTGTGACGGTTCCACCTGAAGACGGAAGCTTGTGTTGCCTCCGAAACGTCGTGATTTTTATTTTACTTTTATTAATTTTAATTTAATTTAGATTTTTTTACCTACGTGACTTTACCGAAACAACCTAAGAGTATGCGTTAGCCTCCGTCCGTCCGCCCGTAACACGGGATTACGAATAAGTCTCGCGTAACCACGATCCTATTTGGACGATACTTTTGCGTAAAGTACCGTGCGTGCGTTAGCCTGGAACAGCGGCGTTCCGGATTGTTCCGGCTGAGATTACGCCTACCGGTGAACGTGAGCGCCACCATCATCATCATCACGCGGTTAACCTTCGTGTTACCCCCATTGTAAGATCCCTCCACTGGGTATCTATCGAGCTCAGAAAATCAACTTCCAACTTTGAACTCGCTCACTCACCGTTTTGAACATTCGTCACGGGCTAGACACCCCCACAACCACCCCCATCCCCGCCTATCTTTATCCCCCGAGTTCAGTTCAATCCCCTCCCCGAGTTCTCGGTTCATGCCTTCGAGTGCCTGCTTCTGCGCCCCCCAAAAGAATCACTCAGAGCCGATCGGTCGGACGGACGAGCTTTGTCACGCGCGGCCCCCTGATGTCCTGGGTCACCCTCCTGATGACCGAATAGACCAATAATGTCTCTGTTGTGATGACAGTTTTGTTGTTCGTGACTTTTAGTTTTGGCGCCATTTATTTGCTGAGTCTTAAAGATTTTCAGAGGGTTTTTTTCATTGGCTTAGCAGTCACTATTTGGCCCTTGCATATACCTAATGTACAGCGTTGTGAGATGCAATTATAAACTCTAAAACTAACCTACGAACTACTTTTTTTATTTTTCGATTTAAAGCTTTCGTGACTGCAGGGATTCATCTTCTTGGTTCTTTCGGTAAAGTCACGTAGAAGGGAAGTAATAAAATAATCAAAATAATAAAATAATTCTCGCGACGTTTCGGCCACAACGCAAGCAGCCGTCCTCAGGTGAAGAATGAAACACCACCAAGCTTGGAGCGTATATTTAAGCTGGGTTGGAGGGGGGAAGAAGTCATATTATGCCCGTGCGTTATGCAGGATTAGATGTTTTTTATTTTATTTTACCAGGTAAGGCCCGCAGCTATGCAGCTCCTTTTCAGAAGCGATCTGGTTATCATAAATGATAGCTCAACAAAGCGGCTCATGATGTGGACATTTATAGCCACCAAACACTCGGAACGCGCGTTTCTAAATGTGGAGAGAAACACCGGAGGAACCTGGACAAAAATCCATGCCACCACGGGGAGAGAGACACGCAAACTCCCAAGTATACAGCAGCCCTCAGGGTCCGGATCGAACCCAGGTCCCTCCTGTATACCAGGCGAGGTAGTTAACATCTCCCCACCGCGGCACCGAGCATGAACGACGCTAAATATTTTTTAATTATAATCCTATGTAAGAAAACATTTTTTTTTTGTTCCTGGGTAGTAAATGTTATTTCCTAATTGTCTATGTTTCAAAAGAACAGAAAATGGCTCTTATTCTCCACAAACTTTGCTTTTGTGACCAGGGCAGTGATATGTTGAAATTTACCTATTTTTTAAGAGAAAACGGGCGATTTTTGTGTCATTCCTTCACGTAAAGTCCTGTTCACAAAAGCAAAGTTTGTGGGGAATAATAGCCATTTACTATACTTTTTAGGCATCAGCAATTAAAAAATAACACTTAATACCCAGGAACAAAAATTGTGTTACGTAGTGAATTATCATCAACACCACCTCGATCATAAACTACTGGTGGATAGTGGTTGCAGTGATGATGTTAAATATCGTAGATTCACGTACACATACATCGTTTCACTCTTGCAGTGCAGCAAAGCACCACAAAGCGAATGGGGTAAAAAATAATATAAATAATAATAGAAATAAAATTATTATTTCTATTTTTTTATTATTATTTATTATTCACCTACGTGACTTTACCCAAACAACCTAAGAGTATGAATCCTTGCAGTCACGAAAGCTTCAAATCTAGAATCGCGATAATCGTTACATCGCGATCTCATATCGTGCGCTATCGTGCAAAAATCTCGATCCGGTGACGTCACAGCCCCCCTCCACCCACCCCTCCCTCCTCTCTACATGTCCTAGAGTGACCCCCCCACCCCCACCGCGGGACATTATGTGACCCTGACCTCGTCTGACCCCGAGACGGGAGGGAGAATCTCCGTGGAAGTTTCCAGGTCTTCGCTGGGATGGGCGGGCGGGTTTGGATTTTCGTGGATTTTTTTTCTTTGAGCCTTCGCCGATGAAAATCGACGGGAGCTTATTGAGAAGGGTGCATCCGCGGATGTGCCTGTGGCTTCATCGTCGGGATGGATGTCCTCACGATAGATATCCGTGGAAGTTCCTTGGATGGACATCATCGATAGGTCCTCATGATAGATATCCGTGGAAGTTCCGTGGCTGTCATTACAATGCTCGAGATCGGATTTTGCGTTGTGTGTAGTTGCGTCTATGATTGTGTGTAGTTGTGTGTATGATTGTGTGTAGTTGTGTGTATGATTGTGTATAGTTGTGTGTATGATTGTGTATAGTTGTGTGTAGTTGTGTGTATGCGTGTGTGTAGTTGTGTATGATTGTGTGTTGTGTGTATGATTGTGTATAGTTGTGTGTATGATTGTGTATAGTTGTGTGTATGAGTGTGTGTAGTTGTGTGTATGCGTGTGTGTAGTGTATGATTGTGTGTAGTGTGTATGATTGTGTATAGTTGTGTGTATGATTGTGTGTAGTTGTGTGTATGCGTGTGTGTAGTTGTGTGTATGCGTGTGTGTAGTGTATGATTGTGTGTAGTTGTGTATGATTGTGTATAGTTGTGTGTATGATTGTGTATATGGAATAGAGCCGGATCTATACACCGTTCAAAGTCACGCTTTTTAATCGCAATAAAGTCGTCGTGTTTGGGCCCCTTAAATCGGCCGCTGGCTTTGAAGTCTGCGTGTGAACTTGTGTTTGTGTGTGTGTGTGGTACCAGGCTAGGTACACCACTGTGTGTGCGTGACGAGCGGTGGCGCAGTGGTTAGCGCGCTGCGTGAACGAAGCGCCGAACCGGGGCTTCCCCCAAGGTCGGAACTCTCCTCGACTCCGCCGACGATGGCGAATTACGTGAACCGGTCCTGGCCTTCCACTAGGTCGACTCGGCCTCGACAATGGGTCGCTGGCGACGTGCGGCTCAGTCAACAGCGGCGCACCGGGGAGACAAAAACGGCCGCGCTGTGGTGATGTTCGCCACGCACTGCCTGGCGCGACGTGCCACTCACCATCGGTTAAGCGTTGAGCTCACAACGTGTGTGTCTTTGTGTGTGTGTCTTTGTGTGTGTGTGTCTGTGTGTGTGTGGGGAGCGGTGGTGCAGCGGTTAGCGCGCTGCCGCTACGAACCCGGCGACCCGAGTTCTATTCCCGCTCACGGCCACCAACACCGGTGACGATTTATCTCAACCGGTCCTGGGCCTCCCCTAGGTCGACTCAGCCTTAAATGAGTACCTGGTGCGATGTGTAAACATCGCCACTGGGGAGACAAAGGCGGTCGGGTGTGGTGTTGGCCACCCACTCCCTCGTGTACCGTTCCGGCCTTCACAAGTGCTCGTTAACAGCACTTGCCCCTACAGTCTGTTAAGGCTATACGTGGGATCTTTCCCTTTATCTTTGTGTGGGGAGCGGTGGCGAAGCGGTTAGCGCGCTGCGCTATGAACTTGGCGACTCAGGTTCGATTTCCGCTCACGGCCAACACCAGTGACGATTATCTGCACCGGCCCCGGGCCTCCCCTAGGTCGACTCAGCCTCAAATGAGTACCTGGCGCGATGTGTAAACATCGTCACTAGGGAGACAAAGGCGGTCGAGTGTGGTGTTGGCCACCCACCCCCTCGTGTGCCGTGCCGGCCTTCATAGGTGCTCGCTAACAGCACTTGCCCCAACAGCCTGTTAAGGCTACACGGGGTAGCTTTGCCTTTATCTCGCGCGCGCTTGTGCGTCTGTGTGGCGTTGGTGAGTGGTTGTGGGTGGGTGGTGATTGTGGTTGTGGATGGGTGTGGTATTGGGCTTGTGCGCTCACTGAGCTCCCATATAAATACGGCTTCCCCTTAACACACACACATTTTACTCATCCTCCTCCTCCTTAGAACTTGCAAGTCTGCAATTCGACCCGATACTCACCACTCTCTAATCGAACTATTTCAGTATTATACTGCACAGTAAGTCTTGCCACATACACACCAGTCTCATACACACCCACACTAACATCTTATACAAGTCTTACCAAATTGTGCAGGGTGCACACACACGCGTGTATACACACACGCGTACACACACACACGTGTACACACACACACACGTATACACACACGTGTACACACACACACGTGTACACACACACACGTATACACACACGTGTACACACACACACGTGTACACACACACACACGTACACACACACACGTATACACACACGTGTACACACACACGTGTACACACACGTGCACACGCACACGTGTACACACACGTATACACACACACACACGTATACACACGTACACACACACGTGTACACACACACGTGTATACACACACACGCGCGCGCGTGTCCACCACTTACACCTCCCGGGATACTCATCAGGCGATGGAGACGAGGTGGAACTCTCCGACTGCCCACGTGACTCTCCTGCTGCACCTGCTGCAAGCGGCCACCGCCGTCGAAGGTACGTCGAGTCCGTTTCACGACGCGTCGCCTCCGTTTCACGACGCGTCGAGTCCGTTTCACGACGCGTCGCCTCCGTTTCACGACGCGTCGCATCCGTTTCACGACACGTCGAGTCCGTTTCACGACGCGTCGAGTCCGTTTCACGACGCGTCGCCTCCGTTTCACGACGCGTCGCATCCGTTTCACGACACGTCGAGTCCGTTTCACGACGCGTCGAGTCCGTTTCACGACGCGTCGAGTCCGTTTCACGACGCGTCGTCTCCGTTTCACGACGCTTCGCCTCCGTTTCACGACACGCGTGGCTTTGTACGTCGCGGTCATGCCACTCAAATCAACATCAAGGTGTCATCATCATCATCGGCATCAGCATCATCGGCATCATCGGCATCAGCATCATCGGCATCAGCATCATCGGCATCAGCATCATCGTCGTGATGACCCACGGCGCTCGCTGCTTTCGCCAGCCGCCACCACCGCGTGCAGCGTCGCTTGCCAGCGCGTTCCAGACCTTGCAAGACGACAATCGATCCGACACTCACTACCCTGTCTCATCGAAACACATTCCTGCGGAGGGAGCTGGTAGGAACGTTGGGTTGCTCGGTCAATGGCCTGCAGGGTCAACGGCGGCGTGGTGTATTCCGCAAATATGCCCGACTGTGAGGGCGGGCAAAAGCCGGCGTGAGTAGGTTAAACGTTGAGTTTTATAAGGGCACCACGGGGTGACCAGCCCCTCCCCACCCAGCCCTCCCCTCCCCACCCAGCCCCTCCCCACCCTCCCCACCCAGCTCATCCCCACCCTCCCCTCTCCACCCAGCCCCACCCCTCCCATTTTTGGATGCACGACGGACGGACGGACACAATAATCCCCTGTGGGCTGGTGTAACCAGGAGGTTCCTACCACTATTATTTCAGTATTCTACATTGCAAGTCTTAACCATATACACACCAGTCTCATACACCCAAGTTACCAAATCGTTCAGGGTGCACACAATAACAACAACAACCGCCATTCGCCACTAAGTGGCGGTGACGTCACCACGAGGCTTGTGCCAGGCTAGGTGCACGTTGAGACCACGTGAAGTGTCGAACGCCCGCTGGCAGGAGGTCACGGGGCAGACCCAGCAGGTGCCACGGGTCGACCAACTGAGATGAGTGGCCAATGCACCACCTGTGCCCCCTACTGTGCACAATCAAACAAAGATCCCCCGTATAGCCTTAACAGATTATAGAGGCAAGTGCTGTTAACGAGCACTTATGAAGGCCGGAACGGTACACACACACACACACACGTGTACACACACACACACAGGCCGCATCGTGCAGGAGGCCCGGAGCACAGTGGTGGGAGACACCGACACAAACCTCACCGCCATGTGCTCCTGCTTTAGCGAGGTCTCCCTCTCTCTCTCTCGTCACCCCTTTGCTCGCTGGACAGAGACCACTCCAGGTCTTCATCTTCTTGGTTCTTTCGGTAAAGTCACGTAGAATGGAAATAATAAAATAATAAAAATCAAACATCATAAAATAATTCTCACGACGTTTCGGCCGCAACGCAAGCAGCCGTCCTCAGGTGAAGAACAGGTCTGTCGGAAAGACAGCGTCCGAATGAACCAAGCTTGGCAGCGTTTATTAAAGCTGGGTTGGAGGGGGAAGGGGCGCCTTGACAAAGGAATTTGCATATCAAGAGGAATTTAGCATATTTATGGAAAATGCAGATATGGGATTAGTCACTACTTGTGGAATGCGTAGGAGGTGGGGGGGGGGGGGTTCAAAGTCATATTATGCCCGTGCATTATGCAGTATGCAGTGTGCGAGTCTCGATATTGTGGGTCTCCGTGTAAGTAATTGCGGGATCTTAAGCCGCGTCCGCATCTGAGCGACCGCTCGCCAGAGGTCGCAACCGGGTACCCGATACCCGTACCCTACCCGATACCCGGCTACCCGTACCCAGCCGGGTACGGGTACCCGTTTGCGACCCTGGTGCGGCCGGGTAAGGGTACGGGTAGACCGTGAGTCACTGGTGAGTCACTGTTTGTCACTCATTTCCCAACGTCTTGTCTCTTCTCACAATTCAAGTTCCTAGAATCAACCCACCCGCGCCTGCAACATGGCTTCATCCCAGAGGTCGCAATCAGGTACCCGATACCCGTACCCCAGAGGTGTGGACTCGAGTCATGTGACTTGGACTCGAGTCAGACTCGAGTCATGAATTTGATGACTTGAGACTCGACTTGGACTTGCATAACAATGACTTTGTCCCACCTCTGAGGTGTGGACTCGAGTCATGTGACTTGGACTCGAGTCAGACTCGAGTCATGAATTTGATGACTTGAGACTCGACTTGGACTTGCATAACAATGACTTTGTCCCACCTCTGAGGTGTGGACTCGAGTCATGTGACTTGGACTCGAGTCAGACTCGAGTCATGAATTTGATGACTTGAGACTCGACTTGGACTTGCATAACAATGACTTTGTCCCACCTCTGAGGTGTGGACTCGAGTCATGTGACTTGGACTCGAGTCAGACTCGAGTCATGAATTTGATGACTTGAGACTCGACTTGGACTTGCATAACAATGACTTTGTCCCACCTCTGCCGTACCCTACCCGTTTGCGACCCTGGTGCGGCCGGGTACGGGTAAGGAATCAAAACCCATTTGCGACCTCTGCCGCTAGCTCAACTCGCGCGCACGCAACTGCGTCGCCTCCGCGTGGACCGTCGCTGCAAGGCGCTTGCAGCGACGGAGCTGCGTGCGAGCGTCTTGCAGCTCACGCAGAGAGAAGTACGCAGAGTCGATCCTGGAGCGCGGTGGCTCCCTGCTGGGCGATTCGCCAGCGACGCGTTCCAACAGCGTCGTGCGGTCAACGACGCAACCGCAGGGCGAAGATTTAATTTGCGCGACTTCGATGGCGATAAATTGGCGGCGCTAGAACTGGATAAAAAATGAATTTGCGACAGAATGAATGGCGCGTTATGTTAATGCGATAAGGCAAGGGATCATTGTCACGATTAAAACATTAATATTTAAAATATCGCAGCTTGATCCACGCTTTATCCATGCTGGAATCAAGCATGGATGAAGCTCTGGTATTGTGAATGCACTTGCCTATGTGTTGGAGCATGGATCAGACATGTCTATGATATTCTGAATACATGTGACTTGGGTGTGTTGGTATGATTACGATATTCTGAATACATGTGACTTGGGTGTGTTGGCATGGCGATGATATTTTGAATACATGTGACTTGGGTGTGTTGGCATGGCGATGATATTCTGAATACATGTGACTTGGGTGTGTTGGAGCATGGTTATGATATTCTGAATGCATGTGGCTTGGGTGTGTTAAAACATCGTTACAGCATATCTATGATATTTTGAATACATGTGTTGTATCGTAGACGGAGGTACTCGGAGACGGAGGTTGAGTTAGGGGCTTCCGCCAGGGTTTATTAACACTTATCACTATCCCTGGTTCCCTCTTTACCCCTTCCACTATCCCCGTTCCTCCAGTGACCCCGCTTACGTTACGGGGTCTCCCTTATATACCCTCGGAGGGGTGATGTCACGTGCACTGCCCAGCGCGTGCGACCCCACGTCCCGTGAGGTCACCGCACCGGACAGCGCACACGACGCCACCACTCTCCACTACTCCTCTACATCACCCCCCCCTGTGAAAAAAATTCAGCCGACTCGGCTGTAAACAATATAAGAGTAGAGGAGTCCCAGAACCACAAACCAACATATTCACAACCAACCGACAACATCCAGGCAGCATGACAACAATCAATCAAATTTCAAAACTTTGAAACTCTCATCACGCGCTGCCATCAATACAAAGGCGGAATCCCGATGGCCCAGACAACACACACCAACAAACAACAATTGAACAATTGAGCAGCCCAGACAAAACACACCAAAACGGACAATTGGGCAGTCTTAGACAAAACACGCCAACATAACACAATTGAGCGATGAGGGCTGGAGGCCGACGGCAGCGTTTCCACAGGCCATCAACAAAGCGCACGCCTCCCCATGTGGCACGAATCGCCAGGGCAGGCACCGTGCCAGCTAGTGACAGGCCCCGGGAGAGCCGCAGCAGCCCAGCAGCCCAACGCAGCTCCTGCCAGGCGCGCGCCGGCCCGAGCGGCGGCTCCTGCTGCCCATGCCGCGGCAAGATGCAGAGCCGCGGCGTCGGCATGGCAACGCCCAGGCACCGCGAGGTGCGGGGCCGCGTCGTCGCCGGCGGCCCCCACCGCGATCGCTGCAGGCAAAATAGCAGCCTGGTGCGGTGTCGCCGGCGGCAAACCCCGCATGCACAGCGAGGTGCGGTGCCCCGGCGTGACCCTCGGCCCACCCCGCGGCCGCGGCAACTATAGCAGCCGCGGTGGCGGGCGCGCCAAACCCCGCAGGCACGGCGATGCTCGGAACCGCGGCAACTTCCGCGGCGCGGCATCGTGAGGAGCCGCGGCAGCGATGCACGGGGCCACGGCGACACCCGCAGCGTACCCCGCCAGCGCGGCGATGGCCGGAACCACGGCGGCACCCTCGGCAACTCCCGTGGTGCGGCGAGGTGTGGAGCCCCGGACGTACCTGGGGCTCCCCCGGCGGGCGCAGCATGGTGCGGAGCTGTGGCATCGCCGCTGGCAGACCCCGCGCGCGCGGTGTGGCGCGAAGTCGCGGCGGCACCCACGGTGGACAACGGCGTCGCAGTTGCCATGGCAGCCATGGCGCCGACGTGCGGCGTCGCATGAACAATGGCCGCCACCTGCAGCGTCGCAGTTAAAATGGCGGCCGCCTGAGGCGCCCCAACCAACATGGCCGCCGCTGGCGACGTCGCAGGCAAAATAGCCAGCTGGGGCGTCGCGGCGAAGATGGCGGCCGCCTCTCGCGGCGTCCCGGCAGTTGACAGTTGCTCCCATCCCGAGTGCGGACCGGGAGGACCCAACTTCGCCTCCGCGATGTCGAGACGGGCGCAAAGCTGCGCGATCGCCTGCAGGAGCTGCCTCAGCAGGTCTGCAGGGGTGCTCCCCGTCTCCAGCGGTGGTGGCGGCGAGCTGGCACCCCCGCCCGTCGTCTTCTCGGGGCCTGTCACCGGAGCCCCGGACTCCGGGGTCACTGCCGAAGCCTCCTCCCCGCCGTCTTCATCCTCCGATCGTCCCGTCGCTGGGTTCTTGCGCTCCGCTCCCGATGTAAACATTGTAGCAGCAGTGCAGACACTCTGACACCAGTTGTTGTATCGTAGACGGAGGTACTCGGAGACGGAGGTTGAGTTAGGGGCTTCCGCCAGGGTTTATTAACACTTATCACTATCCCTGGTTCCCTCTTTACCCCTTCCACTATCCCCGTTCCTCCAGTGACCCCGCTTACGTTACGGGGTCTCCCTTATATACCCTCGGAGGGGTGATGTCACGTGCACTGCCCAGCGCGTGCGACCCCACGTCCCGTGAGGTCACCGCACCGGACAGCGCACACGACGCCACCACTCTCCACTACTCCTCTACACATGTGACTATTTGTTCGAGCATGGATAAAGCTTTGTATCGTAAAAAAAATTGGTCGATTTCCGTTTAATACAATTTGTGATCGTTAACAATACGTCGACCCCTGTCCCAGTATTCCTTATATGGGCAAACCCATGCCCAATTGCTCCACATATGGGCCAAAATGATGAACATAATTTATCATTCATTCTGTCGAGGATTAATTTTATCCTGTTACAGCGCTGTAATAGAGAATCAGTTTAACACGAAGGCTTTCGCAACCAATGTTATCCATAATATAATTATCAATAAGAGAGGTTTTTATTATAATAATAGGGGTTTTCCCCTTTTTTGCAACAAAACTGAGACCTTTTTTACGAGGATTCATGTCAGCATTAACCACGATCCTTGCAGTCAAAAGGGACATCCCTTGGTGTGGACCAATCAGTTTCAAGGACAATGCATATATTATCATAGTATGTTTTTTGTTTGCATTTTGACTGCAAGTATTGTGGTTAATGCAGACATGAATCCTTGTAAAAAGGTTTCAGTTTTGTTGCCAGAAAAAAGGGGAAAACCCCTATTATTATATTTTGGTACTGGCAAAGGAGATCTGATGATGAAAGAGAGGTTTTCGTTCTGTTTACGTGACAAACCTTACTCACTGGCTGTGTCGGCTGGTGACGGGTTTCACGACACATTTACATTTCAGCGATCTAACCCAAAACAACCTCTATTATGGAGCGATAAAATGGTACACCCGACAGAATCGCCCATCAGAGACGCGACCCCACATATATGGAAGAAGAAGAAGAAAGTGAACATGGCTTTGGCTGAAGGCCGCGTGTCTTTGCCCATATATGATCATTGCGGATCGTTCATCGAGATCAATTCTATCGATTCCCACTCAGTTGGTTCACAACAAACGAACATCAAACAAGTAAACCCGTAAAAACAAAGTTTTTCACTATAAATCCTTTATATGCGTGGCGGCTAGAGTCCTCTAGTCCTCTGGCTTGAGATGGCTGCCACCTATGGGTCAGATGATTGCATTGCACCATTAAGCAATTGGTAATTAAATATAATATTTTTGTCCTAAAAAGTGTAAAATTTAGATGAAAAATTTTCACGAACATTAATTGTCACGCACAACGAGTCTGTGTGGAAAATGTCAGCTCGATTGGATCACGGGAAGTGGGTTAAAAAACGACCGAAAGATTTGCACGGTCCTAAGCAAGCAAGCAAGTGAACTTAATATAAAGGATTTAAAAATACCGCGGGGTTATCGTAATTAGCGGGTTCGTCTCTGTGTCGATTAATTGCCAATAGATCTGTGGATCGAGTAATGATGTGACCACGGACCCCGCCCTCCCTTCGTTTGATTGGCTAAGGGGCCGTCTATAATGACGTCACGCACCTGGGGGGAGGGGGGTTGAGAAATGTGACGTCACATCAAAATGCGCAACTTTAAATAAATATAGACAACACGTTCTACTTAATTAAATATACTTTTTATTAAATGTTGTTTTTCTTACAACATCAGAGTGCAGCGGCACATTAAACACGCACTACAATGACAATAGTTTAAAGCGATTTGAAGCATGTTTTATATATTTTTTTGGGGGGGGCAGAGCTTTGTGACGTCATATTTGAGGGGGGGGGGGTCTGACTTTTTGTGACGCCGTGTGACGAGGGGAGGGGGGGTCAAAAATTGTCCAAAATCGCGTGACGTCATTTATGGACGGCCCCTCATCACCACCACCACCACGCCTGCCGTTGACACGTGACGGCGGCCATGCGCACGTGGCAGCAATGGGTGTTGCTGGATCACACGCAGACACGCGGAGATTGTGAGACTCTCTTGCCGAGGGCATCATGGAAGTTAGCCACAGCACCACGGCTCGCCAAGAAGGCGGTACAGCAAGCGTGGGAAATAATAAAATAATAAAAATAAAACATAATAAAATAATTCTCACGACGTTTCGGCCACAACGCAAGCAGCCGTCCTCAGGTGGAGAGCAGGTCTGTCGAGAAGACAAAGTCTGAATGGATCGAAATTTAAGCGTGGGATAATCTCCATCTGCCCCATCTGTACGGCATAGAACGTTGCCCTCTCGGCTTCCTCCCACACGTATAAACATGCATTGGTCGATAACATCTTCATGCATAGAGGACCGCAGAGCTTGGGTGGGTGGGTGGGCGGGGCATTGTGAATGTGGTGCTGGCTCACCGCATGGTCTGTGGCCCCTCGCCTCCCCGAGTCGTTCCGTCTGCACGAGGAACGTCCAGTGGGCACCGCACGTCAGCGGCGTCGGCGCACGGCGTCACGTGGTCGACCTCCCCGTTCCACTTCGTTTTTGTTCAAGTTCAAGTTTCATGTATTAGGTATCGAGCCCTGTGAGCCATTCGGCTCTTGAATCGGGTGCAACCGCAACAAACAAAACACAAAAACATGAACAAGAAAACATTTCGATTTAAAGCTTTCGTGACTGCAGGGATTCATCTTCTTGGTTCTTTCGGTAAAGTCACGTAGAAGGGAAATAATAAAATAAAATAAAAATTTTTTTAAAACATAATAAAATTATTCTCACGACGTTTCGGCCACAACGCAAGCAGCCGTCCTCAGGTGAAGACCAGGTCCGTCGGGGAGACAGACCTGGTCTTCCAAGAACAAGAAAACATCTTAAAGTGACTATGTGACTAAGTACAAACAGAAAATCCAAGAAAAGACAGCAAAATATTGCAGAAAAAACACCGTACACCAACGCTGTGTGCAAAAATCCCAGTGGGATGCAAGTCAAACATCCAACAACAACCACAAGACAACTTAGATTAAGGCCATCAGTCTAACTCTGTACTACAACAAACAAACATGGCTAAACCAATACACTTTTCGAAATCACCAAAATAAAGCCATGGAAGCAATGAAACAGTGATCATAGGAACTGTGACGGAATTTTCACAATTAACGGCACAAACAACATGTACCACCAAAACCCTACAGCCGTAGCTGGCTGCATGAGTCACTCCGCAACAGCAGAAGCATCAATCGGGGTATTATAATTTTTCAATGCACCTTTATGTTCAATGTCACATGCTGCCGAAGCACGGCATCATGGCTGGAACACAGAAGTCCGACCAGTGGAGGTGGGCTGCAGAGGTTTTGTGGCAACATCTACAACCAGACTGCTTAGAGACCTGGGAATTAAGGGCCAGAGCCAGCGTTCGGCAATTAGAGCTGTATCGGAGGCGGCAGAAGGCAGCAGTCAGTGGCTCTGGATGAAGAGGAAAGACCCCAGCTGGGCCCCAAAGTGAGAGGGCCAGGAGGTATGCAGTCAACAATGCTTGACTCAGGGAGGAGGACGCCCCTGCCATGCATAGTCCCATGGGATGTTGGCTATCAACAACAAGGCAACTCCTATGACTAATTGGGAATGGGACGCAAGCGTAGGATTGATCACCCTGTCGCTGGCCGCCTTTGGGGAGGGTGTATAGTATGAAAGGCCGAAACACCCTAGGAACCAAAGGTTCACTACTGACGATGCGCTCCCCAAATTTCACCAGGCTCACTGTTCATGAACTCTTGGAAGTGCTTGCACAAAGGATAGTAACATCTCATCCTGTGTTCTTTGAATCGTGGTGCGTGCAGGGGGCATCTGCTGGCTGCGTCGGGGCGAGGGTGGCAGGTGCCAGGGCTCGCTGTTGCAGGTCGGGGTCTCCATGGCCGAGTGCTGCTCGGCGCACGGGCCTGGCCGCGCGTGGAGCGGCCTCGACGCATCTCCGGAGAGCCTCTTCCGCTGGAAGCTGAGCGGCGGCGCCACGCCGTGCGTGCCCTGCAGCCGGGGTAAGCGCCTCGCGCCCACGGATGGCCGCTGGAGGCACGCGGAGTAGCCGGAAGGCCCCGAGTGCCGGGCTTGCTAATGCCACACGCGCGTCTACGGCAAGCGGCACCACCGTGCACTGCGTTTTTTGCTCACGTTGATTTTGATGGTGAGCTAGGGCAAGAGGATGGCCACAATGCTCATCTTCTTGGTTCTTTCGGTAAAGTTACGTAGAATGGAAATAATAAAATAATAAAAATAAAACATATTAAAATAATTCTCACGACGTTTAGGCCACAACGCAAGCAGCCGTCCTCTGGTGGAGAACAGGTCTGTCGAGAAGACAGAAGACAGAGTCTTCTCGACAGACCTGTTCTCCACCTGAGGACGGCTGCTTGCGTTGTGGCCGAAACGTCTTCTCGACAGACCTGTTCTCCACCTGAGGACGGCTGCTTGCGTTGTGGCCGAAACGTCGTGAGAATCATTTTATAATGTTTTATTTTTATTATTTTATTATTTCCATTCTACGTGACTTTACCGAAAGAACCATGAAGATGAATCCCTGCGGTCAAAGAAAGCTTTAAATCGAAATTTAACACAATGCTCTTCTTCAGGAAATGTTTATTTTTATTTTTACAAGCCAGGAGGGTTCTGGTGATCAAGGTGATCAGGGTGATCAGGGTGATGGTGGTTATGATTGTGTTGGTAGTAATAATTTTCATGATTGTACTAGTGGTGATTGCATTGGTGTTGGTGATTCTGGTTGTGGTGGTGACAGTGTGTTGCTGGTGACGGTGGTGTTCGTGACGGTGGTGGTAGTAGTGGTGATGATGATGGAAGTTTTGGTGGTGGCGGTGATGGTGAATGATAATGAAGACAGCGCTCGTGACGATAAGAATGATGACGACGAGGATTGTGGAGGCGGTGGTGGAATGCCGGTTGAGAAAGTTGTTTCGAGACGACAATGTTCATGCTCCGGGTCTGTCCCGCGATCTCCTGCCAGCGACTCTTCAACACTTTACGTGACCCTCAATGTGCACCTAGCCTGGCGCAACCTCTGCGGGCATTCCAGCCGCACTGAGTGGCGAAGCAAGCGGCCGTTGCCGAGCCAAGTTCAAGTTGTATTTTGTTTAACCGGGGCGAGATCTCGGGTGGAGGAGGAATTGGGAACGACTCTCGTTTGCGAGAATCACCCGAGGTCACCGGAGTGCAGGCGGAGGAAAACAATTTGAATAAACCTTCTTGGTTCTTTCGGTAAAGTCACGTAGAATTGAAACAATAAAATAATAAAAATAAAACATAATTAAATAATTCTCACGACGTTTCGGCCACAACGCAAGTAGCCGTCCTCAGGTGGAGAACAGGTCTGTCGAGGAGACAGACTCTGTCTTTATTTTTATTATGTTTTATTTTTATTTTATTTATTATTTAAAATCTACGTGACTTTACCGAAAGAACCAAGAAGATGAATCCCTGCAGTCACGAAAGCTTTAAATCGAAATTTGAATAAAGTGCGGCAACAAAGCGATGAGAAATGAGAGCCCCAAAAATAAAATGCCGTGTGTCAACTCCTGAGAAAACTGCAAACAAAATAAACATTGCACAAACGCTAAAGTGGCGGTTGAGCAATAAGCTCGCCGTGAAAGCGAGCCTGCTCGGGCAGATCTCACATCTAGACAGATCGTAGGGACGACTTACACAGAACTCAAGTTACAACCGTGGGGGCAGGGGAGGGCAGGTGGTGAGTGTCGCAGGCCACAGTGTCAACAGGACCATTTGGCGGCTGCGTACACAGACGAGCCGCTCGCTTCGTGCCGCTGACGCCGCCGCCTCCGCCGCTGTTCCCGCTCCAGGCTCCTGCGACCGCATCGAGTGCGGCCCCGACCAGCGGTGCCGCGTGGGCCGCAACGGGGCCCCCCGCTGCCTCTGCGCGCCGCCGTGCCCCCCGGCCACGCGCGCGGGCCCCGTGTGTGCCTCCAGCGGCCGCACCTTCAGGGACGAGTGCGCCCTGCTGAGGGCACGATGCCGGGGGCAGAGAGGCCTTTCCGTGCAGTACCCGGGGCCCTGCATGAGTGAGTCCGTGGGCGCGTGTTCGACGCGTGGGCCCCCAATTGGCAGGTCCTGGATCGTGTGCGGTGTCTACGGATGCTGAAACATCGGGCTGGGGACGTGGCCGGGAAGCGAGGCTGGCCTCACTTGTGTTCCCAAGCCTCGCGTAACCTCGCTCCTTTCGAGAGCGCATACCGTGTCGACCCATACGGGTTCACCGTTTTCTTGTACAGGGAAATTTAGTTTTTTGGTTCGTATGGCGTACAGCCGTTTCAATATAGGCAAAAAACCACCGTAATTTTGTGTCTATTTGTTTGTGTTTCTCTCCTTGTGATGGGACTTTGTAGGATGAACGTTGAGATTTTATAAGGGGCACGGGGTGACCAGTAAGGTCTGAATTGGTCTGTAATAAGGTAGGGCACTGATAAGGGTTTGGCAGGTTTGAGAGCGTCATATTACCGCTACTGCCATGGCTACCATTCCCAATGAACTTCGCTCGGATTGATTCCTCCACCCATGTCTCTCTCGTCCACGCTGTGCTCAACCACCACACTGCAGGTCACAACAACACACTCGCACCATTCACTCCAACAACAACAACAACCACCGTCATTCGCCACTAAGTGGCGGTGATGTCACCACGGCGCTTGCGACAGGCTATGGGCTATTTAAGGCCACGTGAAGTGTGAACCAAAAACAAATTCCACTCAGTTTGTAGTTTTGGATTATGATTTATTTTTATTAAATCCTTTATATTAAGTTCGCTTGCTTGCTTGCGTGCTTGCTTGCTTACGACCGTGCAAATCTTTCGGTCGTTTTTTAACCCACTTCCCGTGATCCAATCGAGCTGACATTTTCCACACAGACTCGTTGTCCGTGACAATTTATTTTCGTGAAAAATGTTTTCCAAAATTTTCCACATTTTAGGAAAAAAAAAATCATATTTAATTTAAAATACCAATGTGATAAAAATGAAACTCTTACTCAAGAAAAACAGAAATGAATAATAAAATAAAACCGATGCCACGCATATAAAGGATTTATAGTGAAAAACTTTGTTTTTACGGGTTAATTTTTTCTCTTTAAACTACCTACACGTCCACTCACACGCTCACCCACTCACACACTCACTCACTCACAAGCTCATTCGCCCTACTCACACACCCGCTCACGCAAAAAAACCGCACTCACCACACTGCAGGTCACCCTCACTTCTCAGTTTGTGCTTCTTTGTAATTCTTTCCCATCGCCTCGAACTTTGTTCAACTTCAGCGATCCCGTCAACCGCCGTCATCCATTCTAACGCCTTCGAATGGCGCTTGTTTGTACTGCTCGCCATCTCGGCATTTCGTTTTTTATTATTACACGCTTTTATTTAACTCATTCTGTCTGTTGTTGTTGTATCCTCAAATCTTGTAACTCAATTTTAACCCACTTCCCAATGTGGTATCGACTGCAAACTTGGTATACTTATGTCATACTGATGACAATACTATATTCTATCATAATATATATATTTTTTAAACTATCTTTTTTATATCTTATGTTTCGGCTTGGGTCTAACTGTCCACGCTCAACTGACGTTGGCTGTAATTGGCCACGGTCCCACACGTTATGGCAAGCTTCGGGGCCACTTCCTGGAGTCGTGGAGTTCTTCCATTACTTGTACATTTCATAAAAGCGTGTTAAAAAAGTATTTTTAAATGTTACTTATTTAAGCCCGCGCTCAGCAAAAACTGCGATTTACAAAACAAAACAAAACCTAGGGGGGACTCAGAGCGGAGTGCCGCTGTCACCCCCCCCCAACCCTCCCCATCCCCCACTCCCCCCATCCCCCCAACCCCCCCAACCCCCCCCATCCCCCCAAACCCCCCTCACCCCCCCACCCCCCACCCCCCCACTCTCCCCATCCCCCCCAACCCCCAACCCTCTCATCCCCCCAAACCCCCCCTCACCCCCCCACTCCCCCCATCCCCCCTCCCCCCCCATCCCCCCATCGCCCCGTCCACACCCCCCCCAACCCCGCCATCCCCCCCCGCAGGGTCGTGCGCGGCCGTGCCGTGCCCCGGCGCCTCCGTGTGCCTGCTGGACCAGAGCAGCACGGCGCACTGCGTCAGCTGCAGCCTGCGACCCTGCGCCACCGCCACCACGGCCACCGCCACGGCCGCTGCCGGGGTGTCGCCGCGCTCCACGCTGTGCGGCAACGACGGCGTCACCTACCCCGGCGTGTGCCACCTGCGCCGCGCCACCTGCCAACGCGGTCGCTCCATCGGCGTGGCGCACCACGGGCCCTGCCAGGGTAGAACCCCTGAGCACTCACCCCCACCCCTGAGCCCCCACCCCCTCACCCCTGAGCCCTCACCCCTGAACCCTCACCCCTGAGCCCTTACCCCTGAGCCCTCTCCCTCACCCCTGAACCCTCACCCCCTGAGCACTCACCCTAACCACGGGCCCTGCCAGGGTAAAACCCCTGAGCACTCGCCACCCTGAGCACTCACCCCTGAGCCCCCACCCCTGACCCTCACCCCTGAGCCCTCACCCCTCACCCCCTCACCCCCCTCTCCCCCATCCCTGAGTCCTCACCCCTGAACCCTCACCACCTCACCCTTACCCCTGAGCCCTCTCCCTCACCCCTGAACCCTCACCCCCTGAGCACTCACCCTAACCACGGGCCCTGCCAGGGTGAAACCCCTGTGCACTCGCCACCCTGAGCTCCCGCCCTCACCCCCTCACCCTCACCCCTGAGCCCTCCCCATCACCCCTTCACCCTCACCCCCACCCCCTCACCCTCACCCCCTCACCCTAACCACGGGCCCTGCCAGTGTAAACCCCTCTGAGCTCTAACAACGACAACAAAACTCTCACCCTGAACCTGACACTAAACCCTCAGCCAAACCCCCTCGTTCTGAAACTCAGTCCCTGAGCGCACGCATTAAACCGCGCACCCCCAGCACGAATCTCCTGACCCTGAGCCCAACATCGTCTGCCAAACGTGGGAGGCTTTAATCGGCGTGGCACACAGCGGGGCCCTGGCAGGCCGATCGTCTCTGCTAGACCACAAACTCCTAAACCCAGAACGCTAAATCCCACAGTAAACCCGAGATCTAAACTCTTAAAACCCCGAATCCTATTGCCCGCCACCAATCCCTAACCCTGTCGGATCACAGCGAGGCGGAGTCCGTGAGCCCGTGGACCAGACGTCTCACTCGTCGGTGCCACCTGGGATGGCAGAAGGCAAAAGCGGTTCCAATTTGTTTACACCACCCCAAATTAACAAAATTATGCGATAGTCACTTTAAAATGAGCGGGGTTATACACAGCCACTTCGCTCTCTCTTACCCCGTACAAATAAATCGGTACGATCAAAGCTTCGCTACCTCCAGTTATTGGGACATCTCCTCCAGGCGCATGGGTCCATGTTGTGCCCGCACCTCCGTTTAGCGCAGAGGTCGCAACCGGGTACCCGATACCCGTACCCTACCCGATACCCGGCTACCCGGCCGGGTACGGATATCCGTTTGCGACCCTGGTGCGGCTGGGTACGGGTAGGCCGTGAGTCACTGGTGAGTAACCGTTTGTCACTCATTTCGGGTAGGTTACGGGTACGGGTAGGGAACGGGTACCCATTTGCGACCCTGGTGCGGCCGGGTACGGGTACAGGTAAGGAATCAAAACCCGTTTGCGACCTCTGGTTTAGCGCGGTCGGCTACGTACGGCGTGAAAGAAGTTGCGCGTGGTACGCGCGTGCGTGCCGCTCCAATCGTCACCCACTTCGCCGCGCTCACCCCCCGCCCCGCAGACCGCCCGTCCTGCGCCGACACGCGCTGCGGCCCCGGCCGCCGCTGCCTCTGGGACTCGGAGTCGCGGCGGCCGCACTGCGTGCTCTGCCCCGAGGCTCCGTGCTCGACGGCGCCGACGGCGACCCGCGACGGCCCGGACGAGGGGGCGGCCGTGTGCGCCTCCGACAACGTGACGTACCCGAGCGCGTGCGCGATGCGCGAGGCCGCGTGCGCGCGCGGAGTGTACCTGGAGGCGCGAGCGCCGGGATTCTGCGGCCGTGAGTACGCGGCTCCAAATCCCCTCTCCGCTTTGTGCCGCGTGGCTCGTGCGGAGCGCGTCAATTGCTTCGCCTCGGGAGCTCGGGGATCCGCCGATACACCTGCTCACCCGCCCACTCGCCGACCCTTCACTGGCCACCTTCACGTGTTACCAGATCCATGGTTTGGTGGTCATAGCCGCAGTCGCACACACGAGGGAGTCTTTAATTTTCCATTCGGTGTCCGCATCTTTCACGGTTTGTGCCGATTCAGTTAAGCGCTGCCCATTGTTTCCGAACCCCTGTTGAACCTGTAAACCGGTTTCTATCGGTTTTAACCTTGATTTGAAGCTTTCGTGACTGCAGGAATCCATACTCTTTGGTTCTTTCGGTAAAGTCACGTGGGTAGAAATTATTTTATTTTATTTCTAACTACGTAACTTTACCAAAAGAACCAAAGACCATCGGTTTTAGTTGAGCCCAAATCGAACCCGGAGAAGCTGTGGGTTTGACTGGCCGTTCCCAAAGGTGGTGACGTCACCTTGCCATGCAGCAGCATGCGTTGCCCTTTTGCCATCTGAAATGTCTACCTTGGCATCTCGGTTATCATGATTGCATTTGTTTCTATTTTCTAGCGACGGAGGAGTACGACTTGGAGGACTTGGAGGATGAGGTTGATGATGAAGACGACGGCGGTGGCGATGGCGACGATGTAGGCGATTACGCCTCCGAAATGGGTGATGACCTCAATGAAGCGTGGGAGTCAACCCAACGGCTCGATCCACAAATCACCGCGTCGGAAAGGTCAAACGGTCGCGACAGCTGGTAAAAAACACAAAACACGCACGCACAGGTCAAACGCCAAGTTACCGTTATTCTCCGTGACATACCACTTTTACATCCCTGTGTACTTTAAAGCAAACGTTTGCGGGGTGGATCTTCTAATCTAGTAAGAGTGCGTGCGTGCGTGCGTGCGTTCGTTTGCGCGTGTGACCAGATTTGTGTTAACTCTTGACACCAGACACTTTCCAGATGTCGTCGTGTTAAACAGAGAATGCGGTACAGCAAAAGGCACAATGTCCCGCAAGGATCGATTGATTCCCTAGCCGAGGATGCGAGCGGAAGTTCTGATGATTACCTTGAGCGTAGACTGCGGTATTGTGGCGAGACCACAATGCGATGTAGAATCCACGAGAGTTTGGTTGTCGTCTGCTTGTAAAAGATTATCGTCTCGTTCGCTCATTGTTTCCTTGCGCGTTATTTACAAAATAACACACACGGCAATGAAAAGTTCTGAAAATAAACGGCTATGACCAATTTAAATGAGCGTTTTCGGCTCAACGTTTTTCGCTTAGGGTAATTAACGGCCCGAAAGTCACGTGGTACCATCATTGCCACGGCCATTTTCACATTTTGCTGAATTTCAACTTACGGCGGAACTGACGGCACGTGCCCCATGAGCGCGACAGATGGTGGACATTGCGACGGTCAGGGGGCTCGCTCGCAGGCTCACGCCCAGCGACGGGTCCTCTAAAGTCGCACGTCCAGTGCTGGGGGGGGGGGGTTTATGGTGCCCGCCGTGATGCTTTGTGAAGTGCACATCTCACTGGCAGCCATCGGTAAACTTTGGTGGTTGGAGATTTGAAGGCAGATCGCGGTTCGAAGGACACGGGAGCAGCAATTAACACATTCCTGCGGAGGGAGCTGGTAGGAACGTTGGGTTGCTCGGTCAATGGCCAGGGTCAACGGCGGCGTGGTGTATTCCGCAAATATTCCTGACTGTGAGGGCGGGCACAAGCCGGCGTGAGTAGGTTAAACGTTGAGTTTTATAAGGGCACCACGGGGTGACCAGCACCTCCCCACCCAGCCCCACCCCTCCCACCCTCCACCCAGCCCCACCCTCCCCACCCAGCCCCTCCCACCCTCCCCACCCAGCCCCTCCCCACCCTCCCCACCCAGCCCCTCCCCACCCTCCCCACCCAGCTCCTCCCCACCTCCCCACCCAGCCCCACCCTCCTCACCAGTATAATGCTTTGCTCACGCCACCGCCGATGCAAGAGCCTCCACTCGGAAAAAATATATATTAAGAGCTTTTCCAGAGGGCATTTTATTTCCGCCCACTCTTCCACGCTGACCGAACGTATTGGAAGAGGTGTGAGTGTCCACACTTTACCCCGCCGCACGCGACCCGCCGATTGACTCGCTGTGGTGGCGAACCTCTGCACGCTGCGGGGTGGACAAAGACGGCGGTGGGAATGTAAGAAACTTGCCCCATTGTTGAAACCGCCGCGCCAGGGAGATCGGCTCGAAAAGTCCAGTTTTGCGCCGATCCTTACGCCACAGGGGGAAGGTGTGATTTGTTTAATAACTACAAGGCACCCCCCACCCTCTCTCCCTCCCTCCCCCCGACGATGAGGAAACACTCAGCGCCCTACGAAGACCAAATTACTCCCGGGGCTGATGAAATATGGCATGGGGTGAACAATAGCTGGGTGGGGGGGCTTGCAAAATGATATCATGTCTGGCCAAACCGGCTTGCAATAAAACCTCTTTAGATAATACAACTCTTTAGATATTATTTTTACACGGCTGTTACAGTTGATACATTACATTCTATAAAAGTGATTTTTTTTTTACATAAAGTATATGATAACAACGACAACAAAAACAATAGATTTTATTTAATGGAAAACAAAATACAAATGGGTGGGTGTTCAAGTTCAAGTTCATGTATTAGGTATAGCCCTGTGAGCCATTCGGCTCTTGATTGGTAAAGGCGATGGCGTTGCTGAGAACCGGTATGCAGACGTGAGCGATTTTTTTGTTGTATTAGTCTGACAAACGATGGTCCCCCGGGTTTAGCTCCGTCATCGCTGGGTGGTTTTGAGTCTCTGCCGGTGCCACGGCACCTCCAGCAGGAGGAGGAGACCCCTCACCCCAGTCTCACCGCTCAGTGCTTTTGCTCACGAAATCAGCGACGAGAGTTTTTTTTTTACTTTTTATACATCTTAGTCAAGGACGAATCCGACGACGGTTACAGCTGCTGCCCACTCAGGACCCTGAGCGCGACCGACTGACGAGACGATGTGAGCGCGTCTGAACGCAGACCCAGGGTTCGTTCATTTATTGCGCTTTGCGAAACGCTGAGCGAGCGATGCCTGTGGTTGCGTTGAAAATCACACGGCTGTTTTGCCAACACCTGTAATCTGTACCACACGTGTAAAACTTTAAACCTGGTCCGGACTACACCCACGCGTGAAATGTATTATTCTCGTCCATATTGTAACGATTTAGCGTTATTCTGAGCTCTGTGTATGCAAACTTGGCATGTGAAAACTGTAAATATCGATGATGTTAAAATAAAAAAGTAAATCTCGTTTGTCCGCCCTGCGTGTTTCTGATGCGTACATTTCAAAAAGACATATTTTTTAAGATCAAGAAGTCATCGTGGCCAAGGCCATTAATGTCACCACCCCACCAACGCTTAGAGCTCCTCCACCAGATCCCACGGGTGCTGCTGCTGCACAGGAGATACAGAGAGTGACGTCTGCAGCAGACGCAGTGACCTCTACAAGAGACGCAGAGTGACCTCTACAAGAGACGCAGAGTGTCCTCTGCAGGAGACGCAGAGTGACCTCTGCAGGAGATGGAGAGTGACTTTTGCAGCAGACGCAGTGACCTCTACAAGAGACGCAGAGTGACCTCTACAAGAGACGCAGAGTGACCTCTGCAGGAGACGCAGAGTGACCTCTGCAGGAGATGGAGAGTGACTTTTGCAGCAGACGCAGTGACCTCTACAAGAGACGCAGAGTGACCTCTACAAGAGACGCAGAGTGACCTCTGCAGGAGACGCAGAGTGACCTCTGCAGGAGATGGAGAGTGACTTTTGCAGCAGACGCAGTGACCTCTACAAGAGACGCAGAGTGACCTCTACAAGAGACGCAGAGTGACCTCTGCAGGAGACGCAGAGTGACCTCTGCAGGAGATGGAGAGTGACGTTTGCAGCAGACGCAGTGACCTCTACAAGAGATGCAGTGACCTCTACAAGAGACGCAGAGTGACCTCTACGATCTGCGCTCGTGGTCTCCCACCACCACCACCACCTGCTCTCAGGCCTTCCCCTTGGTCGCCAGACACGTGGAGACGACCCCAATGCCTGTCTCAGTGACTGGCCCTCCCTGATCCTGAAACACGGCTCCCACCTCGCGAAAGATGAATTTGTCTAACATATACAAATAACAAATATTTCACGAAACGTGATCACAATGATGTACCCATGGGCGAGACTGGTGGCAGAATAGCAGCCAGTGGAGTGAGCGCAACAGGGCGACCACAGCAGAGACGGAGCGTTGAGATCCAGCTCACGTGACAAGGGAATTCGGCAAACACCAAACGATGAAGCATGATGACTTTCAACCAGCAGTGGATAAAGGATAGCTGATGATGATGATGCAGTCACCAGCGGTGCAACATCGTGTCACTTTTTTGTCCCTTTGATTTTTTTTTGACAATTTTATACCTGGTGTATTTTCGGCATCAAGTCGCGGGACAAAATTAATTTGGAAAGCTCAGGTGGAGCTATCCTATTGTGTCGAGCTTAGAAGAGAGATTTTCCACGCGAAAAAACGTTCACACTAGGGATTGAACGTTACCACACTCTGCTATGAGACTGGTGTTCGTAAAATGACACAAACAAATAGTTAATTCTCAAAGAGGGCATGTATTAGTATTAACTTCACCAAGATACGTAACAATCCAAATGTTAAATGAGCTGTGTTTGGTTGTGGCTGACAAAGCCCAAGCTTTCGACTCTTCTGCACTCGAGAACCCGGATTAATCACAGGATCAATCACAGGATTAACCACAGGATTAATCAAAGGCAGCGACGACTGAAACCCAGATTCGAGCCCAGCATCTCAGCAGTGCCGGCTCAACTATGAATATCTCAATCTCTGAGTCACCCTGCCACCCCATAAAACTGTGTCACCCTGAGATTCCTGGCTCACACCTACAACCCTAATCCAATTTAAATGCCCGCATCTGAGATTCTCAAAGTGCCCGTGCACTGCCAGCGACTCGAGGCAGCCGTGGCACCGATCGTTCTACGCGACGAGCAAAACATCGTTCTCGTTGCAACCGATGAGTTTCACGTCTCCTCTCACACTCCTGGCGGGCCATCGAGTGTCTGCTTGGGCGAACACACGGTGCACGTGCATGCCTAGACTGTATACCTAGTGAGTAGTTAATATAAATTATCATGGGCGGAGTTGGGGGGGGCGGCACGTGGGGAGGGGGGGGGGCAATGCCTTCCCCCATACTGGGCACCTTCAGTCGTTTACAATAAAGATTAAAATAAATTATTGAACTATATGCACCCGCGATTCCTGATGTGAGAGGCAATGCGAAACCCTGTCCAGCCCATTGCACCATCATATTATTATGATGGTGCAATAGCACATGTGCAGTGAGTTCAACTGAGTCTCAGACGTAGACTTGGAGGCAACACATTTATTTAACTCCAACACACGGGGTAACTTCCCCTTAACAGAACAACAACCTATGGTGGTGACCTCTAGGCGAGCTACACTAGTTACCACGTGACTTGTGTAGTTAACTGGGTGCTGACCACCAGGCTAGCTACACTAGTTACCACGTGACTGGTGTAGTTAACCGGGTGGTGACCACCAGGCTAACTACACTAGTTACCACGTGACTTGTGTAGTTAACTGGGTGCTGACCACCAGGCTAGCTACACCAGTTACCACGTGACTGGTGTAGCTAGCCACGTGGTGACCACCAGGCTAGCTACACTAGTTACCACGTGACTGGTGTAGTTAGTCACGTGGTGACCACCAGGCTAACTACACTAGTTACCACGTGACTGGTGTAGTTAACCAGGTGGTGACCACCAGGCTAGCTACACTAGTTACCACGTGACTGGTGTAGTTAGCCAGGTGGTTACCACCAGGCGCTACACTACTTACAACGTAACTACTGCTACGGACCGGGATCAACAGATCGGGTCCAGGTCCACGTGCTGGAGACTCGTTGAACGGAGAACGTTGACGAAAGTTTCTTCCAGGATGAACAAAAACAACAACCCTGGTCCCTCTGGGGACCCGGCTTCTATTCTCTGCGGCGTGGCCGGCTCCTCCCTTGGCCACGTCCACCTTACAGAATCCTCGGGAGGGATCTGGACCCCGACCACGTGACCACCCCTAGCCCCCACTTGGGGCCCCTGCGTGGACTTAACTGGTCACGTGTCCTCCCGGGTCAACCAGAGTGCCATGGCCTCGAGTAACCTCGTTCCTACGGCCGCACCCACACACCCTGTCCTGTAGGGGTTGGCACTGCACGCCAAGCGTGGTGCCATCCAACGGTGTCAATCAGCGCTCACCGTGCCTCTCTAGGGCCGGCCGGCACTGCACAGTGACATTCCGCGATGTCACTACACTACTATACACTACACTATATACTACACTATACACTACACTACTATACACTACTATACACTACACTATACACTACACCATACACTACTATACACTACACTACTATACACTATACACTACTATACACTACACTATACACTACACTATACACTACTATACACTTTACTACTATACACTACACTACTATACACTACTATACAGAACACTATACAAAACTATACACTACACTACTATACACTATACACTACTATACACTACACTATACACTAGACTACTATACACTACACAATACACTACACTATCCACTACTATACACTACATTACTATACACTATCCACTACTATACACTACACTACTATACACTATACACTACTATACACTACACTACTATACACTACACTAATATACACTACACTATACACTACACTATACACTACACTATACACTACACATGTAATAAACAAAAAACTCTACACGTTCATCGAATCTCCCTTTAAAGGTTAAACATTATAGGAGACGTTTCGGACAATGCTCATGAAGAAGGACCATTGCTAGAAACGTTGCCTGTTACATATTATTTTTAAAATACAAATGAGTGATTTTGTTTTCATTCATCTTTAAAAGAACGGTTTGCTCGGGCACAGGCAAAAGGTTACAAAACGGCCCAGCAATAAGCAGCACTTCAAGCCGTACAGATGAACGTTACAGAAGTACATTCCTTGAATTAAGCAAGATGCGAGCTTTGGAAAAAAAGATGTTTACAGGGAATTCCAAAGCGGAGCAGTGGGAGGAAGGGAAAATATAATTGTGACCTGCAGTGTGGTGAGTGGGTGAGTGCAGTGTGGTGAGTGGGTGAGCAGTGTGGTGAGTGGGTGAGCGGAGTGTGGTGAGTGAGAGAGTGTTGAGGCCTGCAGTGTGGTGAGTGGGTGAGCAGTGTGGTGAGTGAGAGAGTTGAGACCTGCAGTGTGGTGAGTGGGTGAGCAGTGTGGTGAGTGAGAGTGTGTTGTGACCTGCAGTGTGGTGAGTGGGTGAGCAGTGTGGTGAGTGAGAGTGTTGTGACCTGCAGTGTGGTGAGTGGGTGAGTGCGGTGTGGTGAGTGAGAGTGTGTTGTGACCTGCAGTGTGGTGAGTGGGTGAGTGCAGTGTGGTGAGTGAGAGGGTGTTGAGACCTGCAGTGTGGTGAGTGGGTGAGTGTTGAGACCTGCAGTGTGGTGAGTGGGTGAGTGCAGTGTGGTGAGTGAGAGTGTGTTGAGACCTGCAGTGTGGTGAGTGGGTGAGCAGTGTGGTGAGTGAGAGTGTGTTGAGACCTGCAGTGTGGTGAGTGGGTGAGTGCGGTGTGGTGAGTGAGAGTGTGTTGAGACCTGCAGTGTGGTGAGTGGGTGAGCGGAGTGGTGAGTGAGAGTGTTGTGACTTGCAGTGTGGTGAGTGGGTGAGTGCAGTGTGGTGAGTGAGAGTGTGTTGAGACCTGCAGTGTGGTGAGTGGGTGAGTGCAGTGTGGAGGATTGGTGAGTGGACAGTGTCTTGTGATCGACTCGAGTCCTCCACGTGGGCAGAGGAGGAATCAACGTCCACAGGAACCAAGGTATCAGGAAAGGTCACCGCGGTTCGAGTGTTTGAGTAAAAGAGAACAGAACTTGACAGCAAAGCGAAATCGGCGCCTGCGCTGACGCATTCATCACAAACGTGACCGAGAAAAAATTAACCCGTAAAAACAAAGTTTTTCACTATAAATCCTTTATATGCGTGGCATCGGGGCGGCTAGAGTCCTCTCGTCCTCTGGCTTGAGATGGCTGCCACCTATGGGTCAGATGATTGTCTGGCAGCATTAAACAATTGGTAATTAAATGTTTTTTAAAAATTCCCTAAACAGTGTAAAATTTTGAAAAAATTTTTTCACGAAAACGCATTGTCACGCACAACGAGTCCGTGTGCACAATGTCAGCTCGATTGGATCACGGGAAGTGGATAAAAAAACGACCGAAAGATTTGCACGGTCCTAAGCAAGCAAGCAAACTTAATATAAAGGATTAAAAAAATTAACCCGTAAAAACAAAGTTTTTCACTATAAATCCTTTATATGCGCGGCATCGGGGCGGCTAGAGTCCTCTCGTCCTCTGGCTTGAGATGACTGCCACCTATAGGTCAGATGATTGTCTGGCAGCATTAAACAATTGGTAATTAAATATTTTTAAAAAATTCCCTAAAAAGTGTAAAATTTAGGAAAAAATTTTTTCACGAAAACGCATTATCACGCACAACGAGTCTGTGTGCAAAATGTCAGCTCGATTGGATCACGGGAAGTGGGTTAAAAAACGACCGAAAGATTTGCACGGTCCTAAGCAAGCAAGCGAACTTAATATAAAGGATTAAAAAATGCAGCAAGGCGCGCAGTGAACGCGTGCCGAGAGACGCGTGCTTGGAATGGCACCGAGACGGAGGAGAAGCACGTGCACGTGAGAACACAAAGCGCGCACGTGACGAGAGTCATCCCCATTGGCTGTGAAGACAAGTGGACCTGGAGCGTCATGGCTCGAACGATGGCCGAAACAGCAGGAGGATTTATCCGCAGCTCTGCACAACTCCAATTGCGGGCGAAACGTCGTATTCGACCGGTGAATGTTGTGGGGTTACTCTCCAAAACATACCCGTGTGCTGAACCGGCAACTAATTGGCAGGTTTTCTATACGTACACTAAGGGGCCGTCCATAAATGACGTCATGCACCTAGGGGGTTCAGACATTTGTGACGATGTGTGACGAGGGGGGGGGTGGGGTTTGAGAAATACGACGTCACATCAGAATGCACAACTTTTAATAAATATAGACAACACGTTCTACTTAATTAAATAGACTTTTTAATAAATGTTTCTCCTACAACATCAGAGTGCAGCGCCACATTAAATACGCACTACAATGACAATAGTTTAAAGCGATTTGAAGCATGTTTTATTTGGGGGGGGGGGGGCAGAGCTTTGTGACGTCATATTTGAGGGGGGGTCTGACTTTTTGTGACGCCGTGTGACGAGGGGGGGGGGGGGTCAAAAATCGTCCAAAATCGCGTGACGTCATTTATGGACGGCCCCTAACCTTACCAATTGGCTGTGTCGGGTGGTGGCCGGTTTAACGACACATTTATAAAGCCCGATTACTAAGTGTTCAACTCAAGGCCGTAATTATAATATATATTGGGGGGCACACATCCCCCCAATATTCAAATATGCTCAAAATGTCCCCCCCCCCAATATTATTGCTATAAAACATATTTCTGTTTATATGATTGTGGTTATGGTTGTACTTTATGAATCCCTAATCTCTGCCATTACATACAATGAAACAAGAAAAGGTAAAAAAAGAAAAAACAGAGCAATGTAATACAATACACTATTAGACATTATTGTAAAAAAAAAGAATTAAAAGTCCATCCCATGTGTTAGTGAATTTTGTAATATTTTAGGCAGGAAATGACAGGAAATTCGTTTTCAAGTTCAGATTTTTTTTTTCTGTGGTGGGACCTCCAGACCCCCTGGAAGATTTGGTCCCCCCCAATGTTGACTCCATGGCTACGGCCTTGGCTCAACTGCTGGAAAGGGGATGGTGGCCGAGACTCGTGGTGGGAGTGGCAGCCAACGGAGAGAATTAGACCCGAGGGGCCGATCACCGACACAGAGATGGAGCGATTAAAATCTTTTTTCAGTTTTCTATTTTTAAATCTCCTCCTGACGCTCGTCGACCCAGCGCACCGTCACCGAGTATCATCGTGACTCAATCCAGGAGGGTGATCCTGCCGAGTTTCCGCAGTTGGGGCGATGTCACTCACATCGCTGTCAACCCATACGGTTTACCCGTTACACTGGTAGGAACCTCCTGGTTACACCAGCCCACGGGGGATTATTGTGTCCGTCGTGCCGGGAGGGGCTGGGTGGGGAGAAGCTGGGTGGGGAGGGGCTGGGTGGGGAGGGTGGGGCTGGGTGAGGGATGGGAGGGGTGGGGCTGGGTGGGGAGGGGAGGGGCTGGTCACCCCGTGGTGCCCTTATAAAACTCAACGTTTAACCTACTCACGCCGGCTTGTTGCCGCCCTCACAGTCAGCCATATTTGCGGAATACACCACGCAGCCGTTGACCCTAGCCATTGACCGAGCAACCCAACGTTCCTACCAGCTCTCTCCACAGGAATGTGTTTCTTGTGCAGGAAAATTGAGTTTTCAGGTCCATACGTCGTACAACCGTTTCAATACGGGCTACATTTTTGTCTATTTGTTTGTGTTCCCCCCCCCCTTGTGATGGGGCTTTGTAGGCTGAACGTTGAGCTCGATAATGACACGGGGTGATCAATAAGATTCGAATCGTTCTGTAATGTGGTAGGGCACTGATAAGGGGTTGACAGGCATGGGCCGATGGTCGCTGTGGACATTGCAACCGAGTCAAAATTGTGCGCTTGTGTGAATGGCTACATCGGAGGACGATGAGAGCCCACGAAATCGATGTCGTCGTGTCGGCCTTCATCCAGCAGTGGATTATTTTGGTGATTTCGAAAAGTTTACTGGTTTGGCCACGTTTGTTTGTTGTAGTACGGAGTAAGACTGATGGCCTTAGTCTTGTGGTTGTTGTTGTTGTTTGACTTGCATCCCACTGGGATTTTTGCACACAGCGTTGGTGTACGGTGTTTTTTTCTGAAATATTTTGCTGTCTTTTCTTGGGTTTTCTGTTTGCACTCAGTCACATATTCACTTTAAGATGTTTTCTTGTACATGTTTTTGTTTTTTGTTTGTTGCGGTTGCACCCGATTCAAGAGCCGAATGGCTCACAGGGCTCTCTACCTAATCAATAAACTTGAAAACTTGAACTCACAGGGCTCTCTACCTAATCAATGAACTTGAAAACTTCAAACTTGATCACAGCTGAAGGTTTCTGTGGAGCGAACGAGGAGGGGAGGGGGGGGTGCGTGGGGGGGGTATCACGTGACCGCAGCTCGTAGCGACGTCACCGCCGCAATGGCTGCCCCCTTAGCGGCCGTGGGACGGACGGGAATGGCCGGTGTTCGTGTCTGCGTCTCTCTCCTCCTGCGAGCTCCCGGCTCGGTGCAGACGCCTGCACGGTGAGCTCCGCTTCAGTGGGGGTCCCCTTCTCGTCCTCCCCGCGTGGCTGTCGTCTTACCCGGGGGCGCTGCCGCCACTCCGGAGCCGACCTTGACGATGCGGCCTAGCGGAGCCGAGGAGCCTTACGCCTTTCCTAGAAGCTCTGCCTGGGAAAGCCGCGCCTCGAACCCCGTAAATTTGCGTGATTTGGTCATGCTTTCATCTCGTCTGTGTAGATTAGCTTTATGTAAAATAGGTATGACCCCATTGACACCAAGATACTCTTACTTCGGCTTTTATAGAGACCCACGTACCTACATAGAGACCCTTCGACTTGTAATAGAGACGCACGGACGGACTGCCAGCCATAGAACACGAAAACAATGCAAGTTTGATTCACATGGAGTCGAAATATTACCGCATCTCCAGACGTTGCATAGAAACAGTGGGCATACCGGTACGTCAGAGAAAGAGACGGTCACTCATGGGCAGATGACTTGAACAGGGTAAGGGAATTGACGGCACGGACTTGCACGGTGTAGCAGAGGAAAATGAGAGGACTCACCACTGATTTTAGAGAGACTCGTAGATAACTTAGAGACCCATAAACTTGTATAGGGAACCATAGGCTTGCATATGCTTACAGTGAAATGAATATACATAAATGTCCTTTATTAAAATCAAGCAACGGCTATTCTTTTTGCAAGCCACATCTGCGTGATAACACAACAGCATTCGGCAACTATATTTGTAAATCTAAACAAAGACGGCTTGAGCACATTTCTCATGCGCCTCTCATTCGCTCCCCTCCCCCTAGAGGAGAGATCGTTCGAAAGGTAGTCTAAACATTCCCCTTCCGACTCTCACACCTACGCGGTTCAAGGGCTTTAGGCAGGTTTGGGCAGGCAGGCTTAGCCTGTGAATGGACGCGCGTGTGTGTGTGTGTGCGCATGTGTCAATGCATGCGAGCGCAGACACTAATTTGGATATCATTTCACACCAGTGTTCTGTTGTCGTGGCCGTGATGACACACGATGAGGTAGCCACCTTCGCGTATTCGTCTAGCCGCGCCGTCTGATGTCTGGACATTTAAGCCGTAAAGAAGGGCTTAATGTACAATGCTTGCAATTATCACTTGCATTACGTCTCTTAACAAGACCAGTGATGTTTGGCACATGGGGTAGAGCGTTGTACATTATAACGAGTAGTGTTGCTACCGATCTAAATGTGACCTGCGCTAATTTTAGACTTTGCCTGGGTCATAATGACCGTCATCATTCCTAATGCAGATTAGGTTGTGGCATGGTTGCTGTGTAATTTATTGCTTTTGGGTTATGAAATTACTACCCTCCTGCAGCATTCTGCTGCCATGATATAACTACGCGGGATTGTATTTCATGTGACGCGGAGAGTCGTTGCGTCAACCCATTTTTCGACAATTGGGTTATTCCTGAATGATTTAAAGAATACAGAACACCTTTACCAAAGCTCATTAAGTGTCACCGACCGTATTATTGATTCAAGACAATGGGAAGTAATGAGTTTGTACTATTTTTACTGTTGTATTCAGTAATATTACACTGATTTAATTTCAATGTATAGATTACTAGTTTTACTACATTGTAGAATGCGATGGCAGACTAACAGTAGCAACGAAAGGAGATAACACCCAAAAGGATGCCCACCACGGAGATGGAGATTAGCTCACAGGCACGAGCTTGAGGGGGAGTATTGTTGCATTGCAAGACCTTGGAGAATCGTGATGGCTTGGAGGGGGGGGAGACCTTCATCCAGCAGTGGATAGACTGTGACTGATGGTGATAAACTACAGTACGCAACATGATCAAGCCCTTGACCTGCCAAGGCTGCCCTTCCCAAGGTGACCGGGCGGCTCGGTCAACACTGAGCTGACACCACTGGGATCCTTGGTTCAAATCTTGGTTTCAGCTGTCCGTGGTGAAACTGGGTGTCGTGTGTATGGGGTTGACGGTCTCAGCTCAATCACCAATCACTGTACAAAAAAACATTACATTTTTTTTTTATTCTCCTTGGCTGAATTTCAACTCTTAAGAACTGTAAATATCAGTTTGACTGCCATGTGACGAGCATTTCACTGCATTCGGCAAACTACATCCCCGAGTGTGGATTTTGATAAAAAAAAAACACTCGAAGGGATCTCAGAAGCAAATTCTATAGTATCTGGTTTCTGGCATTGGAGGTTTGCGCCGCTTTGCGAGAGTTCTGAATGGACACTCTCATGACGCCGAGAGCCCGATTGGAATAAAGTTGGAGAAAAGGCAAATAAATGTACCTTTCCTGACCCTGCTTTATCAATGCCATACGTTCCTTCTGTCTTTGTGGCCAGGTTCCTGTCATCAGTGCCACAGAGCAAGGGCGGCGACAGTCAGCTCATCGTCGTCAACGAGAAAGTGGTGGGGCCCGACACCGACAATACATTTAAAGATGAAAGACAATAATTTTTATCACAGCATATGAATACATCGTATGAAGTGGACAAAAAAAAGTCTGCAGAACATTTTAGCATTACATTTCGTTACAATAGACAGACAGACCTAGTACAATAGCGATTAACCTGCGTTGAAAGTGTGAACAAGTTGTACGAAAAAACCTTGTGACCTGTTGCTTCTCGCATCTCACCCCCCGCTCCCTTTCTCTCCCGGCACGTGCACACGCGCAGGACATCTCGCCCGTTACAGGCATTCCTGGCGAGCACGTGACCACGCGCAAGGTGCGCATCTTCGTGCCGGCACGCAACGCCATGCAGTCAGGCACCAACAACACGCGCAAGTGGAAGCTGGAATTCGACACGCGAGAACGCTGGGAAAACCCACTCATGGGCTGGAGCTCCTCGTGAGTGGCGTGTGATAATGTTTGTGGTGGTGGTGGTGGTATCTGCGGAAGCAGTGGTGATTGCATTGGGGGTGGTGGTAGTGGTGTTAGCAGTGGTGCTAGGGGCATTAGTACTGACAATGGCACAGTAAAGATGGGACAGTGGTTGTGATGGTGGCGGTGCTAGCTAACAATACTTGCTCTAACAGTTTATGTAGGTCTTCTTGGTTCTTTCGGTAAAGTCACGTAGAAGGGAAGTAATAAAATAATAAAAATAAAACAATTCTCACGACGTTTCGGCCACAACGCAAGCAGCCGTCCTCAGGTGAAAACCAGGTCTGTCGAGGCGACAGCGTCTGAATGAAACGGCACACGTGCTTGGTGCATATATATAAGCTGGGTTGGAAGGGGGGAAAAGAGCGCCTTGACAAAAGAATATGGATATCAAGAGGCATTTTGAATATTTATGGCAAATGCAAATATGCTAAATGCCTCTTGATATGCATATTCTTTTGTCAAGGCGCCCTTTTCCCCCCTTCCAACCCAGCTTATTTATATATACCAAGCACGTGTGCTGTTTCATTCAGACGCTGTCGCCTCGACAGACCTGGTCTTCACCTGAGGACGGCTGCTTGCGTTGTGGACAAAACGTCGTGAGAATTGTTTAATTATGTTTTATTTTTATGTAGGCTACATGGGTGAACTTTGACTTTGTGTGTCGGTGTGCAGGGGTGACCCCCTCTCCAACGTGCTCCTGTCCTTCTCCAGTAAAGAAGAAGCCATCGACTTCGCTGACAAAAATGGTACCGATAAATGATACGAATCTACGCACGGCTCACTATGAAATGAGCAGAAAGTCATTCCTGCTTTGTGAATGTCAAATGTAAAAATTGCGATTTAATGTAACACTGGTTGTGCACGGTGACTCAGGGTGGAGCTACGAAGTGGAAGAGAAGAGAACCCCGAAGCCCAGGAGCAAATCCTACGGCGCAAACTTCTCCTGGAGCAAACGCACGCGCGTGTCCACCAAGTGACACCCCTCCCCGGCACGCACAGGCACACAAGCTCACATGCTCACACCCACACAGGCACGTTCATATACAAGCTTTCCAGGTCTTGCCAATCTCCATAGGTTGACATGCAACACCAGGTATCTATGATTGGCAAGCACCATGGCAGTAATGGGTGTCAGGTGCACTGTTGATGGATAGACGTGTTAAGCCGAGCCAACTGTGTGTCAGTAGCTGCGTCATTCGCCACCTTTGTCGCAACAGCGGTTGACAGCTGCCGGTTGGGTTCCAGAGATAAACACGTGTGTGTACGTGAGTGTGCCATCCGCTGTCAGTGCAGGTGTGTTGATCGTGTCTTTATTGTGTTACCTATCATTATTATAATTGTAATTCACTTGTCAATAAAGTTGCATCTGACCAGGTGTGTTGTTGCAATGCTCATTTGCGTTTGCTCCTACGTGTAAAAGGTGAATCGATAAATCATTTTTTTACATGGCAATATCACCCTCAATAAAGTAGGCATCGGAGCGCATAATATCAAGAGCAGGAACGATACAACAACAGTAATGAAAAAAGAAACCTGTCACGACCTCGGTGGCGAATGCCGACTGAGCAGAATAAATTGCAACCGCGCGCGAAATAAAGTGCAACCGTGCGCAACGAATAGCACAATAAAAGTGAGTAGAAAATAAAATGTCAAGAAACTGGTTTATATATGTTTTTCCCTCCCCTGAATGTTATTGTATGGGAAGCTAAGTCTGAATAGACGTCTTGCACAGACCACGGAATTGAGAAAAAAAGGTGTGTTTAAACAGGGAAAGCTCATTGTGGCTACTGACATATAACACCAGCATAGTACTGGTAGGAACCACCTGGTTCCACCAGCCCACGGGATTATTGTGTCCGTCCGTCGTGCATCAAAAAATGGGAGGAGTGGGGAAGGGCTGGGTGGGGAGGAGAGGGTGGGGCTGGGTAGGGGGTGGGAGGGGTGCGGCTGGGTGGGGAGAGGCTGGTCACCCTGTGGTGCCCTTATAAAACTCAACGTTTAACCAACTCACGCCGGCTTGTGCCCGCCCTCACAGTCAGGCATATTTGCGGAATACACCACGCCGCCGTTGACCCTGGCCATTGACCGAGCAACCCAACGTTCCTACCAGCTCCCTCCGCAGGAATGTGTTAAACAGCAGCAGCTGCTGCTGCTGCAACATCATCATCGCCGTGTCCATCTCTTGTCGTGTCCTACCCAAGCTCCGGTCATAGTACGGTGCATTTCCATGTGCAGCCTGTGTGTCGATCCACTGCTGGATGGAGAGCCCCCCCCCCCCCCCATTCCCTTGACAGGCAGTGAGGGTTTTAATTGACCATACTTCAGGCTGGTCGGTGCGGGTTGGTTCAGGCGAAGGGAATACAAATTAACTGATGTTGTTGCACTGCCCTCTACTGGTCACAATCCCTACGGCGGTTTGTTGACATGGTGGTCACCCATCCAAGCACTGCCCGGGACCAACCCCGTGCATCGCTTCCTACGTCTGACGTGTTTGGATTGAATTCTAGGCGATTTAGTCAAATGCCACGGATCAAGATTGCGTCTTAATTTCTGTTCGCTAACCCGCGTGTTCTCTCTTTCTGGTGGGCCGAGTCAACCCTCCACCCTCAACAAGGATTTGAACTTGAAACCTTCCGATTGTGGGCCGCTTGCTGCTGCCACTAAACTGGTAAACGTGCAATGTTGGTCCAACGGTTCCAGCCACATGCTATCGTTGGCCCAACATTGGCATGTTTATTGGGGAAACCACCTGGTCGGTGGGTGGTGCTGAGGAATGCAAACCACTTTTCTTCGGTGTTTTGCTGAAAGAGTAATAATAAAAAATAGAGGATTTTAACTCATGAAGCGAAACTTCCGCTCACTGTTTGCGTAAGGAAATACTCGGGCTCGCCGTTTGCGCACACGGACGGGAATGACGCTTCGTTACTACGCACAGAGGGGGATAATGTTTCGTTATTACGCGCGGAGAGGGGATAACGTTTCGTTGGCACGCCACGTTCCGACGGGAGGCTCACTCGATTAGCACGGAGCGGCCGCGGTCTCGTGCGCCGATTCAAAATATGAACTTTTTTCTGTTTAACAAAATCCACGCCAAACAAAATCTCGACTTTCCCTAATAGGGGTTTTGTTTCGGGTTAGATAGCGTTAATATAATATCGGCCGCCAAAGCCGACGTGTTAAATCGATTTTCCCTGTGTTGGGAACACCTGCTTCCGAATTCGGAGCAATTCAAAAGAAATATTGAAAAAACGGAGCGTGCATTGTGTTTTGTGCATTAAACCCTTTCCCAAATACAGTACCGATAGGGAGTAGTACCAGTGAGACTTCAATCTTGATTTGAAGCTTTCGTGACTGCAGGAATCCATACTCTTTGGTTCTTTCGGCAAAGTCACGTAGGTATAAATAACATAAAACAAATCACGACGTTTCGATCGCAACACAAACAATCATCATCAGGTGGAACAACCACAGCAAGAAACAATGCTGTGAGTCTTCATCATGTGCTACCCACCGACACTCTCTCTTAACACTCTTCGAACGCTGGGGAGCCGGAAAAGCCCCTCTCTGTACCAGCGTGGACGGCACCCTCGTGGTGTTCACCTTCTCAAGCGCTCGCTCGTCACCGTGGCGTGCGCGATGACCACCACCACCACGTGACTTTTCTTTCGTGCTGTGCGCGGTGCATTTAGCGCCACAGCGCGTGGATTTGTAGCGTTTATTTTCATTTGTTTGCTGGCGACTTTGTGTATTTCATATCGGAATCGCATCCAGGGCTGTTGCTGCTGGCGGCAATAAAAGTTGTTTAAAGTCAAAAGTATCTCAAGATTGACTGCCACACCTCTCCACCTTTCTCGTCCCACTGACCACCGCAAACTGCCGTGCGCTACGGAGCGCATCTAACAGCCTACGGAACAGACACACGAACACACAGTCAGACCCACAGACAGTCAGACAAAGAGCACACTCACAGCCATACAAAAGACAAAGATCCCCCGATATAGCCTGTAACAGACTATTGTGGCAAGTGCCGTTAGCGAGCAGCTACGAAGGCCGGCACGGCACGCGAGGGGGTGGGGTGGCCAGCACCTCGCCCCGTCGCCTTTGTCTCCCCGGTGGCGATGTTCACACATCGCACCAGGTACTCATTTGAGGCCGAGTCGACCTAGGGGGAGACCCAGGAACGATTCAGAGAATCGTCACCGGCGTTGGCCGTGAGCGGGCATCGATCATTTTCTGGAAGACTTTGCCGTTTTTTTCCTGGATTTTTCTGTTTGCGCGTCGTTACTTTAAGATGCTTCTTGTTCATGTTTTTGGTTGTTGCGGTTGCATCCGATTGAAGAGCCCAATGGCTCACAGGGCTATACCAAATAAATGAAACTGAAACTGCAAACCGATCTCGGGTCGCCGGGTTCGTAGCGCAGCGCGCAAACCGGCTCCCGCACTCGGGCGTTCGTACAGACACGCGCAGACACAAAGAGGGAGAGACACAAAGACAGACACTCAGAGACAGAGAGGCAGCGCCGTGTGAATGGGCTTTGCTCTTCCCGATGCTCGGGGCCGTTGCCGGACAAAGCGAGTTTTGTTTTTTTGGGGCAGAAGCGAGAACGAGACGACGTCTGGAATTGCGCGCGAGTAGGAGCGGTGGCACGGTGGTTGCGGTAGTGGTGGTGGTGGTGGTTGTGGTGGTGGTGGTGGTGGTTGTGGTGGTGGTTGCGGTGGTGGTTGCGGTGGTGGTGGTGAGCGCACTGCGCTACTGACCCCCAACCGCTCGAGTTCACGCCTGCTCAGGGCCAACGTCGTTGACGAATATTTTGAACGGGTCCCTGGGTCCTCTCCTAGGTCGGCTCAGCCTCAAATTAGTGCATGGTGCAGTGTTTTAAAAAATAAAAACATCACTGGGGAGACAAAGGCGGCTAGGCGTGGTGACGAGGCACGCTCGCTAACAGCGTTTGCCCCCAACAATCAGTTCAGGCGAAACGGGGGAGTCTGTGTTGTGACCTGCAGTGTGGCGAGTGGGTGGGTGAATGAACGAATGAGTGTGGAGTCTTGTGGGGTGCGGTAGTGTAGCGGTTAGCGCGCTGCGCTACGAACCTGGCGACCCGGGTTCGATTCCCGCTCATGGCCAACACCAGTAACGATCATCTGAACCGGTCCTGGGCCTCCCCTCGGTCGACTCAGCCTCAAATGAGTACCTGGTGCGGTGTGTAAAACATCGTCACTGGGGAGACAAAGGCGGCCGGGCGTGGTGTTGGCCACCCACCCCCTCGTGTGCCGTGCCCACCTTCATAGGTGCTCGCAAACAGCACTTGCCCCAACAGTCTGTTAAAGCTATAAGGGGGATTATTGTCCTTGTGGAGTAATGGTGAGTGTCCTGTGGTGATCTGCAGTGTGGCGAGTGGGTGGGTGGGTGAATGAATGAGTGTGGAGTTGGGTGAGTGTCTTGTGGTGATCTGCAGTGTGGCGAGTGTGGCGAGTGGGTGGGTGGATGGGTGAATGAATGAGTGTGGAGTTGGGTGAGTGTCCTGTGGTGACCTGCAGTGGCTGAGACGACAAAAGTGTCCTGTTTGCCGACCCGGCGTCCTCAACACGGGTGGAGGAGGAATGATCGAGTGACATTGCTGGGGACAGCGTGGCTCCTACCAACTGCAACTCTCTTCTTCTTCCTCCACGTTGTCCCACTCATGTTGGGGGTGTTCCTCTGTCCCTTGCCATGGGTGGAAAAAACTCGATTTTTCCAGCGGCAGGCATCGGGTTTTTTCTTTAATACAATTAAACCAGATTTTGGGGAATTTAAACCTGGTTTAATGAATACGAAACTCTGATCCAAGGCTGAGGCTGCTTCCTCGTCGGTGCTGCTATCGTACTCGGGGGGGCCGTCGGGCACGGAGTAGTCGTAGAATGCGGCGGGCAGGTTGGTCTTGATGAACACGAGCTTCTCCTCCACAATCGTGGGCGCCAGTGAGTTCCTTCGCTTGGAATGGATGAAGCCCAGCGTTGAGAAGTGCAATTAGAACAAATTTAACCGGATTTCTGCCAATCTCAGATAATCGGGTTTAATATAAAAATACAATTAAACCCGATTGTAAAAAAACCCGACTGTGCCACCCTTGGTCGTTGCCCTCTTCTTCTGCCCTCCTCTTGATCTCTCTCCTTTCATTTGCTTCACTTGCACCTTCTGACCCACATCATGTTCCTGCTGTCACAAAAGCATTTTCTCTCTCTCTCTCTTTCTCTCTCATCTTCTCTCTGTGATTTCGACCGCCCTCGATTCTTCTTCTCACTTCTTCATTTCTCACCCTGCCCCCTTCCTTGTTAAACCCGGCACCCAACACTTCAGTAAACTCAACAAGACTCATTATTTCCCTTTTAGAGTATGTTCTTATTTTGATATTTTTACAAGCGTCTTAATTTTTATAGGCAGGACTACCTTCATTTAATGTATGCTTTAAAGTGTTAAATAAAATGTATGAATGAATGAAAGCGCAATCGGTGTGTATTCTATGACCAGCTCTGACGCGTGCATCATAAATAAGGACATTGACCCAAGAAGACAAAACAACACAAATGGAAGGCAAAAAATGCGAAAAAACGTCAGTGTCGTGGCCTGGAGTATGCGGGGGGGGGGGGGGGGGGCGAACACCGTACGGATGGGAAGACAAAGACGGCCGCGGGAGAGTTTGTGTTTTTTTTCTCGAAAGACTCCATCCCCCCCCGCCGCCGCTTACCCCCCTGGCTTGAGTCTCGCACTGCAGGAAGTCCGCGAGAAACTCTTTCACGACTTCGCCTTCCGGACCTGAGAGAGAGAGAGAGGAAAGTGCGACAGAGGAGAGAGAGAGGAGAGAGAAGACAGAGGAAAGTGCGACAGAGGAGAGAGAGAGATGAGAGAGATGAGAGAGGAGAGAGAGTCAAGGGCCCACTTTATTATTCCCAATCGCGCGGCGTCTACCAAGCAATATTAAAATATAAAAAAACCCCACAATGTCCCGTCTGCTTCCCGCTGGGCGAGTGTCGGAGTTGGAGAAGAGAACGCCCTTGCCTCGGGTTATATAAAGTTACATAAATCCAGTGCTTTGAGAGACGCGGGCGGAGGGGGGGGCGTAGATGGGGGGGTGGGGCAGGGTGATGGCCGGGGAAGGGGAGGCGGAGAAAACACGTGAAGATTTTCCGTCAGGAATTCCGCGGAGCGAGCGAGCGAGCGAGCGTGAGACTCGTTTGACATTACTGGGCCGACTGACCCGCCGTGGCATTCCAGGCGGTGGCACTCGCTTCACAATCGTCGACTGTTTCGAGCGGAACTCTTTGCACAATTTTAGATTTCTTCTCCGCACGCCACAGACTTTGGGGGTGGGGTTGGGGGGGCAGCGGGGGTGGTGGTGGTCGAGTGAATGATCCGACTGCGCCTTTGAGAACCGGCTGCAGCGTTCGTCTGTGGGATGTTTTTTAAATCCTTTATATTAAGTTCGCTTGCTTGCTTAGGACCGTGCAAATCTTTCGGTCGTTTTTTAACCCACTCCCCGTGATCCAATCGAGCTGACAGTTTGTACACAGACTCGTTGTGCGTGACAATACATTTTGGTGAATTTTTTTTGCAAAATTTTATAGGAAAAAAAATGATATTTAATTACTAATTGCTTAATGGTGGCAGGCAATCATCTGACCCATAGGTGGCAGCCATCTCAAGCCAGAGGACGAGAGGACTTTAGCCGCCACGCATATAAAGGATTTATAGTGAAAAACTTTGTTTTTACGGGTTAATTTTTTCCCTTCCGTTTTGCCATTGTTGCTTGACCCACGGTCACTCGCTCTTGCTCAACGACGACTTTCGTCTCCCTGTCACTCCTCGCGGAGACCTCACCTGGTAACAACAAGATGACAACTTGAACTTCTGTTCGACAACAGCCGCCGCTCGCGAGTAAGTGACGGGTGGCATGAACGCGGGGGCTTGTAACCGAGCCGGGTGCACGTTGAGGCCGCGTGAAGTGTTGAAGACTCGCTGGCAGGAGGTCACGGAACAGATGCCGGTTGTCGCAGTCGAACACAAAGCTCCTTGGGCATGCTGAGGGCTGGGGCATGCGGGCTACACGAAGCAGCCCAACGCAACCTCGGATGAGCTCGCTCACTTACCGAGACTCACTCAACACGAGTCCAGATCTGTGAAGCGTCTACGAGTGGCCTCACACTGCGACCCAGGTCCGGTCAGCCTGAACTATTCCAGTCGGCACGGGTGTTCATGTAGAGGGGGGTCCAAGTTTCCTCCCAAGCACAGAGCCGAGACGGTCCCACCGGTCTCGCGAGACGTCGGGTTCTCTATCCCAATCGTGGGTGATGCCGAGTTACGTAAATCATCACCTCGTCATTGCGTCAAGGGGATACGTATCATATTCTTAGGTTTTTTCGGTAAAGTCACGTAGGTAAAACATTAAAATTAATATAAGTAAAATAAAAAATAAAATAAAAATCACGACGTTTCGGAGGCAACACAAGCTTCCGTCTTCAGGTGGAACCGTCACAGCACGATAGCTGTATCAAGTGAGAGAAATTCCAAGAACACAGTATTTGTATATATACTGGTTGAGGGTGGGAGGAGCCAAGGTAGGCCCTGGATATTATTTTTGTGATGTTCGGTGCGGCTGAAGCATATAGGGCAGGGGTCCTCAAACTTTTTAAACAGGGGGCCAGTTCACTGTCCCTCAGACCGTTGGAGGGCCGGACTATAGTTTAAAAAAAACTATGAACAAATTCCTATGCACACTGCATATATCTTATTTTGAAGTGAAGAAACAAAACGGGAACAAATACAATATTTAAAATGAAGAACACGTGAAGTTAAATCAACAAACTTGCCAGTATTTCAATGGGAACTATGGGCCTGCTTTTGGCTAATGAGATGGTCAATGTCCGGTTCCATATTTGTCACTGCTAGTCGTAACAAGTGATGCAAGTGTGCATCCATTAGTCTAGATCTGGTTGGAGTTTTCAAATGTATCATTCTGGAAAAAGTCTGTTCACAGACATAAGTGCTGCCAAAGATGGTTGCCATTTTGAGTGCATGGTTCCTGAGATGAGGATATGTCTCAGAGGGGAGAGATGCATAGAAATTATGAAGGCTGCTTGACTTGAATGCGTCTTTCAGAGAGTCACAATTCTGCAGTTCAGCCAGTTCCATTTGGTAAATTGTATCCACATTTTCAATGTCAATAGAAAATGGGTTACGGAACGCTGTATGTCCTGTTCATGGAGATGAAGCTCTTTAAATCCAAATTGGAACTCATTTTGCAATTTTTCCAGTGAATCCACACGTTTTTGTTTGGGAATGCAACCAATGGTTTTTCCGCTAACAGATTTTGAGTTGTGGGGAGATGGCAGAAGTTTTCCTCTTTCACTTGTTTGATGAGGAGGCCTAATTTTACTTCAAATGCTTTGACATGTGATTGCATATCACAGATGAGCTTCCCCTTTCCTTGAAGTTGCACATTGAAACTGTTGAGTAGCTCTGTTACATCTGTCAGAAAGGCAAGGTGCCATTTCCATTCTGCATCATTGAGCTCTGGTACTTCTTTGTTTTTTTAAGCAGAAAAGCTGTAATCTGTGGAAGTAAGTCATAGAAACGTTTCAAAACTCTCCCTCGACTCAGCCAACGGACTTCTGTGTGATACAGAACATCTTCATAGTCAACATTTAGCTCAGACAGAAATGCCTGAAATTGTCTGTGGTTTAGTGCATGAGCTCTAATGAAGGTAACACAAGATACCACAAATTTCATAACCGAGTCCCACTTCAGTGATTTACTACACATCGCTTGTTGGTGGATGAGGCAGTGTATGGCTATTGGATGAGAATGGTTATGTTTGTCCATCTCTTGGTTAATGTGAGCAATTACTCCTTTCTTAGACCCCACCATGCTAGGAGCACCATCAGTTGTCACACTGGCTAGTTTAGCCCAGTTCAGCTCCAAACCATTCACAGTTTGGCAAACCTTTTCATAGATATCCTCTCTTCTTGGTTCTTTCGGTAAAGTCACGTAGAAGGGAAGTAATAAAATAATAAAAATAAAACATAATAAAATAATTCTCACGACGTTTCGGCCACAACGCAAGCAGCCGTCCTCAGGTGAAAACCAGGTCTGTCGGGGAGACAGCGTCTGAATGAAACAGCACACGAGCTTGGAGCATATATAAGCTGGGTTGGAAATGGGGGAAAGAGCGCCTTGACAAAAGAATTTGCATATCAAGAGGAATTTAGCATATTTATGGGAAATGCAGGAATGTTATTAGTACTACATATGCAGCACGGGCATATGTAGTACTAATCACATTCCTGCATTTCCCATAAATATGCTAAATTCCTCTTGATATTCAAATTCTTTTGTCAAGGCGCTCTTTCCCCCGCTTCCAACCCAGCTTATATATGCTCCAAGCTCGTGTGCTGTTTCATTCAGACGCTGTCTCCCCAACAGACCTGGTTTTCACCTGAGGACGGCTGCTTGCGTTGTGGCCAAAACGTCGTGAGAATTATTTTATTACTTCCCTTCTATGTGACTTTACCGATAGAACCAAGAAGATGAATCCCTGCAGTCACGAAAGCTTTAAATCGAAAGATATCCTCTCCTGTAGTTGTTCCTTTGATGCTTTGCAGTGCAGCAAGCTCTTCTGTGACTTCGAAATAGTCATTCGTCCCACGAATAAAAATTTGAAGTTGTGCAGAATCACGAACATCATTGCTTTCGTCGAGTGCCAAGGAAAAATAGGAAAGTTTTTTTGTGGAGTTTTGCAAATGCTGATGCAAATTGTCTCCCATTTCTTCAATCCTCCGTGTAATTGTAGGTCCTAAAAGACTCACTGTACTAAATAAATCGGCCTTCTCTGGACACATCTCTTTGGCAACAGAAAGAAGGCATTCTTTAACAAATTCTCCCTCCACGAATGGTCTGCCAGTGCACGCTATTAGCTTGACAACTTGAAAACTTGCTCGCAGTGATTAAATATTTAGCTGCTTCTGCTTCACAAAAGTATTTTGCTGAGTTGTTAATGTATTTTTCAGTTTTAATATTTTATCTTTTCTCACTTCTCCGACCAAACAAGCATATTTATCTTTATGTTGAGTTTCATAGTGTCGACGTAAATTGTATTCTTTGAACACAGACGCTATAATCTGGCATATCAGACACACAGCTCTTTCCTTGTACTGCATGAAAAAGTAATCATAAGTCCACTGTTCTTTGAATATCCTACACTCCGAGTCAATTTTCCTCTTTCTTGACATCATTGTTTCCTAGGGAGTCAAAATTGCTATTAGTAAAATACCAATATATATACAGCGCTACAAAAACAATATACCAGCAATAACTTTGCCCACACAGAGACATACAGACTGCACTGCCCATCAATGCAGTCTGATTGGGGGGAACTCCGCCCCCTCTCCCTCTTCCACCAATGACCGTCCTTCTCATGTAGAAAAAAAGTAACAGACAGGCAGCGGCGGCAAAAACACCCGGCGGGCCGGATAAATGTCCTCGGCGGGCCGCATGTGGCCCGCGGGCCGTAGTTTGAGGACCCCTGATATAGGGGATACGTATCATTCTTTGGTTCTTTCGGTTAAGTCACGTCTAAAGATAAAATAATAAATTAAAAAATAGCATATTACGACGTTTCGATTGCAACACAAGCAATCATCATCAGGCATAAAAGAAATAGCAACAAAAATCTAACTAGAAAACTATAGACAGACATACAAGCAGACAGACATCACAAGGACACACAGAGAGAGGACACATATCGGCACAAAGAGAGAGGTCTCTCTTTGTGCTTGTGTTGCAATCGAAATGTCGTAATATGCTATTATTTAATTTATTATTTTATCTTTAGACGTGACTTAACCGAAAGAACCAACGAATAATTCCTGCAGTCACGAAAGCTCCAAAATTAAGAGGGATACGTATCCTTTGCCTGTGAGATCGCCACGTTCACGAGCGTCGATTCAGGCAAGCTCGGCTCTGCTGGCGTGACACCACATTTCAGATCCGGTCCAGAGTTGGTGCTCGTCTAGACAGAATGCTGCTGGAAATGACGGCCAGCCAGAATGATGGCCGTGTCGGTCGGTGGGCTTGTGTAAGGAATACTTGGATAATGTTTTGTTGTTTGAAGTGAAGAGACGGATAAGTGAAGGGGACATTATATTTCGATTTAAAGCTTTCGTGACTGCAGGGATTCATCTTCTTGGTTCTTTCGGTTAAGTCACGTAGAAGGGAAGTAATAAAATAATAAAAATTAAACATAATAGAATAATTCTCACGACGTTTCGGCCACAACGTAAGCAGCCGTCCTCAGGTGAAGACGCTGTCTCCCCGACAGACCTGGTCTTCACCTGAGGACGGCTGCTTGCGTTGTGGCCGAAACGTCGTGAGAATTATTTTATTATGTTTTTATTATTATTTTATTACTTCCCTTCTACGTGACAACCGAAAGAACCAAGAAGAGACATTATATTATAATAATAGGGTTTTCCCCTTTTTTCTGGCAACAAAATTGAAACCTTTTTACAAGGATTCATGTCTGCATTAACCACAATACCTGCAGTCAAATGCAAAAAAAACACGATGATAATATATGCATAGTCGTTCAAACTGATTGGTCCACACCAAGGGACGGCTTTCTTTCGTTTGAAGGACAATTAATATATTATCATCGTGTGTGTTTTTTGTTTGCATTTGACTGCAGGTATTGTGGTTAATGCAGACATGAATCCTTGTAAAAAGGTTTCAGTTTTGTTGCCAGAAAAAAAGGGGAAAACCCCTATTATTATATTTTGGTACTGGCAAAGGAGGTCCAATGATGTAGACATCATATTCTTGGTTCTTTCGGTAAAGTCACGTAGAAGGGAAACATTAAAATAATAAAAATATAAAACAAAAACATTCTCACGACGTTTCACACCTGATGATGATTGCTTGTGTTGCAGTCGAAACGTCGTGGGAATGTTATTGTTTTATATATATTTTTTTAATTGTTTCCCTTCTACGTGACTTTACCGAATAAACCAAGAATATGAATCCCTGCAGTCACGAAAGCTTGAAATCAAAATTTCAAGGAGACATTGGCTACTTATTTATGCTGTTGCTTTGCACTGAGCAGTCAATACGCCCACCGTCTGTGCCCTCTTATTTCTTCCGATCTCTCTCTCTGCGCAACTTCGAGCAGCGCATCCCAGCGCCCCGCGGCGATGTTGTTTCCTTCGCGGCTGCCAACTCCGTTTCGCTTACCCCGCGATGAATGCGAAGAATGATCCACTTGCAGGCGGGAATGCCGAAAACTTAGCGGATGTTGTTGATGAAAGGTTCGTTGGGGGAGGGGGGGGGCCTGCCACGGGAGGGGTGTTGGAGTCACAGAAGACGCTGAACGGTCGCTCAGAGAGAATTGTTATTTAGGGTTTTTTTTTAAGCAAAATGACGTCCACATTTCCCGGCAGTAGATCGACTCGTTTTTATTTTTTTGGGGTGGTGGGGGGGGGGGGGTCATTTGTTTGCGTGCACTGGCAAAATACGGATTTCAGAAAATGTCCGGACGAAAGAAGACAAGTACTTATATACAGATCTCACGCAACTAACGAGAAGCAACAGACGTGGCGTTTAAAAGAAAAAATGTAAAACATTTATTTCACGGACAGACAAGAGTGATGTACTGTACATGTGTTCCGCAGAGCAACAGGGCACGCGACAGCAAGACCATTCATGAGAATCATTGGGAGAAAGGCGAAGTTAGACTTCTTGGACCTGTAATGATAAAAAAAACACAAAAGACCGATTATCAAATGCGCTTTGACTGGGAACATTCGGGAGGCACCACAGGAAGACGCGATTCAAGTTGCAAAAGCGAAGCGAGGGGTTGGATCTCACTGGGAGATGAATCTCAATGGGAAGTTTAGTCCTTGGCTTTTGCGACCAATATTATCAGACGCTGTCTTCCCGACAGACCTGTTCTTCACCTGAGGACGGCTGCTTGCGTTGTGGCCGAAACGTCGTGAGAATTATTTTATTATGTTTTATTTTTATTATTTTATTATTTCCCTTCCACGTGACTTTACCGAAAGAACCAAGAAGATGAATATTTCTAGATTTGAAGCTTTCGTGACTGCAATGATTCATATTCTTAGGTTTTTTCGGTAAAGTCACGTAGGTAAAAACATTAAAAAGTAAAATAAAATAAAAATTACGACGTTTCGGAGGCAACACAAGCTTCCGTCTTCAGGTGGTACCGTCACAGCCACGACGGCTGTATCAAGTAAATGAGAGATTGTAGGAGCTACCACTTCGTTTATATAATGGTTGGAGAATGTGGGGGTGAATATTATCCATTATAGAGGTGGTTGGGTTAGATCGCGTAAATACATAAACGCGTCATTAAACCCGCCACAATTAGCGGCGAAACGTCGTACTTGAGTTGTGAATCACGTGTTTTTTAACAGTAGAATATTACTGCATGGAGAAATCCGAAGGGCTATGCAGCTCTTTATCGCAGATGTCCAGCAAGGTTGTTTACCCTGCAATGCTGTGGGTTTACTCTTAAACACGCCGGCTCGTGCTGAACTAGTAACTAATTGACATAAAATAATAATAATACCGGTGTTTGTTTGTGATGCGGTTTTCTCACATGTGTGTGTGCGGTTAATGCAGAGCTGATGCCTTGCGAAAGTTATCTATTTGGTGTTTGAATATCTCTGAACTTCTGTTTTATTTGCAGAAAGGGAAAACAACCTCTTGTCACGGATTATTGAACACGTAGCCTTTCGCGACTAATATCATCCGTAATACAGAGGGGGGGGGGTTTGGGGGGGGTTCGATCGGGTAAATAGCCACAAATCTGGCTATCGCCTGATGAAGCTAGTTGTAATTACTGTCGAAACGTCGTACTTAGATTGTAAATGTTGTGGCTTGGCTCTCCAACACACAAGCGGTGTGCTGTACTAGTATACTACACTATACACTCCACTATACACTACTATACACTACACTATACACTTCACTATACACTACACTATACACTACACTATACACTACACTATTATACACTTCACTATACACTACAC